>NW_016804196.1:2838432-2942837 GCF_001698545.2 Rhinopithecus bieti | reverse complement strand
GGCACTCCCCAGTGAGATGACCCCAGTACCTCAGTTGAAAATGCAGAAATCACCGGTCTTCTGTGTCGCTTGCGCTGGGAGTTGGAGACTGGAGCTGTTCCTATTCGGCCATCTTGCTCCGCCCAAGCAATTTTTATATTTTTAATCAAGATGGGGTCTCACTATGCTGCCCAGGCTGGTCTTGAACTCCTAGGCTTAAGGGTTCAGCCTCCCAAAGTGCTGGGATTATAGGTGTGAGCCACCGCACCCACTCTGCTTCTTAAGTTTTTGAATGAACAAATCTGGACAGAATGAACTTGATAGTCAACCCTAAAAAGGAGAAGGCTGTCACTAAGGGCAGCTTCGGGAGGAGAGGCTGATTGGTCTGGATGGTGGTGATAGACCATTCTTCAACCATTGACAAATGAAACCACAGCACTTCCCTGACTCCTGGTGGTGAAGGGCCCCGGGAAATCTCCCAAATTGTCTAGTTTAGAAATGACTCTATGTACAGAACCAAGTCAGTTGATTTCCCCAGTTTATTAGCTCTTTACTACAAGCCTCAGAAACCAACTCTAGTTCATTTAAACCAAAATAGAACTTATTGAAAGGGTGCCAGTGACACAGAGGCTTGAAGAACCAGGTTTGGACAAGAGTTCTTGAGACAGGAAAAATGACCCAAGGCATTTTGCAGAACTGACCTGGTGGAGACACCACTGGCCACAGATGCTGTGGCCTTCCTCAACCCAGACACTGGACATCACCATCAACATCAACATTGGCATCGGTGGTTTCACTGTTGTGAGAACAAAACCCTGTTTGAGAGGGTTTCAGAGAGAACGGGAGGAAAGGAGGTGGCAACAGAGAAGTCCCTGTAAAGGGAAGCTGAGAAACGGGTCTGTACCTAGAGGAAGGCATGGGGTCAAGAGTTTTGGGTTTTGTTTTGTGACAGAGTCTCTCTCTGTCACCCAGGCTGGAGTGCAGTGGTGTGATCTCGGCTCATTGCAACCTCTGCGTCCCAGGTTCAAGCAATTCTCCTGGCTCAGCCTCCCAAGTAGCTGGGATTACAGGCACCTGCCACTATGCTTGGCTAATTTTTGTACTTTTAGTGGAGACAGGGTTTCGCCATATTGGCCAGGCTGGTCTCGAACTTCTGACCTCAAGTGATCCACCTGCCTCAGCCTCCCGAAGTGTGCTAGGATTACAGGTGTGAGCCACTGTGCCTGGCCTAGAGGGTTTTTTAAGATGAGACGCTGACAGCACTTTTGTGTACTCATGGGAATAATCTAGTGCAGAAAAAAGAGCAGATTAGATTATCACAGGAGCAACGTTTTTGAGTAAGTGGGAAGGGATGCGCCATTTATACATGGAGGAGGAACAGTTCACTAGAGTAATGGAGTAAACACAGTATTTGGGGACAGACACAGGAGGATAGTAGATGGGGAGGTGGGACAGGCAAGTTCTTTTAGGATGCCATCTATTTTCTTGGTGAAAGAAGAAGCAAGGTCAACTGCAGATTATTGAGAAGGCACTCAGGCGAGGTAGGTAACACCTATAATCCCAGCACTTTGGGAGGCAGATGGATCAGTTGAGCTCAGGAGTTGGAGATCAGCCTGGGCAACATGGTGGAACCCCATGTCTACCAAAAATTCAAATATTAGCTGGTAATGGGGACATGCACCTGTAGTTCCAGCTACTTGAGGGGCTGAGGCAGGAGGATCACTTGAACCTGGGAAGTCAAGGCTGTAGTGAGCCAAGATCGTCACACCACTGTACTCCAGCCTGGGTGATGAAGTGAAGTCCTGTCTCTCTCTCTATATATATGTTATATATATATATTATATATATGATAATTAAGAAGGTCAAAAGGGCATCAAAAGACTTGAGAACAAGAAAGAAACAAAAATAACAATCAAATTTCAAAGGTTTTAATTTTTTATTTCTGATTTTGTAAAATCTTATGATAAAATCAAATGAAAAGAAATCTCTTAAAATGTCCAAAACGAATAAAAGTGGGATATAAATGATGTGTATTGTTTTATCTTGGGCATCAACTGTTCGGCTATAAAACCAGTTTTTCTACTAAAGAGCTCAGCCAGTCCTGGAGATTCTACGAACCCCTATCTGTTTCCGTTTCTCCAGAAACGAAAGTGACAGAACAGTTAGCATCTACTTGTCCTGAGTTAAAAGTCCAACTTGTGATATTGATTCTGACTAAACTTCAGAGAGTGAGAAAGGAATCTGTGAAAGCAGGGGGAAAACTTTAACCAGTGAGAATATACTGTGGCAAGTGCTGCATTTGAGAGACAAAGAGACAAAGTCCAAGCAGCCAGAGTCTTGCTCTCACAAAGCATGCGATGCTCTTCTGATAGCCGGAGAAGAAGACCCACCCTCCACGGATGTGTACACAGAACTGGTTATTCTGCCAGCCATGGGATCTGTGATCCAGGCACCGTGGGCGTTTCAAAATAAATGTTTTGAAATTTACCGCCCACACCTGCCACCTCCTCGCACCCACTGAATTTCAACACTGGTCTGGTGGTGCAATATTGATATTCCCCTGGCAAAAACTCCTTACTGGAGGCTATGGGATGGGGTCGGCTTCTTGGTAGCAGTTTCCCTCAACTGCATAATCACCTCCCTGCACTGATTAGATAGTGTATGGCCAACCTGTCAATAAATTTGATTTAAAAATTTATTATCTGGCTGAGCACAGTGGCTCATGTCTGTAATTCCGGCACTTTGGGAGGCCGAGGTGGGAGGATTGCTTGAGACCAGGAATTCAAGACTGACCTGGGTAATATAACAAGACCCCACCTCTACATAAAATTTAAAAATTAAGACAAAAATGAGCCAGGCATGGTGGTATGTATCTGTGGTCCCAGCTATTCAGGAGACTGAGGCGGGAGGATTGGTTGAACCCAGGAGGTTGAGGTAACAGTGAACTCTGTCTGATTGTGCCACTGCACTCCAGCCTGGGTAAGAGAGTGAGACACTGTCTCAAAAAAGGAAAAGAAAAAAGAAAAAAAAGAAAAGAAAATTTCTAAAATAGAAAAAAAGTGAAATTAAAAAAATATTTTCTCCACAAAAAATTTTGCCAGGCTGTATATTTTTCTCTTTATCTCTTTTCCCAAAGTCATCCCTCTGATACGACTTGCTGGAAGCCCCAACAGGAGCACAAATTTGTCAATAATTTGCTCAGTTTCATTTAAAATGATGATTGACCTTCCCATCCCTAGCCTGATTTCTTTTGGAGTGATCTAATTTCTTTAGAGATCTGTGCTTGTGGACTCATGTTAATTTGTTAATTGAGTTAGACTGCTGCCAGAACATCACAAGCCCTTCATTGGAGCTCTATCCTGTGTCAAACAGGGAAACGCTGGATGCAATGAACCTATATTGGTTGAAAAAATGGGAGAGCTGATGAATTATCTCCCAAATGTGACACTGATGACAGTAAATCCTTTGGAGGGGGATGGCATGTTGGCCTCAGAAGTGCAGAGCTCACGGACCAGGCTGGCAGTGGGAAGGCTGGTGACTTCTAAGCAGTGTCACCTTCTGGAAGCTCTGACACTCAGCAAGTCAATGCCAGGCTGAGAGACATGACTCAGCGCCCTGGCTCACCCCTCATAAGCATTCTCCATGCCCCAGGATTGCAGTTTCAGTGCTGTTCCCTGTGACTCAGCTGTCACGACCTCTTTGGGCAAGTTCCACCGCATGTTTTGTGGGCCAGGGCTCTTAATCTGAGTGCAAAGGCCTTATCAGCCAAGCAGATGGACCAGCAGCTGCCGCTTCCCAGGGAAGCCAGGAGTTCCCCCTGGGTCAGCGGGAAAGGGTTTCCTGTGAGGATACCATGTGTAAAGTCCTTTGGGATGAAAGGCATTCTGAGGATGTGAGTTATCACAGCGGAGCTCACCAAGGCTTCTCCAATTTGATATAAATAACTCTGCACTGGCAGCAGATGGGAGGAGAGCCAAATAGTAATGAATACTAGGACAAACAAACAGGCCTCCGGGATGCCGGCCCAGCCTCTCCAAACCACAGTTGGCAACAGGCTTGGAGGTGGTGGTGGGCGAAGCTGTATCGGCAACATTGCATTAATCACTTGTGAGTGAAGGGAAGAAGCGCTCCAGAATAATGGAAGCGCAAATAATTAGTAAAGGCCACACCACCTAGGACTAGAAAGGGCATAACTGGGAAGCATGTTAATTTGCCTGACTTGATGTTTAGCTATTAACCAGCAAATCAGTAGTTACATAAAGGACACTTCCTACTTACTAAGCTCTGCGTTTCAGAGATAACAGAGAGGGATGACACAGTGGTAGCACCACCCCACCCCCAACACAGAGCAACAACTCAATGGAAACAGAGGGAAAGTAAGTCTAGCGGTGCTGCATACGATAGCTAACTCCTCCGTAAAACAGACTCCTTGTTGCATTGTTGGGGTGATATTAAGTATGGGAGGAAAAAGTGAGATGATTCCAAAGTGGGAACATTGGGGATGTGAAAGTTGTCAGTAGCAAAATGGAGTCACTAAGGCTAAGAAAACTCTGAAAAACAGATCCAAGGAAGGCCATGAAGAGAGGATTCTCACACTTGTATGCCTGACCATGAAAGACTGCAGAAACCACAACTTTGTACCAAGACGGTCACAGCCTTATACAACAAATGCTTCTGTAAGGACATCTGCCCAGCAACTGCCTCTCCAGCCTTGGACGGGTGTCACCCTTGTTATTGATCTTTTAGCCAGGGAGAAGTATTTCAAAACAATTATGTAATCCTCTTCATGTTTTCCTTTAAAAATCTTTCTCTTCCTTTACCTCCCTGAATATGCACATGGTTTACGTGTGGCACATGTATTCACATTGCAATATTCTCTTCCCAAATAAACATCTTTTCTTTTAGAGAGGCTCTCTTTGCTTGTTATTTAGATTGGTGGGGAACAAGCAAATATAAAAGACAGAGTTGCCTAGAGCTGGGATGCCAGGATTAGCCGTGCATTGATTAGGCTAAGCCATAGGCTGCAGTGAAATGGAGTGGGGAAGAGTAAGGGAAACTCTCATTCTGCTGGGACAGTGCCCCCGGCTCTCAGGAGAAGCAAACCCAAGTCCTCCTTGGATAAAAGCATCCCCATCTTGGTCTTCAGGGCTCCCATACATTAAGATCAACAAAATGAGTTCAGAATCAAATAACATGAAAAACACAAGCAAACAGGTTACCATGAGTGAGAATCAGCAAAAACAATGAACAACAGAATTAAACCCCCTTCCTTTGGGTAATGAAATTATCAAACTCAAAATACGAAATAACAATGGATAGAATGTTTAAAAGCTGAAAAAAAAAGAATCTAAAAAATAATTGAGCAATAAGAGATAACAAAAATTACCTAGATTTTGAAAAAGACAAAATTGAAATTTGAAAATAGAATTGGCTGAGCATGATGGCTCACGCCTGTAATCCCAGCACTTTGGGAGGCTGAGGTGGGTGGATCATCTGAGGTCAGGGGTTCGAGACCAGCCTGGCCAACATGACAAAACCCCATCTCTACTAAAAATACAAAAATTAGCTGGGCGTGGTGTTGGGTGCCTGTAATCCCAGTTACTCGGGAGGCTGAGGCAGGGAGAATCATTTAACCCGGGCGGTGGAGGTTGTAGTGAGCTGAGATCATGTCACTGCACTCCTGCCTGGGTGATAGAGTGAGACTCCGTCTCAAAAAAAAAAAAAAATAGTATTGCAAAAATTAAAAAACAAAACAAGTCAATGGGTGGGTAAATAGCAAATTAGGTGAGGTGGGGGTGGTCTTAGAGGTGATGGAGGGCAGGTCCTGGGGTCTTTGCAGGGCCATAGAGGATGGTGCTAGGAAGCAATCACACTTTGAGTACATTCGAGAGTTCCATAAAAGCCCATTAAATTATGGCAGAAAAGGGCTACATGATGACTGTTTGCAATAAGATTCTTTTGGTGCTGTTACGAGATTTGGTTTGTCTTTCATTTAGGCACACTGCTGAATGTGCGATCAATATTTAGTAATTATGTACAAATAGTCCCCGTTATAAATCAGAGTTGTTATTGCTGCCTTAAGCTTTGGCTTTGGTAACAAGCCTCTTCCTGGATACCGTGCTGTTTTCCTGGTGTCAGCTGCCTCAGTCGGAGCTCAGCACTGTTCTCATACAAATCTGCATGTTGCAGTTAGTCAGAAACATCTTGTTAAGAAGGGCAGACGCTACCTCCCAACATGGCTAGGGTCAAGCTTCAGCACCTTTCTTCCCAGTGGGAAAATAAGGCCTCCGTCCCTAAATGCAGAATTCTAGCTAGAGGCTGTGAGGTTTTGTCCAGGCCCTTATGACTTCTTGCACAAAACTCTCCTAGGAACTTTGGGGGCTACAGTCACTCAACTCAAAGAAAATTCTGCTTCCTTCAAGATCAAGGTGCATTAGTCAGGGTTCTCTTCAGGTACACAGGATAGATGCATATTTGAAAGGGAGTTTACCAAGGAGAACTGACTCGCACGATCACAAGGTAAAATCCCACGATAGGCCATCTGCAAGCTGAGGAGCCAGGAAGCCAGCGGTGGATCAGTCCAAGTCCCAAAACCTCAAAAGTAGGGAAGCTGACAGTGCAGCCTCCAGTCTGTGGCCAAAGGCCTGAGAGCCCCTGGCAAATCACTGGTGTAAGACCAAGAGTCCAAAAGCCGAAGAACTTGGAGTCTGATGTTTGAGGGGAGGAAGCATCCAGCACTGGAGAATGATGAAGCCCGGAAGACTCAGCAAGTCTGCTCTTCTATCTTCTCCTGCCTGCACTGGAGGCTGATTAGATGGTGCCCACCCAGATTGAGGGTGGATCTGCCTCTCCCAGTTCACTAACTCAAATGTTAATCTGTCTCTTTTGGTGACACCCTCACAGACACACCTAGGAACAATACTTTGCATCCTTCCATCCAATCAAGCTGACATTCAATATTAACCATCACAAAGGGCATCACAAGTAAACCCAGAGCTGAAGTCAGAGTGCCTGCCCCAAGTAATAATACCTGCAGCCCCTCCTGCGGGCTGGCACAGACTCTAGCCCTCAGTAGTCTAATCCCTGACTCACATCATCAGGTGTGGCCCTTCTGCTTCCCCAGGTGTGGGCCTGGGGTCAAGTTCATCAGAATCACCTGTGTGCTTAATAAAACTGCAGCCTCCAAAGCCTCACTCAGTCCCACTGGTTCCTCTTGTGGGTGGAGTCAAGGAATCTTGCCTTCTGGCAAGCACCCTGTTTGTATTAGTCTGTTTTCACACACTATAAAGAACTTCCCTGAGACTGGGTAATTTATAAAGGAAAGTTTCAATTTACTCACAGTTCTGTATGGCTGAAGAGGCCTCAGGAAACTTACAATCACGGCAGAAGGGGAAGCAGGTGTGCCTTCCATGGCAGCAGGTGAGAGAGAACAGCCCAGGGGAACTGCCGTTATAAAACCATCAGATCTCGTGAGAACTCACTCACTATCATGAGAACAGCACGGGGGAAACTGTCTCCATGATCCAATCACCTCCCACCAGGTCCCTCCCTCAACACATGGGGATTATAACCGATGAGATTTGGATGGGGACACAGAGCCAAACTATGTCACCGTCCTAGGTCAGTTTCCTAGAACCAGAGCTCAGATGGGAATTCTTGCGAACCTTATTGATTGGGGGAGCGTTGCCCTGTGAAGGAGAGTGAGAGAACAGGATAGGGCAAGGGAAGCAAGTTAAGGGAGGGTGTGGTCCGCAATGGAGACTGGCTCCAGCCCAGCCCCATGGGGCACTCCAGAACACAGACTGCACCTCGTAGTTGTCCCATCTTGACACAAGGGGAGTGGCCTTTTGTGCCCTGTCATTGTACCCAAGCAAAGGTTATCCTCTGCTCACAAACTGTTACCTGCAGGAGCAGGCTGTTAATGTGTGTCAGGAATAGCCCCCCAGGCAAGATAATCCCCCTATGCCAGGACAGTTCAGTGGAGCAGCTCAAAGCCCCTAGCAGCCAACATTCACAGCAGACCCTCAGCAATCAATTCACACCCCCAGGAGATTCAAGCTAGAGCAAGATGGCTTGGCCAATAAAGCTGAAGGAAGCTCCAAATTGACATACTTTTCCTTCTTCTCCCATGAGGAGCTAGACTAACTTAGCAGCCAACCAAGACAAAAGGGTTCTTTATGGAGTGATGTCCTCATAATCACATTTGTTTCTTGCCAAGGCAATCTCAGCTGCCTAAACCTGTACAACACAGGCAAGAGAATCCAGATGTTGTCACGAGCCAAGAGAGACTCCATGATAGGAAAGCCTATACAAGGGGCGAGCACCCTGGAAATACCCCATCCCTCATGTTATCTAGTTAGAGAGAACTATTGCCTGGCACAGTGGTTCATGCTTATGATCCCAACATTTTGGGAGGATGAGGTGGGAGGATCTCTTGAATCCAGAGGTTTGAGACCAGCCTTGGCAACATAGCAAGACCCCCTCTCTACAAAAAATAAAAAATTAGTTGGGCATGGTGGTGCACACCTGTGGTCCCAGCTAACTGGGAGGCTGAGGTGGGAGGATCATCTGGGCCTGGGGGAGGAGGCTGCAGTGAGTCATGATCGTGCCACTGCACTCAGCATGGGCAACAGAGCAAGACCCTGTCCACCCCGCAAAAGATAAATATCTTCTAAAAAGAAAGTAAAAACAAAAAAGAGAGAGAGAGAGAGAGAAAACTGTCATCATTGGGCAAGCAAAGCAGACCATGAAATTGATACCAGCCACACACATGAGGCTTCGATTTGACTTCTTAGAATCAATGGGGAAAATATCGCTCACCTCTCAATTTTATCTCAGGATTTTATATCCTAATACTGTCCTCAAAGCCTTTGCTTCTGACCCAGCACACATTAGAAGAGGGCTTACTAGCTGCTGCTTTTAAGGATAAATCAGTGTGTCCAAAGCCCTATTGCCTGCCTCCCTACTTCTTCCAAGTAACAATAATGTACCTCTGTTTCCTCCTGAACTGGGCCCTGCACAAACCCCACTGGACACATGCCAAATTCTCGCATAGATCATGATGAGAAACCCACATACCCCACTTCATTCTTGCCTTTGGTTCAAAATAAATTAAAAACTGAAGACAAAGAATCTAAAGGGAAATGAAAACAAAAACCTAATTTACCAAAAGAGCTAGTCATTTACCCCCTGGAGGGATGAACGGCTCACGCTTGCCCTGAATCAGGGCACTGAATAAGAAAGGCATGTGGCAAATATATATTTCAGCTTTACCTCAGACAGATGACTAATGGTGTTGTGCTGTGTTTTGTTTTGTGTTTTGTTAAACCCACAGAGATAATTATTTACTCAATAAAATTTAAACTGTTATCATAGCATAATTGAAAGTTGAGGGTAGTCAGTTTCTCTCCCCGCCCCTCCCAGCTGCAGGTGACATGGTCGTATATTAGACAACATGATTGTTAGTTTGCTTCTATAGTTCTGTGAAAAATTAATAGAGGGGAACTCCTCAGTGCCTCATCTTCAGCAGCCTCCCTGTAAGTGCTTCTAAGTCCTCTTCCAACCTGAATGTTTATCCCTTATTTCTAACTGATCCATGTTCACGATCCCCAGGAAAAGGGGCTGTTTTACAGACTTGCTATTTAGGGGAGAAGAGGCTGACCATCTGTAAGCTATCTTCTTTTTAATTTACCAGCTTTTAAGGGCTAGGAACAGTCTGAACCATCCAAGTGAACCACTGGGCATCTGCCCCGTAGTCAGAGGGTAACAGGATCAGGGAACATTAGGAATAGATGAGACCTGGGTGATCACAGAACACAGCCCGCCCATCATGGGGGTGAGCTAGCCAGCTCAGAGCTGGTCCACAGAAGGGCTGGATCTGTTAGTGGTGACAGAGTTACCCCGTTACTGGCAGTGTATCCATACGGGTCTGTAGCAACTTCAGCCCTTGCCTCCTCAGAAGAAGTAATTAAATGGAGGGCCATAAAGCAGAAAAAGAGACAGAGGCAAGTTTCAGAGCAGGAGTGGAAGTTTATCAAAAAGGCTTTAGAACAGAAAAGAAAGGAAAGAACCCTTGGAAGAGACCCAAGTGAGCGCCTGAAGGTCAAAGGGAGAAAAAGAGCCCCTTTAACCTTGATCCTGGGACTTCATAGGCTCGCCTCTTTCCCATGATTCTTTCTCTAGGGCGCGCTTTCCACATGCGCAGTGCTTTCCTTACCCTTTGGAATTGAGCAGGTGCAGTATGTTCAGGGAGTTACATGCCTGCCCATCTGAGGCTTTTTCCTTTCTCTGGTGGCGTGTGTCCGCCAGCATCATAGCCATTTTGTCACTTAACGTGCATGCAGAAGAAGCTGCTTCTGCCTGAGGTCTGCATTCAATTAACACTTTTTTTTTTTTTTTTGAGACGGAGTCTCGCTCTGTCGCCAGGCTGGAGTGCAGTGGTGCGATCTCGGCTCACTGCAACCTCCATCTCCCGGTTCAAGCCATTCTCCTGCCTCAGCCTCCTGAGTAGCTGGGATTACAGGCACATGCCACCATGCCCATCTAATTTTTGTATTTTTAGCAGACACGCGGTTGCATCATGTTGGCCACGATGGTCTCGGTCTCTTGGCCTTGTGATCTGCCCACTTCGGGAGAGCGTTAGACTGAAGATCTAAAGGTCCCTGGTTCCATCCTGGGTTTTGGCAATTAACACTTTAAATGTTAACAGGTGTGGACTATCCAGAGTTTGTCTCTCCCTGGCTGCCCAATTATCATTTTTAGAGCAGCAGTGTGGTAACTGCTGAGCCATCACTTGACGTTCCTAGTGGGTTGGGGGAGAGCCCTCTCCTGCCTGGCTCATGCCTGTCTAACTACCTAGAACAGATCGAGACCCAGACTGTGTAATGGGCACCTCCCCCGGGGCTCCTGCACCGTGTCCTACCCTGCATATGGCCCTTTCCCAGGCAGTTCCATGGGTCTCTTCTGATTTAGGAATGGACCATCCTTCTGGGGCGACTGAATTTCCACAGAGCATCCTGGGAAATGTGGCACCCAGGTACGAGTTAACCTCTATTTCGAATATATTCCATAAATCACTGTAGTTGATCAAAATATGGTTCTGGAATCATGAAAATAAAGTATAAGTGTGGTGCATGTCATGGGAATACAAAATGGTACTTCTTAGAACCCGTTTTATTTTATTATTTTATTTTTATTTATTTTTTTAAGGTGTGCACTTTTATTCAGCTGGTCTCAAGTCAGTGTACAGGTAAACCCTGACTGCCTCCACCCACTCCCAGGGAGACCAAACACCTTCATACATCTCAAGCTGGGGGATAAAAAAGGGGCACCATGAAGGCTGATCATTCAAAATAAAACAAAATTAAAAAGTATGAAGGCGAGGACTAAAAAAATTTTGCATTACATAATTTACATAAAGCAATGCTATCACCTCCCATGTAGACTCGGGTGAGGACTGGGCCATTCTCCTTAAAAAGAAGAGGGGTGGCTTTTAGGAGGGCAAGGGACTTCCTGTAACAATGCATCTCACGATATTTGGAATGATTATTTAAAAAACAAAAAAAGAACAATGTACAATCAAAGTCTTGGCCACATTGTAGAACTGTGGGAGATGCTCAGTCCAACCGACTGCTGTCACCTTCACCGTTCCCGTTTTTAAATCCTGAGTCAAGCCAAAAAAAAAATAAAATAAAATAAAATAAAATAAAATAAAATAACCACACACACACACACACACACAAATGAAATAAATAAAGCCATGCCAATTTCATCTTGTTTTCTGTTCAAGTTAGGTTTTGTCAAGAGGGTGTAATGCAACTAAGTAACAGTCTGCCTAGAAGCATTTGCAGTAGACAATGGAGGGCCTGGGCTGGACTTGTCATACTCCTGCTTGCTGATCCACATCTGCTGGGAGGTGGACAGCGAGGCCAGGATGGAGCTGCCAAACCACATGGAGTATTTGCGCTCGGAAGGAGCAATGATCTTGATCTTCATCGTGCTTGGAGCCAGGCCAGTGATCTCCTTCTGCATCCTGTCGGTGATGCCAGGGTACATGGTGGTGCCACCAGACAGCACTGTGTTGATGTACCGGTCTTTGCAGATGTCCATGTCACACTTCCTGATGGAGTTGAAGGTAGTTTTGTGGATGCCACAGGATTCTATGCCCAGGAAGGAAAGCTGGAAGAGCGCCTCAGGGCAGTGAAACTGCTCGTTGCAGATGATCTGGCCACCGGGCAGCTCCTAGCTCTTCTCCAGGGAGAAGCTAGAGGCCCCCATGGCCATCTCCCTCTCAAAGTCCAGGGCGACATAGCACAGCTTCTCCTTGATGTCACACACGATTTCCCACTTGGCCATGGCGGTGAAGCTGTAGCTGCTCTCGGTGAGGATCTTCATGAGGTGGTCAGTCAGGTCTGGGCCAGCAAGGTCCAGATGCAGGATGGTGTGGGGGAGGGCATACCCCTCATAGATGGGCACAGTGTAGGTGACCCCATCACCAGAGTCCATCACGATGCCAGTGGTACGGCCAGAGGTGTACAGGGACAGCAAGGCCTGGATGGCCACGCGCATGGCTGGGGTGTTGAAGGTCTCAAACATGATCTGGTTCACCTTCTCGTGGTTGGCCTTGGGGTTCGGGGAGGCCTTGGTCAGCAGCAGGGGGTGCTCCTCAGGAGCCACATACAGCTCATTGTAGAAGATGTGGTGCCAGAACTTCTCCATGTCCTCCCAGTTGGTGACAATGCCATGCTCGATGGGGTACCTCAGGGTCAGAATGCCTCTCTTGCTCTGGGCCCTCGTTGCCCACAGAGGAGTCCTTCTGACCCATGCCCACCATCACGCCCTGGTGGCTGGGGCACCCCATGATGGAGAGGAAGACGGCCTGGAGAGCATCGTCGCCTGTGAAGCCAGCCTTGCACATGCCAGAGCCATTATCGATGATGAAGGCGATGGTACCATCATCCATGGTGAGCTGGCGGCAGGTGTGGATGGGCGGCGGAGTGGCAAGGGGCAAGGCTCTGTGCTCGCCGGGAAGATGTGGTCTTGGCTATATAGAAGCCATTTTAGCCAGTAGCAATAATTCATCCAGGCTCTGTGCCTCTGCTTAGCACCTTCTGTTTATGAGACAGGTAGTAGAGCCTACCAGGCAGTCACAAGACTTCAATCTACCCAGGTCAGCAGACCCTTTGTGTGGCATGGCATGAAATATTAATATACTGCCTTTCTTCAAAACCTGCATCTGGAGGACTCAGTGCCTTCTCTTCCAACTCAGAGACCACCTTCCTCTATGTGCGTTTTATCCTCTGCAGGTTGAATGACTCCCATGGCATCCTGTGCAGAGATTCCTCAGCTCAGCAGTGCCTCTGAGTGGTTCCTAGAGAGGACTAGGAACCAAGAGGCAAATGCACGAGGCACAAGTGGGCTTTGTCCCAGAGAAGGTGGAGAGAACGGGCCGCTGGTGTCAGATGCTGGGATCAGATGCTCTGCCTGGCCACCTTCTCAGCCTGCTCCTGTGGATCACACCATTCCCCATCTTCCCAAATGCCAGCCCTGCCAACTGGGAAGCCCAGAAGGACCAGGTGATTGCTGTGCCTAGAATCTATCAGTCCTCTGAAAATGGCTTCTCCCCTGGCCACCAAAGGGGAGTAAACAATGCCATGGAGATTGAAATCATCATCAACAAGGACACTGGTTAATTGGGAAAGGTATTTTCCTTTTTTTTTTTTTCTTTTTTACTTTTTAGAGATGGAGTTACACTCTTGTTGCTCAGGCTGGAGTGCACTGGTGCGATCTCCACTCACTGCAACCTCTGCCTCCCAGGTTCAAGTGATTCTCCTGCCTCAGCCTCCCAAGTAGCTGGGATTATACGCATCTGCCACCATGCCCGGCTAATTTTGTATTTTTAGTAGAGATGGGGTTTCACCATGTTGGCCAGGCTGGTTTTGAACTCCTGACCTCAGGTGATCCACCCGCCTTGGCCTCTCAAAGTGATGGGATTATAGGCGTGAGCCACTGCGCCCAGCTGGGAAAGGTATTTTTCTTTACCAAAGAGGGTAAAGAACTATTGATTAGTAATTTAAGTCTGTGTAAACATACAACATGGGTTGCTAATGCTGTATGTATGTATGTATGTATGTATGTATGTATGTATTTGTTTAAGACAGATTCTTGCTCTGTCTCCAAGCTGGAGTGCAGTGGCGCAATCTTGGCTCACCGCAACCTCCGCCTTCCATGTTCAAGCAATTCTCCTGCCTCAGTCTCCCAAGTAGCTGGGATTATAGGCACATACCACTATGCCCGGCTAATTTTTGTATTTTTAGTAGAGATGGTGTTTCACCATGTTGGCCAGGATGGTCTCGATCTCTCGACCTTGTGATCTGCCCGCTTTGGCCTCCCAAAGTGCTAGGATTATAGGCATGAGCCACTGCACCCGGCTGGGTTGCTAATGCTTTTCTGTTATTTTCAGTAATAATTATAAACTAAGGAAAAGGCAAGAAGATTTGAGGACGTTTATTCCTGAAGATGAAATATGGGTTGTATCAGAAATCTCAAAAAATAGTAAGAGGCCGGGCCGCGGTGGCTCAAGCTTTAATCCCAAGGCACTTTGGAGGCCGAGACGGGTGGATCACTTGGGTCAGGAAATCGAGACCATCCTGGCTTAACATGGTGAAAACCCCGTCTCTACTGAAATAAATACAAAAAACTAGCCGTGCGAGGTGGCGGGCGCCTGTAGTCCCAGCACTCGGGAGGCTGAGCAGGAGAATGGCATAAACCTGGGAAGGTGGAGCTGCAGTGGAGCCTGAGATCGTGGGTCATTGCTACTCCAACCTGGGCCGACAGAGAAGACCCGCTCAAAAAAAAAAAAAAAAAAAAAAAAAAAAAAAAAAGTAAGAAAATATTATGTTGAAAATATGTCAAACAATGGGAAAAGTCCCTTCCTGTTTTTTCCTACTTATTGTTAAAGCAAGTTTCTCAGGCAAAAGGCCCTGATTAACTGAATCTTCCCAACCAATGACCATGCATGTAACAAAGTACCTGGTGACTAAGCCTGTTGAAGGTCTGCTTCCCCAAAGTGTAAAGAAAGAGATGAGTTCCCCATGCCCTACTGCCTCATGGGCTTTCTCATAGCAACCATTGCTTACAAAAAGGGTCTGATAATTTTATGTTTTAATGACCCCATTTCCAGCACCAAGTAGCCCATGGTTGCCCCCATTTTTCTCGGGTCATTTGCTTGACTGCTGAGCTGACAAAGCTGCCGTGGGCCTTCAGTTTACACTCAGAGTCACTGATGCGCCACAGCAGACCGCAGAGAGAATAGGCTCAACCTCTTTTGAGCCACAACGTAGCTGCCGGGTGCTTGGGTCCCACAGCTGCTTTGTGAGTGAAGCCGTGCCTCAGTTTCCTCATCTGTAATAGGAGGGTATTTATACCTACTGTCTTAGTTTGGGTTTCCTCTCTCCCAGGAGCAGAACCTGAGTGAAGACTTAGGAGCAGGTATATTATTTGGAAAATGTGTTAGTTTGCTAATGCTGCCGGAACCGATGACCACAAACTGGGTAGCTTGAAATAACAGAAATGTATGTCTCAGAGTCCTAGAGGTCAGACGTCCAACATCAAGGTGTTGGCAGAGCCACGCTCTTTCTGAAGGTCCCAGGGGAGAATCATCCCCTGCCTCTTCCTTGGCGCGCCTGGGCTTGGAGTGGCATCCCTCTGGTCTCTGCCTCTGTCGCCACATGGCCTTCTTCTCTATGTCTCCATGCGTCCCTTTCCGTCTCTTAGGAGGACACTCTCATTGGATTGAGGGCCTACCCTAATCCAGCGTGATCTCATCGCCACTGTTAATTACATCTGCAGAGACCCTGTTTCCAAATGAGTTTCCAAATGAGGCTGTATTCTGAGGTTCTGGGTGGACGTGGAATTTTGGGAGAATGCAATTCAGCCCAGCACAGGGCTCATGGCTCCTTTCAGGTCCTAATCCTGGACTTACCCCATGTTGACCTTTAAGACGGACTCACTTAATGGGTGTGGGATGTGGACGTCCTAGGAGGGATAAAGAGTGTGGCTGGCGCTCAGGGTTCCTCCCTCACCACTCACCCCGGCCTAAATGTCCCCGTGAATCATTTCCAAGTGACTTGACTCCACCTTCAAACTCAGTCCTCCCAGAAATAGGAACGATCTTCAAGACAGCTGCAGTTCTCAAGGTGATGAGGCACATGAGGATCTCTGGCTGGGGGAGGGGCTTTACAAAGAACACCTGCCCAGGAATCTTGGGAAGGATTCAGGAAGGAGTGCTTTACCAGTGAAATAATTTCCACCATCAACTGCGGCCACTTCTGCCGAGGTTTTACAGACCTCAGGTGCATAACTTCTGTTTTAAGCGGTGCTTAGCACTTCCTAGTAGCTTGTTGCCCCTAGCCCTTGTTTGTGGGGTGGGGTGGGGGCGTGAATGGAAAGAAGAGTAAGGTTACCAGGCTGCAGCTCCCTGAAAGGGCAAACAAACTGAATTTCACATTTCCTGGAATAAGCAGCCTGAAATGTATGGCAGGGACAGCAAATCGAATTTGGCTCACTAGCTGAAATCCCCTGTCAGATACGTGTCTGGGCAGAGCGCTAGATTAGGGAAGATTCTGAGGCTCATCTGGGCTAAGTGGGCAGAGCTGTGAGAGAGTCGCAACGTGCCACAGACATCCCCAGGGACTCCTCAGGGCATGTGCCACAAATGTGTCATCCCTGGTGAATAGCTTTTTTTTTAGGACAGCTTCCTAAATGTGTTGTTGCCAGACATAGGTGACAAGTTAAAAACACACAAATAAACAAAGTCATAGAAACGAGCTGTTTCTATGCTATTACTCCTCTGCCATATTTCTAAAGACATCTGGTTACTCATTGTAAAACCTTGTGATTTTTGAATCATAAATTCTCAGCAGCAAGGCACTGGGTCTATTTATACTCTCTAGCTGAGTACATGCCTGATAACAGTTGTGTAACCAGGATTACTGGACCTGGGCCAAGCCTGAGCTAAGTTAGCTGGAGCTGGGGTGGGTGAGTGAGTAAGAAGTGGGGGTGAGGGTGTTCTAGTACCAGTTCTGCCCCAAAGGGCTGCTGTGTCACCTTGGGTTGTTCATTCCAAGCTTTGGCATCTCCACTTCCCCATCTCTAAAATGGGAATAATGATTCTGCCCCACCCTGCATCACAGGTTGGAGTGAGATTGTGTGAGGAGGCGTATATGGAATGGAAGCATGGCCCCGGGCCGAGCCAGGGTTGTCCTTTAGAACTCATTCCTGCACATTCTGAGGGCAGTGCCATAACAAATAAGAATGTTTGCATGAGGCGGGCACTGCCCAGGAAATCCGGCTCTGATTGTTAAAAAAAGACATCTGGAAGTCTCCGGGGCCTAATGGTTCTGAGGATGCCAAACAAGGAAATATGACCAGCTAAAAAGTCAGCAGTGTCCCCGGGATGGAGACAAGGAACCGCCTGTGGCCACGCCTGAGCAAGAGAGCAGCGGTTTCAGGATCTGAACTTTCACTTCCTTGACACCATCTTCAGCAGCCCAGATGGCCCAGCCAAGGCCATCCGACCTCCTAGCCAAGCCCTGAAGGGGCATGAGAAATCACTCAGTTAAATGTTTGCCCATTTGCTTGTTTACTTGTTTTTGTTTGTTTTTGAGATGGAATGCAGTGGCTCGATCTCGGCTCTCTGCAACCTCTGCCTCCTGGGTTCAAGCGATTCTCCTGCCTTAGCCTCCCAAGTGGCTGGGATTACAGGCCCTGGCCACCATGCCTGGCTAATTTTTTGTATTTTTAGTAGAGATGGGGGTTTCACCATGTTGGCCAGGCTAGTCTCGAACTCCTGACCTCAGGTGATCCACCCACCTCAGCCTCCCAAAGTGCTGGGATTACAGGTGTGAGCCACCAGGGATAAAAGAGTACACAGGGAGCCAGAGGGAGGCCCCTGAAAGAACCGTCTTCTTCCCCAGCAAGAGCAGGCTTGAGAGATGACAGGGATGTGTTATTGGTGGGTTCCTTCCTAGCTAAAGGGGCTGTCGCTTGAGCAGGAGAAAAAAAACCTGTGAGATTTCTGTTTTTAAATCTATTTAATCCAGTCAATAATGAAATAAGTAAGAATTTATGATAGTCAGAAGGGTTGGATGTTCCTGAGATCTAAGCTGTGCACAGCAGGCCAGTGAATTATCTGGTTAAAAGCTGCAGCCGATTAAGATCTATGGTATAGCAAGGGAAGGCAGTGGGCAGTCTGCCCTGGTGCAGGCAATGACGGGGGACATTGTCTGCAGAGAATTTAACAACACTAATAAAACCATTTAAGCACTGCTCCACGTGTTGGCAATTCTACATCATGTTAGGGACACAGTACTCCTCCTCCAATCATCTTTTGTTGGTCTAAGTTCTAAACAATTGTGGTTACTGTTGAGTTTAATAGTATATGCTTCAGCTTAAATTAGCACATTTTTACTGTTTATCCTTTAGTAAATATTGTATTCCGCATGGAAGCTAATTTGGCGGTCAATTCGGCTACATGTGTCTGTTCCAAACAGTGGATGAGAAGTAGACAATGGGAGTGATTGTAGACAGAGACAGGGAACTTGAGTGACTTCAATTCTGTCATTCTCTGCAACCTCTGCAATCAGGCAAAAATATTTTCAGACAGTCAGAATGCACCTTGAACAGGTACACCAAGTTTTTAAAAATTGTTCCTTGCAGATCAGCACGGAGAAATGTGGAGAGGGGACTGTTACCGCCACCAGAAGAAAAGGTGATTGTAGGGGAGAAAATGGACAGTTACACAGAAAAGATAATCAATAGTCAAAGAAGCAGCGTTGGGAGAAATGACCCAAGGTGACAGTCTTAAATTGCCAGAAGAAGTTTCAGAGGCAGTGTTTGGACGGCTCAGTCAATTGTACCAGGAGCTGGACAGAATGCAATGGTTTAAGTAAGTTCCTGCTTTCTCTGATTTCATTCAGCTGCTTTTCTCTGATTTCATTCAGCTGCTTTCTCCTGATTTTTGGCAGAAAACTTGAAAACCAAAATAATAGAAACTTATATACAATTTTCCCAGTGATGGTTTTCTTATTGTGAAAATGTTCCAACTGTGGAGACATTTTAAAGCTGCTGGAGATCCATCCTAAGAACAAAGACATGAAGTGTATTACATTTCTGGAATTGTTGTGCAATTGGAATTCTGCAAATTTATCCCTTATGTTTACGACTTTTCTGAACTTCTTTGTAGCTTTGGTGATGTGGGAAAGAAAACTTTAGAAATGAAAATGAGCTGAAAAAGTTTCCTCTGCCAATAGTGAGTGAAGATAGAATAATTAAACCTGGCTACATTGCATATTAAATATGGCTCTGCAAGGACCAATGGAAAATCAACTTTGATGAAAATCATGACAAATTTGCAGAGTCTAGAACCAAAAACTATAATGTCCCATGCATTACCAATATGTATGGTAAAGTTCTTCCCCTTTCTCATAAAAGACCAGAATTTAAAGTGATTTACTTTTTTTCCTTCGTTGGCAATGTAGTATTTTTATCTCCCATGATTATATATGTTGAAGTTTAATTAAAAGAAAAACTAGGGGCTGGGCATGTGACTCACACCTGTATCTCTAGCACCTGGAACGCCCAAGGCAAGACGATTGCTTGAGGGCCAGGATTTTGATTACCAGCCTGGAGCAACATAGTGAGACCCCATCTCCACCAAAAAATGGAAAAATAAAAGGCAGACATGGTGACAAAAAATTTTTTTGAGGACAGGGTCTTGGCTCTGTTGCCAGACTGGAGCTGCAGTGGCACGGGCCTCGCTCACTGCAACCTCCCGCTTCCAGGCTTAAGCGATTTCTCCTCCACTCCTGAAGTAGCTGGGACTAGGACTACAGGCCCCGCCCCCATGGCCCTGGCTAATTTTTTTTTTTTGTATTTTTAGTAGAGACGGGGTTTCACCACGTAGGGCCAGGCTGTTCTCGAACTCCTGACCTCAAATGATCCATGTGCCTCGGCCTCCCAAAGTGTTGGAATTACAAGCGTGGACCACCGTGCCTGGCCAAAAAAAAAAAAAAAAAAAAGTCTTTAATTTAAAAAAGAAAAGAAAACATTTCATTGTCTGCATGTCTTTCCCTGCCATTATCATTATTTGTTTAATTTTGTGATTATCATTAAAACTAATTTTGTCATATGGTAGAGGCATTGTTAAAGACCATCTACCGCAGGTGTCAAATATGCCAGGCCCACTGCTAGAGCAGGGCCAGCATTCCGGGGGGATCTGCCAGTTAAAGATGACATTCACGTCTACCAAGAGAGGAAGAAGATATACTTTTGTATTAAAACCAGCACCAACATCGGTACCTACATTCCTACGGTTACCTTTATCACGTGGCAGATATTTGCCACCTGCTTCTCTTCTTGGCTGACAAAAGGGAGTTTGCTGAATCCCATCAGACACAAGTTCCTTGATTCTTGCAGAAAGGTCAGCTTCTACTTTGATGTTCTTTTGTTTTCACCCAAGTTCAGCCCTAGGCAGAACTGGGGAATCTGGGCACTTTATCTTTGCAGGCTTCCTACGGGCCTCTTCTCTCTGAGACGAAGGAACTTAGAATTCTTGCTGCCTCCCAGACTCTCTTCCCCGGCTCCATATCAAATCTTCACCCTTAGCTGTGTGTGATACAGTGGAGAAAACAAGGCTCTTGGGGGTGCAATGAACCTAGTTTTGTTCATCCTGGCTCTATCACTTACTGGCTGTATGATCTAAGGCAATTCATTCTGAGCTTCAGTGTTTCCATCTGTAAAATGTGGTTTATAGGCCAGGAGTAGTGGCTGATGCCTGTAATCCCTGCACTCTGGGAGGCTGAGGTGGTCAGATCACTTGAGGTCAGGAGTTTGAGACCAGCCTAGCCAACATGGTGAAACCCTGTCTCTGCTAAAAATACAAAAAAAAAATTAGCCAGGCATGGTGATGGGCACCTGTAGTCCTAGCTACTCAGGAGGCTGAAGTGGGAGAATCACTTGAACCTGGGAGGCGGAGGTTGCAGTGAACTGAGATGGTGCCACTGCACTCCAGCCTGGGTGACAGAGCAAGACTGTCTTTCCAAATAAAATAAAATAAAATAAAATAAAATAAAATAAAATAAAATAAAAAAATAAAATGTGGATGAAAGCAGGTTATGAGAGTTACATGAGTAAACACACATACAGGACTTCCAAGTTTCTTCCCTACAAGGACCAAGGCTATGCACTATTGGAGTAGATGTTCTGATGACAAAATTTCTGGTACTAGTCAATAATGGAGTTGCAAGGTATTTTAAGGGCAACCAGTTGTCTCATTGGAAAGACCTATCCTACACCGTCAAAGAATTTAGCAATTGGCATAAGGCTTTGGCCTTCCCACTAGGGACTCACAATAAGCTATAATCAGAGTTTCATTTTGGTGCCCACTCTAAACATGCCATTGTTAGATAGTTGCACTGAGGATTGTGAGGCTTTGCTTCTGCCCCCTGAGAAGAAGGGCTTAGATCGATTGGCAAAGCTTGTTACGAAGAGGGGATCAGGGAAGGCTGTCAGTGGAGCTCTGGGTTTGCTCTCCCTGTTTTGGCCTCTCAGCTGTCAAAGTCAAACCTGTGTCCTATAGCCTAAGGCCACCCTTTCCTTGTGTGCTTGACACAGGTGGGGAATAAAATCTGGTTATTTAAGCAAACATATACAGTTGGCTAGTTTGGATCCAGATAATGTTTTCTTTGAGCCAGGGTCATCATTTGAGAGGTAGGGCATAGGCCAAACCTTAGAGAGCTGTTTGGCAACTCTAACAATTGGCAAGGAGGAAAGAAACTGGTAAACAATGTTTTAAAAAATATGTGAAACGTCAAGCATTCTGTATTTAATTCCTAACATTTATTTATGGGTATTTGCTGCCATTTTTCAGGAATTCCAACAGCAAGTACCCGGTTGTTCCAAACCTCCACCCTGGTGCTCTGGAAACAAGATTCAGGCTTCCAGCAGCCTCCAGGAGAATGGGGTAAACCAGGGCAGGACTTGCCCAGGAAGCCTCATACATAAGGACTGAGAGTTGATGACCAGACGCCTGCTGCAGCTGACCCCAGAGGGGAGCACCTTCTGTCCGGGCCCAGAGCCCTGCATCCATGGCACTTCCCTCAGCTGCCCCAACCCCCACGATCTCTTACATCTTTTAATGACCAGCTAAGGACCTGTTACTTTTAATTGCAGTTTAACATTTCTTGAGCTTCTTTATCTGTTTGAATTCCTACCACATCCTAGAATTTTTTAAAAATAGTAATCAATGGACTCATTTTAATGCAAGAGGACTCACTCTTATTTGCCCCAAACTATATTCTTTTTACTCTCAGAGATTACTCTCTGCATCTGATAGCCTGAAATTTGGTAAAAACAAACAAACAGTCCTTGATTTTCAAAATTAATCATAATTTCATGGATTTGCAAACTTCAAGTATAAGCCTTTCAAGTCTTCACCTCTGAAAACTCTCCTACAAAATTCCTGTATCTCTGATCATTTCAGTCCCCGCTCCTGCTTTTCCTTGCTTTGCTATAACTTTCTAGAGGTGTAAAGAACAGAAGTGAAAACTCCCTGAGCTGTGGATACCTGTATGTCACAGGATGAAGCTTCTTCTCAGAGTAAGTAAAAGTACCAAGGACACAGAAGGTTAAACACCGTTGTTCTCTTCCTCTTCCACCTTTCTTGGAAGAAAGTAAGTCCAGCTTCCCTTGGTCTGGAGAAACATCTAAATCCGCCTCTTTTATTCAGAATGGGGAGACTGTTCTGTCCTCTGGGTTACAGAAAATGGATGGACTCATATTGGAAGATTGTGACAAAATAAATTGTTTCTATAGATTCGGATTCCGTTTGAATTTTCCTGAAAGCACTCAGGAAGCTCTAAGAGTATAGTCCTAACTCCTGAGGCTTTGCTAGGGCAACCGTAGAAAGTGTTTGTACCCTGGATTAGAAGCATCAATCTTGGGTGGATTTTGGGACATGGCAGACTAGACTTCAAGCCTCAAGGCCAGAGGAAGAACAAAATCACGATTAGGTTGAGGTAAATCTAGGTTTGCAAATGTGATTATTCAGGAATGGTGTCTTTCCTATGGGGAAGGCGTGTCCCCTAAAAGCTGGTCAGAGCTAAGCTGTGAATTTTCTGCAGTTATTCGATACTGGGCAATGGTCACCAAAGAGGATATAGACCAGAAACTTAAACAAACCATAAGACCTGGCTCTTATAAAAGAAGTCAACAATATATGCTGTGTGTGACTCAACTTGGACATGAATATCATTAGACTCTTTAGTGCTTCTATTTCTCTAGCTTGAGTTTTCTTCATTCCATATCCTTCCTTTATTCTTTTTTTATTTTTTTTATTTTTTATTTTTTTATTTTGAGACAGAGTTTTGCTCTTTACTCCAGGCTGGAGTGCTGTGGCGCGATTTCGGCTTAGCGCAAACTCCACCTTATGATTTCAAGCGATTCTCCTGCCTCAGCCTCCCAAATGGCTGGGATTACAGGCACCCGCCACTGCGCTCGGCTAGTTTTTGTGTTTTTGGTAGAGACAGGGTTTCACTATGTTGGCCAGGCTGGTCTCGAACTCCTGGCCTCATGACCTGCCCGCCTCGGCCTCCCAAAGTGTTGGGATTACAGGTGTGAGTCACCGTGCCTGGCCCCTTCCTTTATTCTTTTAGCAACTGTCCTAGGGTTTCACAGTCCAATACATAGCTACTAGCTATAATGACTATTTCAATCTAAATTAATTTAAATAAAATACAACTAAAAACTCATTTCCTTAGTTGTACCAGCCACCTTAAAGTGCTCAAGGTATGGGTTGCTTTGAATTTATCCTACTTGGAGTTTTTAGAGATTTTCAAATCTGTAGCTTAATGTTCCTTCATTTTTGAAAAATTTCAGATAGTAACTCATCAAATATTTCATGTGCTCCCTTTTCTCTTTTCTGTCTCTCTGGGACTTTCATGACATGTATTAAACCTTTTCACCATGTCCCATGTGTCAAGTATGCTCTTTTCTGTGTTTTTTAAATCCTTTTAATCCTGTGCTTCAGAATTGATACTTTTCTCCTGACCTATTTTCCACTACATTATCTTCTGCCGTTTCTGTTGTTTTATAAACTTCTTGCATTAAATTTTTAATTTTAGTCGTTTCAGTTTTAGTTCTGAGATTTTACTTCATGCTTTTAAAACATAGATTCCAGTTTTCTGATGAAAGTTTCCATTTGAAAATCTATTTTCTTGAATATATAGAAAACCTATATCAAGAAAATAGATTTTCAAATGGAAACTTTAAAGTACATGTATGATAACTTCCATAACACCGGTAGGTCTGTTTCTTTTGTCTGCTTTTTTCTCTTGGCTTTTGGTTATTTGGTTTTGTGATCTGACAGATCTGATAATTTTGGATTAAAAACTATCTACACATGGTATGTAAATTGAAGAGGTTTAGGGTGCTTTTATTATCTTCCAGAAAGCATTGAATTTTCTTCTGGCAGGAAGTTAAAGTATAGGCAGATCTCATCAATCCCATCAGGGACTGAGAAGGATTATTGACAGACTGACTTGGTTAATTGGGTTACATAAGTCTCAACTCATCCTGAGAAAGCACTGTTTATTTTTTATAGCAATATAAAATTCTGACTCTGCTCAGCAGGAATCGTTATCTTAGGCTGAGTTTCCATAAACTGAGCCTGAGCCTGAATATGGTTTTTGAGGAGCGTCTTAGTTCATTTGGTCTGCAATAACAAAGTACCATAAACTGGGTAGCTTACAAGCAACAAAAATTTATTTCTCATCATTCTAGAGGCTGGGAGTCCAAGATCAAGGTGCTGGCAGATTTGCTGTCTGCTGGGGGCCCACTTTCTTGTTCATAGACGGCATCTTTGAGCTGTGTTCTCACGTGATAGAAGAGATGAACAAGTTCCCCTGGGCCTATTTTATAAGGACGTTAATCCCATGAGTGCAGAGCCCTCATGAGCTCTGCACCTCCCAAGAGGCCTCACCTCATAATACCATCGCTTTTGGGGCTAGGATTTCAACATATCAATTTTGACGAGGACACAAACATTCAGACTATAGCAAGGTGTACAGAAAAGCCAAGAAAACATGAGAAAAGGGAGTAAGTAAGAAAAGGAATGAGTAAAGATTCAAGAGAATGTGTTACTAAGATGGGCGTCACTTTGTACCAAGGGCATTGATTGCTTAAGGTTAGTGTGATGTCTTCCAAAAGGCTACATGAGTGACAGTGTCTTAGGATCGTCCATTCGGGGGGAATGAAGAGCGGAGAAGTATTTAGCTGCTGATTTTGTTGTCAGTTGGTCAAAAGTTTGCCTCACGGGTCTTAAGTCCCTGACACTATGCTTTGCATATATACAGGTGCCAAGCACATTCCATGGCATCTCAGCAGTAACAAGGAAGCCCCAGGGCTTAAAAGAAAAGGCATGGGAATGAGGCAAAACAGAGTCATTGTATATATGTGAGGTGACAGTCTCTGCAACTGAAGCCAAACTCATAGCCTCAGATACATGGGTCTCAGATGCATGGGTAACCAAGAGAATATGAGCTGGTACCTGAGAGGTGACAAATCAAGGGTATTATTTTAGGACTCTTCAACTACGTGTCTCTGCTTCTTGAGACTGTATATATGAACTTCCATCTCAACTAACACGGATGGTCATTATAACTCCATAATTCTGGAGAGTCACTCTTTGGAATGAACTTCATAGCCACGATGTTGAATGACCAATCAGAATGTCTTTGTCCTAAGACTCTGGGACGTACGAGGTACAAGTCAGTTAACAGTGGTCCTCAACGCTTCCTACCCACATGTCTCTCCTGGAGGCAGAATCTTGGAAGCCTCGTTGATTATAGACACTCCTCAACTTATAATGGGGTTATGTCCTGATAGCTCCCTGGTAATTCAGTCAAAAATATTGTAAGTCAAAAATATCATAAATTGAAAATGCATTTAACGCTCCAATAAATCCACAGTAAAGTCGAAAATTGTGTCGGACCATCATAATGGGGACCATCTGTACTTCGTCTCCACCACAGTGGTATTTTTGAATCCACTGAATCACTTTTAAGGCCTTCTCAGACGAGAGTGCTCCAGGGTAGGGGGACTTCCTGAGTGGGATCCATGGTTCCGAGAAAATCAATCATCTCAGCTTTTAGGGTAGATAAAGTGAAGGGCAGAGTTGTCCTCTGGAGTGATTTCAGGGGCAAGGAAGATCACTGCCTTTCTAAACACTTCTGCCATCTTCTTGGTAACGAATAATTGAGGAAGAATCATGTATATATCGAGAGAATGGTACACCAACGTCCCGTACCTTAAAGTTACTGATAATCAATTTTTATTTTCCTGAGATCAAGTTTTAATAGGAAAAAAGGAAAAAATATGGTGGCCTGCAACTTAGATGAGAGAAGAAAGAAGGAGACACAGATAAGGAGATTGAAAACACTCAATATCAGACTCATCTATTTCACAACTCCATTTGGATGGCTCAGAAATTGCTCCCCCGCTTTGAGGCTAAAGGGCCCAGGTTATTTTGGGGAAGTTAGCACACTTGGCTTTGTTTTTTTGTGTCCTTTCTCAAAGCCACTCAATAGGCAAATCAGAGGGCAACAGGAGGCCCCATGTTCCCTTTCCCACTGTTCCTGAGTCAATCATCAACTTTTTCTTCTAAGAGGCAGGGTCTCGCTGTGTCACCCACGCTGGAGTGCAGTGACGCAATCATAACTCATTGTAGACTCAAACTCCTGGGCTCAAGCGATCCTCCCACCTCAGCCTTTCGAGTAGCTGGGACCATCAGTATGTGCCACCACTCCCAGCTAACTTTTTTTTATGTTTGTGGAGATGGGAATCTCACTTTGCCCAGGCTGGTCTCAAACTCAGCCTTAAGCACTCCTCCTGCTTTGGCCTCCCAAAGCGTTGGGATTACAGGCATGAGCCACTACGTCTTGCCTGTAATCAACTTTGAAGATGGTGAAAATGGTGATGACAGCACTTGCCATAGTTGTGCCTATGGCATAAATCTAACCAAAGTATTTGGCAAGTGTGCTTTGGTGATTCGTGTGTAATAATTACAGCAATATCTTAGAGGAAGTCCTCCAAACTTCCTAGAATAGCAGCAAGAAGTGGAGACAGAGTCCTTTACTGAGAATCTACTATGTGCCACGCCTTTTGCTAGGAAGTTTCACATTTTATTTTCAAGCCTCACCATAGCACCACAAGGAAAGAACTGTATTTTTCCAATTTACAGTTGACGAAAATGAGAATCAGGAGGATGGCATGAAGCTGGTGTTTAACAGAAACTTCATCACTTACAAGAAGTAAAGTCTTCTATAGACAATACAAACTGGAAGTCCCTTTTAAGGCATAAAGCAAGGGCAGCCTGAGAGCACCTCTCAGAGTTTTATTACCATTGAGGCCCCTACGGTTTTGCCCCCATGTTTAAACACAGTGATTTTGATGGGAAAAGTTGGTTGAGGTTTTTTCTTCTTTCTTCTGTCCTGAGTATTTCAACTGGAAATGCACTGGATCCCGTCATGGTGTCAAAACCATCCTGTCCTTCTCAGCTGGACACTCTCTGAGACTGTTAACTGGCACAGACTGTCCAGCCAGTGCCAGGCAGCATCCACGGGTGAGGGGCTGCAATGCCTTCTCTGCCCACCCCATCACTGGCTGTGCCAAGGACCAGACTAACTTCGATTGACAGTTACCTCCTATATTCAGCCTCACAGTCCTGAGACCCTCCAAATAAGCATTTTTCTCACCTGTTGCCATCCACTTTTACAATTTGGTCATGTGTTTATTGCAAGCTCTTTTTGTACCTTGAGGGAGGCAGGTAGAAGGAATTTGATCGTGGATGATCTTATTAATGAGGGAAGCAGTAGGAAGTTCTGTCTAATCTGAAAATTAAGTCAAATGTGAAGGGTAAGTATCATTATCTGTCTTCTAAATCTGCTTCTTGAGCTTCTTGCTCATTCTGGGATTTGGTTCCTGTAATACCTGGATACTAAGAGGTAAGTGGAAGAACCTTTGGCCAGCTCTTAAGTGGAGCTCCATCTAGTGGGATCATTCTTAACTACAAGCAGTGTGCTGCCAAGGGAGTCCCTTTTGCGTAAGTGGCCTGGCATCTGCCTCTTATTTTAGGCGCTGAGTCAACAGAATGATGGAGCATTTCCTAAATCCGAATAAGCCGAGGTAACACACCACGGATTTAAACAGGACGCACGTGAATTGAGCTAGGATATTTCAAAGCTCAATAACTTGAATTTCCTTTACTCTTGACTGGAGACGAGAGTGGACACCGAGGTGGGGTTCCTGGCAGCTGGGAAAATGGCAGGGAAGGAGGGGAGAGAGGAAGGCACGTGTCCTGGAAGTTTCTGTAAAAAGAAAAAAACCAACATTGGCAGATTACATGAATGTCCTCTCCCTGAAGACAGAAGCAGGCTTCAGAAACTGGCTGTCAGCCCTGGAGAGAGGAAAATCCTGTTTCTTCCCATCCAAGTGGGACCAGCATTGCAGAGATCCTAAATGTTTTCACTTTTTCCTCTTTACCTGTTACTCAGTGTGGCCTGAACACAGATGATGCCAGTTCCCTCATCCCTCTTGTGTAGAGGCAGCCTGATATAATTTTATACGGTGAGAATGTCAGGAAATTAAACACTGCTCGGATCAACATTCACCCTGCCAGGCACGCTGTAACTTCTCTCTGCTGGGAAGAGTGGATTCTCTTCCTAGACTGACACAGCAAAGCACCACAAACTGGGTGGCTTGAAACAATAGAAATGTATTCTCTCATAGTTCCGGGGGGACAAGAAGTCTGAAATCAAGGTGTCAGCAGGGCCATGTTCTTTGGGGAGAATCTTATCTTTTCTTTTCTTTTCTTTCTTTCTTTCTTTCTTTCTTTCTTTCTTTCTTCTTTTTTAATGTTTTAGAGATGGAATCTTGCTCTGTCGCCTAGGCTGGAGTGCAGTGGTGCGATCTCAGCTCACTGCAACCTTTGCCTCCCGGGTTCAAGTGATTCTTCTGCCTCAGCCTCCCGAGTAGCTGGGATTACAGGCACGCACCACCACGCCTGGCTAACTTTTGTATTTTTAGTAGAGACGGGGTTTCACCGTGTTGGCCAGGCTAGTCTTGAACTCCTGACCTCAGGTGATCCGCCTGCCTCAGCCTCCCAAAGTGGTGGGATTACAGGCGTGAGCCACTGTGCCCAACCTAGAAATTTATTCTCTCATGCTTCTGAGGGGCTAGAAGTCTGAAATCAAGGTGTCAGTAGGGCCATGTTCTTTGGGGAGAATCTGTTCCTGGACTTTCTCCTAGTTTCTGTGTTGTGGGCTGTCCTTGGCTTGTAGATGCCTCCATCATCACGCGGTGTTCTCTGTCTTCATATCATCTTCCCTCTGTGCGTGTCTGTCTTCACATGGCGCTCTTGTCTCTACTCTTATTACAGAACACCAGTCATATTGGGTTGGGGCCCAGCCTACTTCAGATGATCTCATCTTAATTTACATCTTGATTCCACCTGCAAAGATCCTACTTCCAAAGAAGGTCACATTCATAGGCGCTAGGACAGGTGCTAGGGATTCAGACTTCAACATACCTTTTGGAGGGATGCATTCAACCCACAAGAAATAGGAATGGACAACAGCAGGCAAGAAAAAAAAATCAACTACAACCTCACACCAGTTACACGGTGTGGGAGAGGAGACTGCAGCAGGGACTCCCCAGTCCTGCAGTTTGCCATTTCCCTGAATTCCTGCCTCCCATTGACCCGAATCTCCATTATATAAAGCTACGTGGGCAACATCACAGGAGACCATGATTATCTTGTACTGAATATTATCTGATGATTACAAATACATTTTAAAGATGTGACTTTTCCTTAGAAAGGCAGTAAAGGTCCATTATTTATTTGGAACACCTTCCAGTTTATATTTGTCACGATCTCACTGCCTTTTATTTGTAGTGGACATAGAGGAAATAATGATGACCTGCTTGCCACTATCTATGCATTTCCATTGAAATGGAAGGTCAATATGAAATATATAGAGACTTTCCTCTGAGTTGTTTTATCCAGGGCATCTCCTTGTTTACAACACATTATTTATTCAACAGGTAATAAAATAAATCCTATTGCACTAAAGCATATACTAAATACTCTAATTCCATATGCTTTTGAATGCATGTTGCCCCTGTGCTGATAACACATGCATGTATGCATCAAGTAAGTTCCGACCTTAGAGAAAATACTCTGCACCTTTTTTTCAAACAGGTGTAATAATACCTATCACGTATTGCCTGCCCCCATGTGCCAGACACTGTGCTAGCTTATAAGCATGATTTTATTTAATCCTTAAAATAAACATGCTGTATTATTGTTATTTCTATTACAGGTGAAGAAGCTAAGACTTCAATAACTAAGCATCTTGTTCCAAATCACATAGCTTTTTAGTGGTGGAGCTGGAATTTAAATCCAAGTTTATGATTCCAAAGCTCACATTAGACCACTTTCATAGAATGTTTTCCACTGGCGGATTTTCCCTGATCAATTTAGTCCTTTTTTCTCTTGCCAAGCTTTGACTCACAAGAAAAGCAGCCTAGATTTATGTGCATAAACCAGCAATTAAGGGTCCAAGCCCATTTTGACGGCCCCACATTTTGCTATTGACCACTAGGTGGAGATATGCCTACTTTCTCTCCAAACGATCTTGAACTCTTTACCCAATGTATTAGTGAACTAATCTCCCCTCTTTGGGTCCCCCAAAGTCCAAATGGATATAGAAGCAGAAGCAGATTAATAATGGGTCAAAACACACAGAACTGGGTGTATGGACTAACCTGTTTATCTTAGTGCTTCTCTAGGCTTTATCAAATTTTTTTTTTAAATCCAGTGATTCTAGATGGTGGTTGAATGAACAATCCACTTATATACAATAGCACTATAGTCTTGGAAACTACATGAATGTGTTTTTTGAACCATAAAGAGCTACACCAATGTAATGATCACCATAATAAAAATTCTATGCCTAATAAAGGTGAAGATGCGATGGGCATCTTTCAAATGGACGTAGTGGCTATTATAAGATTATCTAATTGTACAGACTATGTTCCTGGAGTAAATGGTAGACGGCATATACTCGTGTGTGTGTGTGTGTGTGTGTGTGTGTGTGCATGTGTGTGTGTGTGTAATTGACTTTATTGGACCTTCAGTCCTTCACCGACTTATCTAACAAGTATTTATTAAGGGCCTCCAATGTCAGGCTGTATGGTAGGTATGGTATGTACACGGGTGAACCAAATGCCACAGGCCCCAATTCATATCCTGGCTTGTGCAGTAATGGGTGCATTGCAAACAAAACATAACTTTCCTGGGTAGATACATTTGTGTGTGTGTGTGTGTGTGTGTGTGTGTGTGTACAGTCAATCCTCATCATTTGCAGATTTTGAATTTGTGAATTTGCCTACTCACCAAAATCTATTTGTAACCCCAAAATTAATACTTGTGGTACTTTTGTGGTCATCTGCAACACACAGAGTGGCCCAGAAAATTGAGTCATCCAAAATGCATGTTCCCAGCGGAGGTCACACAAGGCAAGACACTCTGCCTTCTTGTCTCAGCTCTTGTACTATAAACAAGTGTCTTTCTCCTGGCCTATGAAGTACCACATTTTTCACAGTTTTGTGCTTTTTGTTGGTGATTTTTCTGTTTAAAATGGCCTGCACACATACTGCTGAAGTGCTATCTAGAGTTTCTAAGTGTAAGAAGGCTGTGATATATGCTTATGGAGAAAATACACGTGTTAGCAAAGCTTCATTCAGGCATGAGTTATGGTGCTGTTGGCTGTGAATTCAATGCTAATCAACAATATATATTAAATAAGCATTCTCTAAACAGAAAAAACATAAAACAAGGTTATGTATTGACCAGTTGATGAAAGAAATGTGACTGAAAGCTCACAGGAACCTAAGCCTGCATTTTCCCTAGGAGCAATGGTTCAGTATTGGCCAATTAAGTCTTCAGGGTGACTTTGTGGACCATAGCCACTGTGAATAGCAAGAATTGACTCGTGTGTGTGTGTGCATGTGTGTGTGTGTTTGCATGTGTTGGAGTGTTAATAGGATTCCAAATGATCCTGGTGAGAGCTGGCATTGGTAAATATCAGCATGGCTGCTCAGTGAGCTCTCAAATGAGTCAAAGACATGCAAGATGGGAGGAGGGACCTAGTGAGTAAAGTAACTACACTAGGTGAAGAAAGAAGGTATGGGATCTGGAGGGGATTTGTGATTTGTAGGCCAAGTACTCTACTATTTAAAGTTTTCATCTAAGCCAGAAAGGCATAGATAAGAAGAAGGAGAGGGGAGATAGGAAAACTCATGAATGACCCTACAAACAAACATGGAGCTACCCAGATTGAGAGAACTGACTTTGCAATTCATCTTATAGATGTTAAAGCTTTCTTATCATTTTCCATTATTTGTAATCCCCTGTTTGTTTGTTTTCTTGCCCTGACCAGCACAAAATTGCCTTGATGACTTCCAAAGTCTTTCCAGTCTTATTAAGGGCTGGAGTGGAGCAAGAGAGATGGACAGCTGGGTCCCTTCCTGCAGTGCCCATGTGGGAGAGGAAAGTCTGGGGGAAAGTGGGTGGTGGTGGCTCAGAAGGAGAGCAGCTAGCCAATCCCTGGAAACACTGAAGAAAGAATCCTTCGCCACCCAGAAATTATTCCAAGACAGTTCCTACAGGTAAATGGTCCTGTAGCCAGCCATCCAAAGACATCCCCAAAGAAGGGCCTGGGCCTTTAAGAACCATGGGAGGAAGTTCTAAACACTGTAGAGATCAGGGCTTGGGACAAATGCTGGGGCCAACCCAGAGGGCTTTATTCATCTATCAGGGCTAGGGAACAAGGAAGACAACTCGTAGACCTGAGGGAGACTGTAGTGTAAATATCTGCCAAGAAGAATGCAGAACTACTCAGAACTGCTCAATAACGCTTTTGTTTCTGTATCACGGAAAATGATCTTTCTACCAGGAAGCGTAAAATAAAAATAAGCTTAGAGAGCTATGAAACCCAGAGAGGGAGGAGCCTACAGCGTTAACATCCTGAGTGCGTGAGATAGAGCAGACAGACCTTGGAGCTCAGATGAGTCATATTCCAGGGGGCTGGGAGCTGTTGTGGGGTGATGGCTGAAGAATCAGGGCAATGAGAGAGAAATGACAAACACTCAAAGGGTCTGATGTAAAGATTTTTTTTAAAAAAGAGGGAAACGTAGAGTCTAAGAATTATGAACAAGTTAGTGTTACTTCCTGGTTAAATATTAGTACCTGTCATTCAGCAGTCAGTTTTTCAGCCTTAGTCATGAAAAGCATTTAGAATAGGTGATGCCAAACTAACCACGTTTTTTCTGTTTCTGGATTACTGCTAGATTAGCAGATCAGGGTATTCACGGAGTTTACGTGTGTGGATGTTAGCAAAGGCTCTCTCATGGTGCCACATCAATAAGATGGAGAAATGTGAATTGGATATCACACCACAACCATGGGCTGGATGATCAACTGACCAAGAACATGGGCCAGGCGACAGCAGAGGCCCCTCCCAGTTCCAAAGTGCAGGAAAATTGATCGGTTGCCACTTTTGAGCAAGAAGCTGATGACTCAGTAAATTTCTACTATTGTGCTTGTTAGAGGAATACAATGATGCATTCCTTCCCTGAGTTAGCCTGTTCAACCCAGCAGTTCCACTAAGCATCCGCTCAAATGATTCTACATGGATGTTCACAGCAGCATTATTCCTAATAGCCAAAAAGTAGAAACACCCCAGTGGTTCATCAACAGATGAATGGATGACGAAAATGTGGCATAGCCATGCTTCACCGTGTGCATTTCACTGTATATAAGTGTCATCTAATAACAGAACACTGTATTAGTCTGTTTTCACATTTCTATAAAGAACTACCTGAGACTGGGTAATTTCTGAAGAAAAAGGGGTTTCATTGACTCACAGTTCCGCAGGCTTAATAGGAAGCAAGACCGGGAGGCCTCAGGAAATTTATATTCATGATGGAAAGCAAAGGTGAAGCAAGGGCATCTTACTATGGTGGAGCAGGAGAGAGAAAGAGAGCAAAGGTGGAAGTGTCGCACACATTTATTTATTTATTTGTATTATACTTTAAGTTCTAGGATACATGTGCACAACATGCAGGTTTGTTACATAGGTATACATGTGCCATGTTGGTGTGCTGCACCCATTAACTCGTCATTTATGTTAGGTATTTCTCCTAATGCTATCCCTCCCTCTGCCCCCCACCCCATGACAGGCCCCAGTGTATGATGTTCCCCATTCTGTGTCCGAGTGATCTCATTGTTCAATTCCCACCTATGAGTGAGAACATGCAGTGTTTGGTTTTCTGTCTTTGTGATAGTTTGCTCAGAATGATGGTTTCCAGCTGCATCCATGTCCCTGCAAAGGACGTGAACTCATCCTTTTTTATGGCTGCATAGTATTCCATGGTGTATATGTGCCACATTTTCTTAATCCAGTCTGTCACAGGTGGACATTTGGGTTGATTCCAAGTCTTTGCTATTGTGAATAGTGCTGCAATATGTCACACACTTTTAAACCATCAGATCTTGTGGCAACTCACTCACTGTCATGAGAACGGCATGGGGGAAATCTGCCCCCATGATCCAGTCACCTCCCACCAGGCCCGTCCTCCAATTCAACATGAGATTTGTGTGGGTACAAAAATCCAAACCATATCAAACAGTAAACAACATAAAACGTAGTATATCCACAATGGACTATGATTTGGCAAGGAAAAGGAATTAAATAGTGATACATATTACAACATTGACGAACCTCAAAAACATTATGAAAGAGGATAGTCACCAAGACTACATATTGTATGATTTCATTTTCATTTCATTGTATGAAATATCCCAGATAGGTAAATCTAGGGAGAATGGCAAAGATTAGGTTGCCAGGGCTGGGGGGCGGGCATGTGTGGGGGAGCTGGAGGCGAGGGAAACGGTTGGAAGGAATAGGTGAGACTGTTAGTGGAGGCAAGGGATGCAAGGTTTCTTTTGGGGTGATGAAATGTTCTAAAATTGAATGTGGTGGTGGTTGTACAACTCTGAATATACACACAAAAAACCCATTGAATTGCGCACTTTAAAGAGATGAATTATATGGCATGTGAATTTTATTATTTGTATTTCTTTATACATGCCAGTCATCTTCTGTTTGGCTGTTAATTCTCAATTAGGATATAAAAGAATTCAGCAGTGATGGAGTTTCCCACAAAGGGATGATGGGCCAAGGAGGTCATGGTCAGAAGGGCAGAGTGCATCCTTTGCTGGCCTCTCTTAGGTGTTACTTGCAGAGTTGCTCACAATTGCACTCTTTGTAAGAAAGAACATAGAGGAAAAGCTGTAAGCTGCCAGTCATAGAAACCCCTGCAATGCTCCCTTCCTTCATGTGAGGTACTTGTTCTAATGCGGTTAGTAACTTCTTTGAATGCTCCAACCATGCCTTTCAGGGTGAAACCCCACATCAATAGCCAGCTTGGCAGCTCCCCAAGTTAGGCATCCATGACTTTCCTCTCTTTCACTGGTGTGACTGACACCATCTTGGAGTCCTGGTTGTCCACCATTGGTCATGTGAATTACCGGTGGTAACAGTTCAATAAAGCTGTCATTTAAAAAGAAGAGTGAACTTTTCTAGTAGAGATACATGTCAATAATCACAACACACCCTGGTTGGTCCCATGTCATAGGTTCTATTAATTTACATGTTTACTTTTCAGCTCCTCTACCAAGGAACGACAAAGTAGACATCTTTGCATCCCCAGGACCCATGAAAGTTCATCCCTAAATGTTGAATGCTCCATAGATTGCCGGCTGCTAGCTGGCAACCTGGGAAAATTAAATGCAAGAGAACTGAATCCTCAGTGAGTGCTCCTTTGTAAACATGGGATATTGAAATTTGTGTAAGGCAAGTCCACACATAAAAAACTCACTTTACAGTGTGAAAATGCCAACGTTGATTTAAAAATAAAATAGAAGAAAGGACAAACATATGCTTTGCAAGCATTTATGCAGTGTTGAAATTCAAACAGCTCACATAAATGCTATGCTATAAGCATTTCTTTTGGGGGGTACTTGGGCATGGGTAGGGTGAAATGAAGTTTTTTAACGTAAAAGTTCCATAAAGTTTTGACTGAAGGTATCATGTTTTTCCGCAGTTTATCTTTCGGGGTTAAGCATTGCTTTTCTTTGTTGTGCCAAGAACCTCCAACTTCCAAGTTAGGGTTTAATCTTCTCCAAAAGTATACTCTGAGTATTTGGTGGGTATGAATGTCTCCAAAGGTATTCAATGGAATATGCTGTTACAAAGAGCTCTTTGAGGCTTCTAGTTCTATGAATTTCAACTATTCCATTTTCATAAACTCCCCATGCTTGAGCTGCTCTGAATGAAAACTTGACAACTCAAGCCCATCTGCAAGAAAACTTCTTTATTCAACACACAATGTAGCCAGGGAAGATTTTTCTTTTTTGACAATTCCAGTGGTGTTACTGTCCAAAAGGAGTCTTGCTCTCTTAGAATGATGTTGTTAAAATACAGGTTACAGAAAAAAAAGAAAATTGAAACCTCACTGAGATACTATTTCTCATTTCTCGGAGGGCCAAAAAATCCTAAAGAAGGACAGCATACTCATTTCTGCTGGCAATACTAAGTGGTATAATCTTTATAGAAGAGAGTTTGACAATGGCTAGCAACATTATATGCATTTGCCTTTTGACTCATCAATCCCACTTCTAGGAATCTATTCTGAAGATGCTCTCAAAATAGGAAATTCATATACACAAGGCTTTTCATGAAAACACTGCTAGTAAGAGCAAAAAACTGGGAATAGCCCAAATGTCCATCAACAAAGAAATGGTTGAATAAAGTACCTTCACACGTTAGAGTACTATGCAGCTGAAAAAAGGAACAAAGTTTTCTGTGTATTGGTAACAAGTGAGAATAATTTTTAAGTGCAATCCAGATGCAGAAAATGTGTATAATGGGTTACCTTTTCTCTGTGAGGGAAAAAAACAACAAATATTTACTATATTTATTTGCTTACATAAAAAACAATTGAAGGACAAATCAAAACTAAAAAATATTACTGTGGGAGAGGGAGGCAACAGAGGAGGGTACAGGTATGACAGCAAGACTTTCTGTTTATTTGATGGTATCTAGGAGTTATTATTAACAGTTTTAGATGTGATCATGATACTGTAGTATGTTTAAAAATTGCTTTAACTGGCCAGGTGCGATGGCTCCCAGCACTCTGGGAGGCCGAAGCGGGCGGATCACGAGGTCAGGAGATGGAGACCATCCTGGCTAATACTGTGAAACCCCGTCTCTACTAAAAATACAAAAAATTAGCCAGGCGTGGTGGTGGGCGCCTGTAGTCCCAGCTACTCGGGAGGCTGAGGCAGGAGAATGGCGTAAACCCGGGAGGCGGAGCTTGCAGTGAGCCGAGATGGCGCCACTGCACTCCAGCCTGGGTGACAGAGCGAGACTCCGTCTCAAAAAAATTGCCTTATCTTTAGTGATATAAACTAAAGCCTTTTTAAAAGACAAAATTATGTGATATCCGGTACTTTTTAAAACTTTTAATTGCATTTATTTATCTACTGTCTTGAGACAGAGTCTCGCTCTGTCACTCCGGCTGGAGTGCAGTGGTGCGATCTCGGCTCGCTGCAACCTCCGCCTCCCAGGTTCAAACGATTCTCCTGCCTCAGCCTCCTGAGTAGCTGAGATGACAGGCACGCATCACCACGTCCGACTAATTTTTGTATTTTTAACAGAGAAGGGGTTTCACCATGTTGGCCAGGCTGGTCTCAAACTCCTGAATTCAGGTGATCCGCCCACCTCGGCCTCCCAAAGTATTGGGATTACAGACATGAAACACCGTGCCCGGCCTTAACTGCATTTATTTTAATGCTGAATTTACTCCCATGCCATAAGGTTTTGTTTCTTCAGTTTCTTCTGGGATATCTTTTTCTTCTGGGCAAACTCTTCTTTTGGTTTAGGAACAATTTGTTTCTTTTCAGTCAGGATCATCTCGATGTGGCAGGGAGAGCTCAAGTATGGCTCAACCTAACCATGAATTCTGTACGTTGGGCAGCACATCTTAGATGCTTTGTTCCACTTGGATATGCTCAATGACCAGAAAATCTACATCTAAACCCTTAAGTTTAGCATTGCTCTCTGCATTTTTAAACATGTGCAGCAAAAATCCAGCAGTCTTATTGGGTCACCGACCTTGTGTCCAGCCCCACTCCTTGGCCTGGGCACCCCTACCGTCTCCACCACTGTAACGTTGGAATGGTACACACCGTTTCTGCAAAGTGACATCTTTCAGATACTTCGTGACTTTTTGTATATGCAGACCCCTGATGGCATGGGCAGTCTCACGAGTGTACTTAAAGTGAACACGAAAATTTGAACCTCTTGATTTGTATGATTTTGTGGGGTTCTAAGGGTCAAGTGAATAGCAAACCATTTTCACAGGTTACCTCAGGTTGTACCACTTAGTATCGCCAGCTGAAACACTTAGGGGAAGAGCTGGGACTTTCTTTAAAATAATTCACTGGGGATGGAAGGAAAAGTAGGTTGAAGTACAGAAGAAACAAGAATGGCCAGGTGTGGATCATTGTTGAACTTGGTTGATAGCTACATAAGGATTTACTTTATTATTTTACTCCTTTTAATGTTTGAAGATTCCTTAAGTAAATTAATATGTGTCATGAACTCTAGCTTTCCTCTTTCTTGACTTCTGATAATTTACCTAGAATATTATTTAATGCTTCTGAATCTATGCTTGTCCCATGAGGCTGTAATATTAAATGAACTAATGATCATGCCATCTTTCTTTGCTAGTTCTACTAAACTGTTTTCCATGCGTTGAAAGGAAATATTTTCATTACAACAATGACCAACCAGGAGGCAAAATAATTGGTTGATTGTGACTGACTTCCGTCAGCTATTTTCTTTGTGACTGAAAAATTACATTCGCAGCTTAATAGAACCACTGGAACTGGAGGTTCCTTCATGTCCATCCATGCCTGACTTGCGTTGCCAGGTGGAAAATAAGCCCTTTTGCTGTCTGAGGAGCTTGTCAGTCTAACTCCTAGAGATGTCAGGGTGGACCTTGCTCCAGTCCCTCAGCATGGAGTTCAGAAATGTTCTTTGGACCACACTGTGCTAGCCTGGAGTCTAGGATGCAGAGGCAGCATTTCATTCATGTCTGGGTGTACTGGTAGTATACCCCATATCCCTGCAGGTCCCATATACAGTGTCCTCTATAACTCTAAGATGGAAAATGTGAACCTGGTATAGGTAAGATGATCTCTGACATATATAGAGATTAGGCTATGTACAAGCCCGCCTCAGCAATAAATAGTTAGGTTTCCAGGAGGGGTAATGGGACCCTTATTTTCTCAGACTTTATACCCAATGTGTACACCTCTCTCCCGTGAGGATTTTATGACCTAGATCTGGGCTTTTCTTTAAAAGAATGCATTGGGCATAGAAGGGGAAAAGTGGACTGAGGTATAGAAAAAAGAAGATAATTTAAAATTAATTAAAGTTGAAAAGGTATTTGCTCAGTGGCACTAGCCACATTTCAAGCACTCAGCAGCCATGTGGCCAGTGGTTACCATCTGGTCAACATGGAAACTTCTGTAGGGCAGCTGTGATCTGGAAGCTTGCACTGATCATCTTGCTGATTTCTCCCTTGTACTCTAGCTGAATTGACTTCCTTCTTTAACCTTTCGAAATTAAATCCTGTTGATGTCATACAAGCCATCTCTGTATCTGGTCTTGTCAGGGGTTTGAGCCTATTGTTAACACTAGCCAACACAGTGTGGAATATAGCGCTTCATTTCTTAAATGGTTGCTCTTCTGACTTATTGTGGAGATTTTATATTTTATGCATTATATTTCCTTTTCTCAGTCATAGTGATGAATGAAAAATTGTCAAAGTGTGAAGAAAAATGTACCAAAATGAGAGAGCTGTAAATGAGGTGCATTTGCTTGAAGTGTGGGTGCTGACCGAGGTGACTTCTGCTGGCTGGTCATTAGGCACATATGGATTTGAGTTTCACTGCTAATGAGGGTACCATTTATGATAAGAGTGTTGTAGGATAACAAGTTGTCATTATATACCACAGCTGACTTGACACACCCTAATTGCTACAGCCAAAGTAATTAATTTCAATGTCTTCATAGCTTGATATTCAAATAAATTGGTAGTTAATGAAGTCTTGCCCATTTAAGGGTTTAGTCTAGAGTCAAAAATCCTAATTCGTAGTAGGTGATCGTGATGGGGGTATTTTTCTACCCTCCATTTCTACCTGAGCTGGCAGTTCCTTAACAAAGCATCTCAAACAATAGATAGTACCTTCTTGATGTGGTTTCCAGAGGGGGTGACATTGCTGTCCTAAAGCACTATTTTTTAACTATTTGATTAAATCCTCCTTAAAAATATGTTTTGGTTACACAAATAGAGGCATAGTTACTAATCAGGCAACTCCCTAAGGAGCCCCACTAAGGATATTTCTGGGAATTTTTTCTTTCAAGAAGGAATTGTTTCAAAAGTTTTGCTCAGGGACCTAGAATTTCCCTGAAAGATCACAGAATATTCCTGGCATAGGTTTGACATTACAGCACATGCTAGCCTAGCTAACTAATAGTTATTACACATCATCTTACACAGGAAGGTGCTAGCATGTTTTATGAATTCCAATGAATATTTGGAAATCTGACTGGTGTGGTAATGAAAAGATTTTGGCAGAAGCAATTGTGGAGCCCTTGACAATTAGTTGAGAAATTATCCTGAGACGGCTGGAACATCAATTATGAAATAACCTTCCAGCTTGACATTTTAGGTATTTCATATTTTCCAGCGTTCTAAAAGAGAAGACAGATGGCTAGTAGTTAAGCTTATTTCTCAGTATATTGAAAATCCAAAATCAGGGCAAAAATGCGGTATGAACTAGACACAGGAGAGGGCCTACAGATGGGATTGCTGGTTGAGCTCTGCAGTAAAGGCAGTCTTCATTGCCAAAGTCTCCTGTCTTTTACAAGGTATGAGATAATAGGAAGGTAAAGACATTGGATGCATTTCATGCATGCATTTATTCATCCAATTATTATATATTCAGTTGATTATGGTTTGTGGGAGGATAGGATTTTCTATCCTTCTTACAGCCTTCTTGTCTTTTCCTCCTATCCCAGTGAGGAGAGGGTGTTAGAAAGACAGCCAAGGGGCCAGGCGCAGTGGCTTACACCTGTAATCCCAATACTTTGGGAGGCTGAGGCGGGCAGATCACGAGATCAAGAGATTGAGACCATCCTGGCTAACACGGTGAAACCCCGTCTCTATTAAAAATACAAAAATTAGCCGGGCGTGGTGGCGAGCGCCTGTATTCCCAGCTACTCAGGAGGCTGAGGCAGGAGAATGGCATGAATCTGGGAGGCGTAGCCTGCAGTGAGCTAAGATCACGCCACTGCAATCTAGCCTGGGCGACAGAGCAAGACTGTCTCAAAAAGCGGAAACAAAAACAAACAAACAAAAAACAAAATAAAAAAGACAGCCAAGCTAGGAAGATCACTTAAATGGTAATACATATTAATGGCCAATGGTCAATATTAGCAAGAAGGACTTGTCTTGTTCGCATCCTGCTCAGGAGCCTGAAAATCTTACGACTCGTGCTAAGCAGGGGAACAGAGAGGAACCTTGCTCTGGCTTCCTGGATAGTGTAAGAGGAATGCTCCCCATGACTCTCTGGGCTGCCGCCAGGATGGAGCCAGGATCCTGAGGAAGGGCTGGGGATGAAAGGAGAAAAGAGAGAGGGCAGAGAAAGCAGAGACCCTCGCCAGGAGGAGGACTCTGTATGAGGGAATGCAAGTAAGGACATGTCTGGCCCCATCTTCTGCAAGCCATGTGTGTTTCTGATTGCCTAGGAATAAGACTGTTTTCTTTCTGGCAATGGACTAGTCAGCAAACCGTCAGACCCTAGAAGAGGGAGGTGGAGGCTGGTCAAGGACTTATTCATCCACAGGCCCCACAGGCCCTTTGTAGGGAGCCTTAGAAACTTCACAATAGGGTCATCTCCAGAAGCTACTTCTAAGGACTGGGAAGGGAAGGCTCATGAGTGAGCAAATGTACAAGGACAGCTGGAACTTAAGGGAAACCAATGAGAGAAAGAAGCAAGCATTTACTCAGGGCTGTGCCAGGCACCTGCAGATAGCACGAGACTCCCTTGAGAAGTTTCCATGAACAGATGTTTATAGCTGGGTTTTAAAACATCATAGTAAATTTGCTTGCTGTGGTGGGCAGAATAATGACCCCACAAAACTGTCCATGTCCTAATCCCTGGCACCTGTGAATATGTCAGTTCACCTGGAAAAAAGAACTTTGCAGATGTGATTAAGAATCTAGAGATGGGAGGCCAGGCATGGTGGCTCACACCTCTAATCCCAGCACTTTGGGAGGCCAAGGTGGGTGGATTACTTGAGGTCAGGAGTTCAAGACCAGCCTGGCCAACATGGTGAAACCCCGTCTCTACTAAAAACACAAAAATGTTAGCCGGGCGTCATGGCAGGAGCCTATAATCCCAGCTACTCTGGAGGCTGAGGTAGGAGAATTGCTTGAACCCAGGAGGCGGAGGTTGCAGTGAGCAGAGATTGCACCATTGCACTCCAGCCTGGGTGACAAGAGTGAGACTCCATCTAAAAAAAAAGAATCTAGAGATGGGAGACTATCCTGGATTATCTGAACTCTGCAAGTAAGAGAGAAGCAGAAGAGGCAGATTCAGAACATGAGGCAGTAGAAGCAGATATTGGAGTGATGAGATTGCTGGTTTTAAAGACAGAGGAAGGGGTTTGGAGTCAAGGAACCTGGGCAGCCTCTAGAAGCTGCAAATGGGAAAGACAGACTCTCCCTGAGCCTCCAGAAGGAGTGTGGCCCTCCTGACTTCTTGATCTTTGCCCAGTGTATTAGTCCATTCTCATGCTGCTAATAAAGACATACCTGAGACTGGGTAATTTATAAAGGAAAGAGGTTTAATTGACTCACAGTTCAGCATGGCTGGGGAGGCCTCACAATCATGTCAGAAGGCAAAGGAGGAACAAAGGCACGTTTTACATGGTGGCAGGCAAGAGAGCTTGTGTAGGGGAACTCCCATTTATAAAACCATCAGATCTTGTGAGACTTGTTCACCATCCCAAGAATAGCCTGGGAAAGACCTGCCCCCATGATTCAATTACCTCCTACTTGGTCCCTCCCATGACATCTGGGAATTTTGGGAGCTACAATTCAAGATGAGATTTGGGTAGGGACACAGCCAAACCATATCACCCTGTGAGTTTCAGACTTTCGACCTCCAGAGCTACAAGATCATAAATTTGTGTTGTTTTAAGCCATGAGGCCTTTGTGGTCATTTGTTATGACAGCAGTAGGAAACTGATATACAGCAGTCTGTCTATATCTGTGGGTTCTAGGTTCTGCATCCGTGGATTCAACCAACCAGGAATAAAAAATATTTGGAAAAAAACCAAATGGATGGTGTGTCTGTGTTGAACATGTACAGACTTTATTTCTTGTTACTATTCCCTAAATGATATAGTATGACAAGTATGTATGTAGCATTTGGATTGTGCTGGGCATGCTAAGTAATCTAGAGATTATTTAAAGCATACGGGAGGATGTGTGTAGGTTATATGCAAATACCATATCATTTTCTGCAAGGGACTTGAGCATCCGTGGAGTCTGGTGTCCTGGAACCAATCCCTCATGGATACCAAGGGACAACTGTACTTGTCTAACTGGATGATTGCTTAGTGTTTTTATGAGAAAACTAAAGAACATAGACTCTTTCCACACCCCTTAGGAATACCAAATATCTTGGGAAGGCAAAATAAAGCATGATTAACATAGAGGTTATGGAATATAGATTTTCCCCCAAATAAGTGGAATTCTTACCTACCAATGTCCTACTTTTTGCAGCCTGACAGTATGGAAGGAGAGCCCTGTCCTGCCCATGCACAGCCCGAAGGCACATCCCTTGTGGCTAGAACACCATGTTGCACATCTTCCCTGCAGAATGCCTCAGGACCACGCTGCCCCCTACCCATGCTCAGTCCCATTTTGCCCAGCCGCAGTGTTGGGCTCATTTTCCTCTGCTGGCGGAGTCTCGATGAGCCCTGCCTCCACTCAGGCAAGTGTTTGTAGAAGGTCAGCAGATCTCTTCTTCATGAAAAAATGGATCCGCAGGCTTTCTACTAGTGAAGGTGACTGAGGGGTCCTGGTCAAGGATGGGGTTTTCAAGCATTGGTGACAGACCTGTGTGACCCCAAGCTTTATGGGCCAGTGCTGCAGCTCTCTAGTCTCAGTAGGTTTCCAGGAGCCCCTGATGACTAAGACTTCAAATGTTCCTGAGGGGAAGGATATTGTGATTGAGAAATCAACCATGTCTTACCTCCTGCCATGAACTCGTCGTGAAAGAAATAAAGGTATTTTCCCTTCTCCACTCTAAGAAGGCAGCCCCGTCTTTGGGTCCTAGAGGGCTGGATTTTCTCACCTTCTCAACACTTTGATTTGTTAAAAAAAAAAAAATCTAGGCCCAAGAGCTCAGTTGTCCAGGGAGTAAAGGAGCCGTGTTAATTTCTTGGTGCCATTATATCTAATCACCGTAAACATGGTGCTTGACACAATACAACTCTATCATCTTCCAGTTCTGGAGGCTGGAAGTTTGAAGGGGCAGGGCTGGTTCCTGCTGGAAGCTCTAGTGTAGAATCCGTTTCCTCACCTTTTCTAACTTCTAGAAGCCTCCTGCCTTCCTTTGCCTGTGGCTCCTTCCTCCGTCCTCAAAGTGCATCCTCCAGTCTCTGCTTCCTTCATCACATGGTCTTCTCCTCTTCCAAAGTCAAATCTCTCTGCCTCCCTCTTCTGAGGATACGTATGATTATATTTAGGATGCACCTGGATAATCCAGTATAATCTCCCATTTTTAAGATTATTAATTTAATTGCATCTGCAAAGTCCCTTTTGCCATAGAACGTATACTCCCAGGTTTCAGGGCCAAGGATGGGGCATTTCAGGAGACCATGACTGAGCAGGGGCCTGGGGCTTTAGGAAGTGAGCAGTGGTGTGACCTCAAAGAGAGCAGTTAGATTTCCCAAGCCCAGGTGGGGTGGATTTCTCTTCCCATCCGGTTCCATTGCAGCACCCTGTCAATAACAGGATTCTCATGGGATACCCAGAGGCCACGCCTTAAGCCATGAGGCTAATGGTCTTTGCATCCAAGCTTTGCTCAGAAAGGACGTGGCAGTCCACCTTCGAAGGAACTACGTGACCTGAGACAATGTGTGAGGATTCATACATCATCCAGGATGGACTGAATGCCAAAAAGACCTTTCCCCAAAATTTCTGGACAGACTCTTACAGTACTTGAGGGAAGCAGAGTGGCACCCCAAAACAAGACGAAGTGAATTCACACTACCTTTGTCAAGCAGAGTCTCAGAACTTTGTTTGATTTGCTTTAGAAAAAGTATAGTAATAGAAAATATTTCTTGAATACTGTCAGGTAAATTCACACATGTCTGGAGATAGGGCACGGTTGGCTTCTTAAGCAAATATAGTCACATGCCACATAATAATGTTCAGGTCAACAATGGACTGCAGATACAACCGTGGTCCCATGAGGTTATAATGAAGCTGGAAAAGTCCTATCACCTAGTGACGTCATCGTTGTCATAATGCCGTCTCAGTGCAAGGCATTCCTTGTGTGTTTGTGGTGATACTGCTCTGCCAGTGGTTTAAAAAGTAAAAATAAAAAAATAAGAAATTTTAAGGCTGGGCGTGGTGGTGCACGCCTGTAATGCAGCATTTTGGGAGGCCGAGGCGGGTGGATCACCTGAAGTCGGGAGTTTGAGACCAGCCTGACCAACATGGAGAAACCCTGTCTCTACTAAAAATACAAAATTAGCCAGGCGTAATGGTACATGCCTGTCATCCCAGCTACTCGGGAGGCTGAGGCAGGAAAATCATTTGAACCTGGGAGGCAGAGGTTGAGGTGAGCTGAGATTGCGCCATTATACTCCAGCCTGGGCAACAAGAGAGAAACTCTGTCTCAAAAAAAAAAAAATAAAAGAATTTTTTTAAAAAGGAAAAAAGCTTATAGAACAATAATATGAAGAAATTTTTTTTTACAGTTGTACAATGTGTTTGTGTTTTAAGTGTTATTACAAGAGTCAAAATGTTAAAAAATTACAAAACTTACTAAGTAAAAAAAATTACAGTAAACAAGGATGAATTGATCATTGAAGAAAGGAAAATATTGTGGAAGAGTTAGTGCAGTGCAAGTATAGTGTGTTTCTAAAGTCCACAGCAGTTTAGAGTGACGTCCCAGGCCTCCACATTCACTCCTCACTCATTGGCCCATCCAGAGCAACTTCCCATCCTGCAAGCTCCAAGACCAGTGTGTCATTTTCCATCTTTCATACTGTAATTTGACTGTGTCTATTCTATTCTTAGATACAAAAATGCTTCCCATGATGTCACAGTGGCCTACAGTATTCAGCAGAGCAGCATGCTGTACAGGTTAGTAGCTTAGGAGCAATGCGGTGTGCCATCTAACCTAGGTGTGTGGTAGGCTGCACCATCTAGGTTTGTGTGAGAACACTCTATGATGTTCTCACAATGATAAAGTCGCCTAACGCGGCATCTCTCAGAAGTAGCCCTGTGGTTAAGCCACGCAGGACTGTGTCTGGGTGTCAGCATTTGCATCACATCCTGATTATCTGCTCCAAGAGGCCTGCTTTAGAGAAAATGAAGTTTCTTATCACCAAGGCTTCAGGTCCCTTTTTTTTCTGGTTAATGGGGGGGAAAATCCAGGCAGACAAGCCTCAGGTGATGCGGCCACTTTCATCTCAGTCAGTATCCTATCAGAGTCAGGTCCTATCAGAGCTCCCAAGCTCCTGGAATGGAAATGCTCCGTCCTTCCCCCAGTTTTAATTTCCTTCCTCAGAAAAAGGGACACGGTCTGCATTCGTGTGCAGGATGTGAGGATTGCATGGGTATCTGGTTTTCACACCTGGCCAGTTCTGAGCTCTACAGGCTGCATTCACCAGGCAAGGACGAGGAGAGAGCTGGAAGTGCAGTGGTGGCGTGGGCAAGGGCGGTGCCAGTGTCCTGCCAGGGAGGACCTTGGGACAGTGGGTGCTGATCACACGGGGGAGCAGGCCAGCATTGCTCATAGGTGAAAGTGGAAGTTCTCCTATTTTATTTTATTATTTATTTATTTTTTATTTTTGGAGACAGTCTCACTCGGTCGCCCCGGCTGAGTGCAGTGGTGCAATCTCGGCTGACTGCAACCTACGCCTCCTGGGTTCAAGCAATTCTCCTGCCTTAGCCTTCCAAGTCGCTGGGACTACAGGCACACGCCGCCGTGCCTGGCTAATTTTTTGTATTTTAGTAGAGACGGGGTTTCACCATGTTGCCCAGGCTGGTCTCGAACTCCTGAGCTCAGGCAATCTGCCCACCTTGGCCTCCCAAAGTGCTGGGATTACAGGCGTGAGCCACCGTGCCCAGCCAATTCTCTTATTTTAAAAACCTGGAGTGACTGTCGCAGCTTCTCTGCTTGAAGGGCAATGCATCATTCATTTCTCTGGGAAAATAAATTCCAACTGCTCAGGTCCAACTAGAAAGAAGGGGGAGGGAGAGAGGACAGAAGTGTCGCAGCCCTGCCTCCTTGGTCACCTGGGGTGGATGGCCAGTGTGCAGGGAGCACTCAGCACTCTGGTGCCTTTGGCCAGGAGCTGAGCAGGGGCTGGTGGGAGCTGCACGGCCGCGACTGGTGAAATCACAGAACTGAGTCACATGGAAGGGGCGAAGGAGTCCAGAAAACCGAAGAGTGTGGCCTCAGGATGGTGACTGGGGGATAGGAGAGGACATGGCCATGACAAAATATCAGAGGCCATGGAGAAATCCACTCTGTGAGAAATCCCAGCACTGGAGGCCCAGATAATATTCATTTATGTAATTTGTATTTCTGCAGGGCCGTAATACAAATATAAATATTAGCCAGGCATGATGGCACATGCCTGTAAGTTTCTCTCTTGTTGCCCAGGCTGGAATACAATGGTGCAATCTCAGCTCACCTCAACCTCTGCCTCCCAGGTTCAAATGATTTTCCTGCCTCAGCCTCCTGAGTAGCTGGGATAACAGGCATTTATCTCATTTATTCCTCACAATGGCCATTTTGAAAGGAGTTCTATTCATATTCCACCCCCAACTCTGGCCACCCATGGGGATTCTGCCACCACCATGGAAAACACCTGAGCCGTCCTGCTGGAGCGGCCCTGTGAAAGTGCACTGAGGCTCCCTGGCCTAGAGCCGAGGAAGGGAAGCACGGAAGAGGTAAGCAACTTGCCCAAAATGGCAAAGCCTTTAAGCTATGGGGCCTGAACCCAGGGTCTGCCATCTTGAGGACCAAACCACCACTGTCACGAGCCCGTGGTAAGAGCTGCTATGCACGTGTCTGCCTTTGGGGAGGTTTCGGGGGCGCTGAAGGGTAACGGAAGCCCACTGGGCTCCATGCCTGGGGTGGCACAGCAGGGAGATGAAAACAGCACTGAGAGGCAGCCGGGGGGGCAGGAAGAGGGCCTTAAAGATCTCAAAGGCCTGTAAGATCTCTTGGTGCTGGGGATTAATGGAACTCCTGGATGGGTCCCCAGGACCTCGCTTGCAGCTTGAGCTGCAGTGTTTCCTTGAACCCCGAGTTGCTCAATGGAACACACACATCCACCTTTGCATCTCTCCTGCCCATCACTCAGTCCAGTACATGGTAAGAGCCCAGTAAGGTACAGCTTCAGTGAATGAGGGAGGCAAGTCCAGATCAAGGGCCATGTCTCGGTCATTGCTCAATAACAAACCACCCCAAAACTAGTGGCACAGAGTGGCCTCTATTATTTACTTACAAGTCTGGGCTCAGCTGCGAAGCCTTAGGTAGGGTTACTCATGAGGCTGCAGTCTCACCTGGAGGCTCACATAGGGCTGCATGGTCTAAGGTAGGGTCTGCAATCCCTGGGTCATGGACTGGTACCAGTGGCCTGTTAGGAACCAGGCCGCACAGCAGCAGGTGAGCGGCAGGTGAGCACGTATTACCACCTGAGCTCCACCTCCTGTCAGATCAGCAGACCAGGACCATAGGAGCGTGAACCCTACGGCGAACTGTGCCTGCGAGGGATCGAGGTTGTGGCTTCTTATGAGAATGGAATGCCTGATGATCTGAGGTGGAAAGGTTTCTTCCCAAAACCTTTCCCCAGCCCATCTGTGAAACAATTGTCTCCCATGAAACCGATCTGTGGTACCAAAAAGGTTGGGGACCACAGGTCTGAGGCCTCATTCACAGTCTGGAGCTATAGGCCAAGGAGCCTCAGTGCTGTTCCATGGGGCCTCACCAGCAGGATGGCTCAGGTGTTTTCCATGGTGGCAGCAGAATCCACAAAGGTCAGGCCCCCATGCACAAGTACTTATCAGGCCTCTCCTTGGGTCACCTGTGCTGGTGCCCATTGGCCAAAGCAAGTCACATGGCCAAGCCCAGCATCAATGTGGGAAGGGACTCCTGTAGGCCATAAATACTGGAAGGTGTGATTCATGAGAGGGCATGAAAGGTGTGACACCCACCTCAGGCATATTAACCCAGGGTTAGCCCTTAGGCCTGAATTCTGGAAGAAGTCTTTTTCCTTCTTGCTCTACTAATAAACTTGGAATTGAGGTGAATTCACATTTGTATCAGTTACAAAATCAAGAACAAGTCATCTGGGCATGATGGCTCACACCTGTAATCCTGTGGCACTTTGGTAGGCCAAGGCAGGTGGATCACCTGAGCTCAGGAGTTTGAGACCAGCCTAGGCAACACTGCAAAACCCTATCTCTGCTAAAAGTACAAAAATTAGCCATGTGTGGTGGCACACACCTGTAGTCACAGCTACTTGGGAGGCTGAGGCAGGAGGATCGCTTGAACCTGGGAGATCAAGGCTCCAAGTGAGCCAAGATGGTGCCACTGTACTCCAGCCTGGGTGACAATGTGAGGTCCTGTCTCAAAAAAAAAAAAAAAAAAGAAAGAAAGAAAAAGGATAAGTCAATGTCAGGACAGAACAACCAGAGGGTTAATTATGTAAAAGTTCAGTTAATTCCTCCACAGGCTTCTAGGTCCTTTGGAGCAGTAGAGCCCACAGGAGAAAGACAAGAGACAGGAGCCCCCAGGACCCCGCCCTCCCCGCCTTCCTGTAAGTGGCGTTAGGCTGGATGTTGCCTCAATTCTTCACATCCTCAGAGACATCATGAAATTGGTTGGCATAGAGCAAAGGAGCTTTTGGCCTTTTTCTGCTGGCTGTTTCTATTTACTGGGGACAAAACTAATAGGAAATTATGTTCTTATCTTGGCAACTATAAAGTGTTTTCCTTCTGATTCCCTAATCCCTGTAGATGGTGCTTATGTTCACCTGCTGCTACCAAATGCTGACATTAGCTCGGACTGAAACATTATCCCAGAGGTGTGTTGTGGTAAAGTGGTTCTCAAACATCTTGGGAGGTGTAAACCTCTTCACAGGGGCTCAAGACATCTCCAGACCAATTTCCTTCACCCTCCAAAATCATAAAAGTCTCATCCCCTGAATGGATGGGGAGAACAGCACAGATGGGTGAGCCACAGTGAGAGACGCTATAAGGAAGTTACTAACCAAAACCCATTCGGACAGTGTCCTGTTGACTTCTGAATGTGTCCGGGCCCAGGCAGGAAACAGATGGCCCACACAAATTGGGTAATTTGAGAATTTAATACAAGAACTTGCATCTCCTGCCCTTGTTTCTGACTCTGATCCTCTGTGCTCCAACTCTGACTCCAGCCATAGGTGGAGTGAAGTTTGGGGCCCCACCTGCTGGGTGCTCACATCCCTCACCCCAGGCTGACTTTGCCTTCATCTTTGCCTTGGGACTTCCCTGACACTGCAGAGATTTGGAGGCCACGGGAGCTCATGCTAAACAGATGACACAGGCACAGCCAGAAACCTGCAGGGAGTTGGCCGGGCGCGGTGGCTCATGCCTATAATCCCAGCACTTTGGGAGGCCGAGGTGGGCAGATCACGAGGTCAGGAGATTGAGACCATCCTGGCGAACACGGTGAGACCCTGTCTCTACTAAAAATACAAAAAATTAGCCGGGTGTGGTGGCGGGCGCCTGTAGTCCCAGCTACTCGGGAGGCTGAGGCAGGAGAATGGCGTGAACCTGGGAAGTGGAGCTTGCAGTGAGCTGAGATTGCGCCACTGCACTCCAGCCTGGGCGACAGAGTGAGACTCTGTCTCACAAAAAAAAAAAAAAAAAAAAAAAAAAAAAAAGAATAAAAAAAAAAAAAAACAAAAAAAAAAGAAGAAGAAGAAAAAAGAGAAACCTGCAGGGAGTTAATTCCCTACTGGGCAACCTCTACCGGTGGGACACGGAACTCTACCTATCTTGTGGGTGGACAGTTCTGATGCAGAATCTTCGTGCTTCTGCGGAAGGTCCTGGGGGATCAAGTGCTCGATGCTCTGCTGTCGCACTGGTGTTCCCTCTGCCCTGATTTCACACTCCCTGGTCCTCCACTCCACTTCCCAAGAAAACTCCTGCCCAGAAGACCTTGTCTCCGTCTTAACTGAGGTGTGAGCAGAGTGTCATAGAATGAATTGTGTCCTCCCAAAATTCATATGTTGAACTCCTACCCTCCATTGTCATTGGATTTGAAGATAGGGCTTTAGGGAGGTAATTTACTTTAAATGAGGCCACATGGGTGGGATCTTAGTCCAATAGGTCTGGTGTCCTCATAAGCAGAGGAGGAGACACAGTCGGAGTGTATGCACACAGAGACAAGGCCGCGTGAGGACACAGCGGGAAGGTGGCCGCCTGCAGGCCAGGAAGATGGCCCGCACCAGGAATGGATCCTGACAGCATCTTGATCTTGGTATTTTGTTATGGTAGCCCGAGAAGACTAATACACAAGGTTTAGGCAAATTATGAAGAATAGTGTGGTACACTAGGGGACCCTGGGGTCAGTGGGGACATTACCACCCGTCATGCGAGAGGCCAGGATGAGAGAGGCGAGTGGAACCTGGACACAGAGAAGCTGGGAGAAGCGAGATGAGAGCTGTGATCTTTAACCACAGCTGACCTGCGGGAGGAAGCTGGCAGAATCCAGGCCCTGGCCTCCCTCTCTCCCTCCTGTCTCCTGCTACGGCCTCCTAGTGGCACAACCAGAAACCAGAGTGCAGAGGGTCCTGATGGTGTGGTCCATTGTACGTCAGCTTCGGCCCAGAGCAGGGCAGACAGAGAAGGACGCAGTGTGGATTCAGAGGGCAAACCTGAGACTTGCAGAACAAACACGGGACCACAGCAGAAACCCCACTGTCCTAGTGGGATCCTCTTTTGTCTGAATCTTTTTAAATTCTGGAGGGAGTAGCAGATCTTTGCAGTCAGAGCTGGGTACCCAAATGTATTAGTTTTTTAGGGCTGCTGTAACAAGCTAAAAAAAACTGGGTTTCTCACAGTTTAGGAGGCTCAAAGTCCAAAATCAAGGTGTTGGCCTGGCCATGCTCTCTTTGAAGGCTCTAGGGAGCATCCTCCCGTGCCTGTTCCAAGCTGCTGGTGGTTGCCGGCCACCCTTGGCCCTACTTGGCATGTGACTACATCAATCTCGTTTCTGCCTCTGTCTTCACATAGCTGTCATCCCTCTGTGTGTCTTCCTCTCCTTATGAGGACATCATTCAATTTAGGGCCCATACTAATCCAGTATGACCTCATCTTAACTTGACTATACCTACAAACATTCTATTTCAAAATAAGGTCACGCTCACAGGTGCCAGGGCTAGGACTTCAACCTATTTTTTTGGGAGGGGACACAATTTAACCACAATACCCTTGGCCCGGGGCAGTGGCTCACACCTGTATTCCCAGCACTTTGGGAAGTCCAGGTGGGCAGATTACTTGAAGCCAGAAGTTCGAGACCAGCCTGGCCAACATAGCAAAACCCCGCCTCTCCTAAAAATACAAAAATTAGCTGGGCATGGTGGTGGGTGCCTGTAATCCAAGCTACTTGGGAGGCTGAAGCAGGAGAATCGCTAGGACCCGGTAGGAGGTTGCAGTGAGCCGGGATCGTGCCACTGCACTCCAATCTGGGCAACAGAGGGAGACCCTGTCTCCAAAACAAACAAAACCAACACGACCCCCAGACACCCATGGTGGGCTATATGTCTGGGAAAAGATTTTCTTTGGCAGGGATTGAGGAAAGGGACTTGGAGTCCTAAGACTGGATCCTGAAATCCTTGAAATCCTGGGAATTGGGGAAAAGTCACCCCAAATTCCAAAGCTTCAGTGGTTCTCTGCTGTGCTGATTTTCAGCTAGAAACTAGAATTCACCTTTGGGAGCAGACCATTCTTTTGCTTTGAGAAAAATACATGATTGCCCTTTTGTTTATGCAAAGTGAAGCAACTATTCTGTTCTGAATGATGGTGGCTCAAAGGGACCTGTGTGATAATCTCAAAGTTGATCTTCACGAGTGGCAAGTTTGCATCTTGCAGACTGTTTCAGGGGAAGGAGTTGGGCCTCATTTCCAAGTAGGGTAAACATGGCTTCAAGTACATTCCCATTGCTTGTGGTGGAGATGGGAGAAGTGGGCGATGGACGGAAGTTACAGGCCCTGAAATTTGGAGCCGAGCTGAAGGCTAAGGAGAGATCTACCCTGAAACTCACAGTAGTATGCTGAAACGAGCTGTGTGGACTTGTAAGAGCCGATTGTAAAATTTTCAGGAATTTTCAAGCTGGTTGATAAACATGGCCATTATTTAAAACTAAATTATAGGCTGGGTGTGGCAACTCACGCCTATAATCCCAGAACTTTGGGAGGCCGAGGCAGGAGGATTGCTTGAGGCCAGGAGTTCAAGACCAGCCTGGGTGAGAGAGCGAGTCCCTGTTTCTACAAAAAATTCAAAAAGAATGACTGATGGTGGGCTCAGGGATGGTGGTGGCACATGCCTACTTGAAAGGCTGAGGCAGGAGGATTCCTTGAACTCAGGAGTTGGAGGCTGCAGTGAGCCATGGTTGCATCACTGCACCCCAACTTGGGTGACAGAGTGAGACCTTGTCTCTAAAAAAAAAAATTAAAATTAAATTATATAAGTTTACAATTAAATAAATTATATTAAAAACAGAGGTCATAAATACTCAGAGCTCATTGCTTGATAATTATTTTACTACATTTTCTCTCATCAGTGCTCTTGAGGTCTATTGCACCAGCGGGAGGAAAATACAATATAAACATGTGCTATTGTGCATCTCTTTCCAACTCCATTCAATAACATCACAGCCAGGAGCTTGAAATCTACCCTGGCAGGAGCGTTTACATCACAGGAATTACAAACGCTAGGGCTCAGCCCCTCCAGCAGGTGGCTAAATGTTTACCGGCACCCCACGGCCAGACAGAGATGCTGCTGACTCTAGAGTTGTGGGCTGTCCAATGCTGTTTGCCTTTTTTGTGCTGGGAAAGGGTAAACAGGAAGTGGGGTGTGAATCAGCATGGAAGAGCACAGCAGCCTGGAGAAGCAGGTGACAAGGTGGCAAGGGTGAAGTAGGGAAGGTGGAACACAGCCCAGCCTGACAGGATTAACACTGCTGATGATTTATAGACCACGGAGGCTCCGTGATGGCAACTGAGCACTTTTGACTCAACTCTGTACCAAGGGCCCCAGAATAAAAAAAGAACCTGTAAACACGACTTGAAGAGTCTAAGAAACAGCCTGAGAATGGGACCCAAGTCAGCACTGGGTTTCTTGTCCTCCCACAGGAAGGGGGCTCCACCTGTTGTCTCCAGGGAGACTGATAAGGTCTAAAGTCTGGAGAATCAACACAGTCTCTTCTCTAGGCTTTCTCTAATACCAGAGTATGCCCAGGGGATGTTCTCCAAGGGGAGTGCCATTCATAGCCTCTCGTCAAGTTACGTGTCCACAAAATAAATAGCTCATGAACTGGGGCTCCACAAAACACACTTTGGAAAGTTCTGCATTAGACACCTGGGCATCATGCAAATCTACCCAGCCAGCCCAGCACTTTCCAGCCCTATTCCAGTGCAGTGATCCATAAAGAAGGAAGTGCCTGTTATTTTCTCACACATGGCTATGCTCAAATGGACCCCACCCTTAGAACACTTCCTCATCACTCCACCATCCCCCAAAATGGGAAGAACTCTTTTTTGAATAATTTAATAATGAAGAGCAAACTTCAGAACATTGACATCACCATCATGTGTCCAGAAAGCATCAATGAGGCCTAGGCTGCTAGATTTAGCAAATAAAACTACAGGATGCCCAGTTAAGTTCAAATTTAGGATAAGCAAAGGATAACTGTTAGTATATATGTAGGTCCTATGCAATATTTGAGACATATAAATACTGAGAAAGTACTTGCTCTTTGAGAATTTAACTGAGCATCTTGGATTTTCTTGGCAACGCTGGTGAGGGTAGGATTTTTAAGGAATGCTGTCAGGTCTTTGGGGAGGCTATTCTGGGGTAGTGGGAAGAGAACAAGCTTTGGAGTCAGGGCTGGAGGGACTTTGAGTTTGGCCGCTACAATAGCAACATGAACGAGTTGCTTAACCTCTCTGACCTCCAGTTTCCCCAGCTATAAGTAATTGTGGGAGATCATATCTCCTTCATAAGAGGGCTGATAGGATTAAATTTGAAAACTCATGAAACAGACTCTAGCGCAATGATCATCACGTAGTAAAGTTTAACTATTGTTAGTCCCATTCTCTCCTCACACTGTTCTCTTTTATTTGGTGTCAGTCGTTGAGTACACAAATAATTTCGCTGGAATCCTGAAGGCTATAGTGAATAGTACTGCCTCCTGCAAAGTTTTCGTCTTTTACCTTTCTGTTTCTATGGGGCTGCAGTAGTTCCCAATTAAGGACCTAAATTACAGCTTCTCATTCTTCCCTGCACAGCCCTCAGGCTTGAGGACCTCAAGAGAGACATCTAGAAGCCGTTCTAGGGAAACTAAGACCATAGCCCCTGGCCTACCTGATAATTCAAACATTCAACAATGCTACTAAGGACAGTTAGCAAAAGCCTGCACAAAAGGCTCTGTGTTTTGTTTGTAAAGTGCTGAGTTTACAAATAGTGTTGACTTGGCTTGTGAACCACTGCTGGGCAACAGGCCAAAGAGGGCAGAAGAGTCCTGCCCCAAGTGGCTCTCCTCCTCTGTGTCTTCCGCTGTCACACTGTTGCTGAACACATTTTATTTTCAGTTTCCTAGGCTAATGAAGAACTGTAAAACTGAAGCTCCGAACACGGTGAACACCTCAAGCTGTGAGTATTAGTCTTTATATTGGCTTACGTAATTATTTTTGTAACAGTGTTACTTCTCTAATCGTGTTCCATTTGGACCAAAGCTAATTGTTTAAAATTAGTTTGTAGCATGTTTGGACTGAGTAGAAAACAAAGTCATTTGGCTTGGGCAGTGAAGGGAGTTATAGGGAAATTGGGGGCAACGCAGTATTCTAAATCGGTTGTGCGTCATTCTGAAAGTAGGTAATCCATATGCATTATGTAGACCAATAACTTTTAAACAACCATTTCCTGGAAGAGAAATGAGAACAGTGCAAGGCTGCCATTGTTCCAATTATGGCTTTGCTTTTTCCCAGAGTACAGGAATCTTTACATTCATTGCAAAACAGCATTAAGGAAGTGGAAAGCTTTCTTTTAATGACAATGCAACCTCATTTGAATGTTTAAAAACACTTCTTGAACACAGAACCAATTGCTATCCTACCTACTGCTTTGGTATCAAGGATGTTGATTGTAAAAGTCTTAATTAACTAATAAGACAGAAAAAGTCATCATGTAAGAGTGCAATTACCCAGAAGAATACTTTATCTCATTATTAACTTCTTCGGATGGATCTAAAACCTATAGAAGCTGTGCTTTTAGGAAAACAAACAAATAAAACAAACTTCTTATCATTAGCAACTATTTTAAACTGCTTTGAGAGTCAGTCTGTGGCCAACATCAAAAGCCGGGGGGGATGCGGAGCCATTGGCTCTTCCATGCATTGCTGTGTCGTAAACACACATGCTGTGGTCTGAATGTCCGTGTCTTCCCAAATTCATATGTTGAAACCTAATCACCAAGAAGATGGTATTAGGAGGTGGGGCCATGAGGTGGGAGGAGCCCTCATGAATGGAATTAGTGTCCTCACAAAAAAGGCCCAGAGAGCTGTGGTGCCCTTCTGCCATGTGAGGGTACAGCAGGACTTTGCCAGTCTGCAACCCAGGAGAGGGCTCTCACCACAACTTGGCCAGGCTGGCACCCTGATTTTGAACTTAGCCTCCGGAATTGTGGGAAATACATTTCTACTGTTTGTAAGCCACCTAGCCTGTGGTATTTTGTTATAGCAGCTGCAACAGACTAAGACACTTACACAGTCCAGCAGTCCCACTCCTATGTACTCACCCAAGAGAAGTGAAAACTCACGTCCAAAAAGCTCTGTCACTACAGAAACCCACAGTGAGTGTTGACAGCAGTTTTATTCATAGTTTCTCAAAACCAGAAACAATCTAACTGTCACTCAACTGGTGAATGGATAAACAAATTCTAATACAACAAGGCAAAAAAAAAAAAAAACTATTCAACAATAAAAAGGAACGAGCAAGTGATACATGCAAAAACATGCCATTATGCTAAGTGAAAGAAGCCAGACCCAAACAACTACATACTGTGTGATTCCATTTATGTGACATTCTGGGAAAGGCAAAGCTGTAGGGATAGAGAACAGATGAGTTGTTGCCAGGCGGCTCAGGTGGGGAAGACAATTGACTACAAAGGAGCGGGAAGGAACATTTTACAGTGATGGAGATGGTCTATGTCATGATTGTGTTGGTGGTTGCATGACTATGTGCATTTGTCAGAATTCACAGAACTGTAGATGTAAAAAGGTGAACCTTCCTGCATGTAAATGATACTGACTCAATAAAGTGATGCATTTTAAAATGAGTCATTTTGTGACTCTCTGAGTATGCTGCTGTTGAATAACCTTTCATTAAAACTCTTAATGGAAATGAGCATGGGGAAGGTGGCCAAGTGGAGCAAAGGGGGAGTGACTCCTTGCTCTTTAAATAACTAGCCCAGGTGCTACGCTCTAGCTGCTTTTCTCTGTCTGAGAAGGAAACAGAAGTGGCTTGGGTGACAGGGCCTATGACTGACTGTAGTGTTCTTGAAGAACAGTGGCCACCATCTGTCCCTCTTGGTGAATGTCCTCTAGTCCATGGACACCTGCTCATTGTCCACACCATCCATGGATGCTCAGACATGGTGTGTCTGGGTTTGTATTTGTATTTGTTTGCTCAGCTTTAAAGATCTCTCAGCCATATCATGATGGTGATTTCATTATTTATGATGAACATATGGTCATGAACACAGATCCACAGGGCCCTGCAGCGTACACCCAATAGGATGCAATAATGGACAAACGCCCATCAGCTACTTTGGGCTGCCCATCCTTCTGACATTGCACACATATCTGCACTTGCTCTAGGTGCTAAAAAAGGATAACCACTGTCATCTTATCACAGAAAGAAATCTCTTTGGGGGCATAGTGCCAACAAATTACAATCTAAGGATGTAATGTTAGAGTTCCGCAGAGAAACAGAACCATAGAGAGAAAGACAGAGAGAGAGAGGTAGATATATAGATAGATGTGTGTATATATATATATACACACACATACAAATATATGTATATATAGAAATATACATATATAGATATATTTTATATGTGTTACATATGTATATGTATATGTAATATATAATACATTGTATTAGTCAGGTTTCTCTAGAGGGACAGAACTAATAGGATAGACATATATATAAAAGGAGTTTATTAAGTATTAACTCACCTGATCACAAGGTCCGGTCCTATAACAGGCCATCTGCAAGCTGAGGAGCAAGGAGAGCCAGTCCAAGTCCCAAAACTGAAGAACTTGGAGTCCAATGTCCAAGGGCAGGAAGCGTCCAGCACGGGAGAAAGATGTAGGCTGGGAGGCTAGGCCAGTCTAGTCTTTTCCTGTTTTTCTGCCTGCTTTATATTCTAGCTGTGCTGGCAGCTGATTAGATGGTGTCCACCCAGATAAAGGCTGGGTCTGCCTTTCCCAGTCCATTGACTCAAATGTTAATCTCCTTTGGCAACACCCTCACAGACACACCCAGGATCAATACTTTGTCTCCTTCAACCCAATCAAGTTGACACTCAGTATTAACCATCACATATATAGAGAGATTGATTGAGTTATTCATTATAAGGAATTGGTTCATGCAATTATGGAGGCCAAGAGGCCCTATGATCTATTGCAAGTTGGAGATCTGTTGTCTGGAAAGCTGTTGGTGTAGTTCAAAGCCTTCAGAACCAGAGGGCTGATGGTATAAGCTTCAGTCCAAGTCTGAAGTCCTGAGAACAAGGTGCACTGAGGGTAAGACAGGATCCGTGGATGCCCCAGCTCAAGCTGTCGGGCAGAGAGGAAAATTCAACCTTTCTCTGTCTTTTTATTCTATTTGGCCCTCAACCAATTGGATGATGCCTGCACACTGGTGAAGGTGGGTCTTCTTTACTCTGTCTACTGATTCAAATGTGTGTCTCTTCATAGAGGCAGAAATAATGTTTAACCAGATATCTGGACATCCTGTGGCTTAGTCATATTTATACATAAAGTTAACCATCATAGATATAAAGTTTTCAATGCAAAGTTCTAGGATTTATTATTTAATTTGGGACTAAATTTGATTTTAATGAAAATATTTGTGGTATGTAGAAAGTATATCCATCACTGACTCTGCCTATCCAAATCAGTTTAACTCTAGTGTATAGCATTTTGTTACAGCTGAAAGCAGAATGTCTTGGAGGAAGCAAAAATTACTAGATATAAACATGACCACCTATCCACAAAGTCATCCTAACCATGGGCAGGTCTTGAACTCCTGATCTCAAGCCATCTGCCCACTTCTGCCTCCCAAAGTGTTGGAATTACAGGTGTGAGCCACCGCACCCAGCCAGTTTCATTTTCCTTGACTGCCTAAGGCATTGTCAGAGGTTCTTATTTTTCCTGCTCCCTTTGGGAACCCAGATATGAGCACAAGTTCTTGATCTTGTAGCTCATGATTTTGCTTTTCTTGAAGGAATTTCTAAACAATCTCATATTTCAATCTACCATGGGCTGTTGCTTCATCACAGGGTATTGCCTTGGGCTCACCTGTATGAAATCGCTTCTTCAGTGTTGTTTCCCTTCGCTTGCCTTATGAGTTCTGCTCTGAAATCTCTCCTTTGGACATAGTGGCCTTGTCTGGACTTTGGTCAGCATGTGAAAATGCAGTAAGGAAGTTGGGATGATAAAAAGGCAATGAGGTTTAAGGGTGTTTCTGAGGCTTCAGGGCCTGTCACTTGCATTCATTCATTCAGCACATGTTTCCTGAGCATCCACATATACCAGGCATCATGCTACCTTCTGGATACAGTGGGGTGTGTGTGTGTGTGTGTGTGTGTGTGTGTGTGTGTGTGTGTGTGTGTGTGGTGTGTGTGGTGATGGTGGTGGTGAGACAGCTACTATTCAAATTCTAAAATAAATTTATCACTACAAGCTGGAATACTGCCACAAAGGATAAGTTCCAGCATCTCTAAACACCCTTAACAAGGGGACCAGTCTGGTCTCAGGGAGAAAGGGCAGTTAGGAAATGCTGCCCTGAGGAAGTACTCTTTGAACTGAGATGTGAATTGGATTTAACCCAGGGAAAAACCAGGAAGAATGCTGCAGTCAGAGAAAACCACCTGTGCAAAGCCCCCAAGGCAGGCAGTGTGTGCACTGGAGAGACCAGTGCAGCTGGAGGTGGGGAGAGTAGCATGAGATGAGGCTGGAGAGTGGGGAGCCATGAGAACCATCTGAAAACCTTTGGTCTCTATTCCACGAACAATGGAGAGCCGTGAAGTTTTAAGTGAAGGCTGATGAAATTCGATTGGAGTTTTATATTTTCAAGAGTACCTGCTCTTGGGAGGGCTGGTGGGGGTAAGGTTCACAATGCCCTGATTCCTTTTTTCCCAACGTTTGCCTGTCTCTGGCATAGTTGGCTTCACTAGCTGCAAGTATAAACACAGTCACAGTTCATCATTTTTCCAATTAATATTAATAGCTGCTCCCATATTAATATTAATATTAATATTAATAGGAGCTCCCATATGTCTAACTGCTCACATTTGAAGCCTCCCCCACTGGTCATCCATGAACCCCAAGGTCTTACTTGGTCCAAAGCAGACACATTCTCTTTCCAAATGCCCCAGAGAGGGTAAGGAAGGCTAGTGACTTCACTAGGTAGGTCCCTGTCTCCCACCTCGGTCATGGCCTCTGCTCACGATTGGGCACTGGTCCCACGCATACAAATACTCCCCTCGGTGGTAGACAAGTATTTGTCTATCCCCACCGAGGGGAGGCTTGGGCTTCAGAGTTAAAATCAGACCTCCCTCACTCACATACCCTGCCTTTGTCTCCAGAGCTGAGTCAGAGGCGGCTGGATGTGCAGGAGCATCCGCCTGTCCAGCCCCAAATCTCCCCCACAAAACTTCCACGTCAGGCCATCAGCCCAGGTGCACCTTTAGCACCCTGGGTGTCCTTTCCTGCTGGGGAATCTCGATCCTTCAGAGAAGTTCCCAGTTGTTGACCCTCTTGGGGCCTTTCTTGTCATCCAGCACAGGCTCTGTGGACTAAGGGACAACTGCAGAGGCATGTTCATTGTGCTCTGGTCACAACAGATATTTACCATGTGATATTTACCAGACCAACACAACCAACTGGACTTAAACATTGATGTGATTAAACAACCTTCTCCATGCCAACAAAATCTGTCCCGGGGATGCTTGCTCTCTCCCTTGTCAGACAGAGAGGATGATGGCATTTGCCCTGTTTTTATTTTTTCCATCACCCAGCACTCATTATAATATTCTCCTTAATATATAAAATAATCAGAATATATCAATAGAAAGACATTTCACGGGCTGGGCGCGGTGGCTCACGCCTGTAATCCCAGCACTTTGGGAGGCCGAGGTGGTGAATCACGAGGTCAGGAGATCGAGAACATCCTGGCCAACAGGGTGAAACCCTGTCTCTACTAAAAATACAAAACTTAGCTGGGTGTGGTGGCACGTGACCGTAGTCCCAGCTACTCGGGAGACTGAGGCAGGAGAATCGCTTGAACATGGGTGGCAGAGGTTGCAGTGAGTTGAGATCACACCACTGCACTCTAGCCTGGCAACAGGGCAAGACTCTGTCTCAAAAAAAAAAAAAAAAGAAAGAAAAAGAAAGCTATTTTACAGTTTCCCAACCAATAAAACACATTTATATCAGCATGTGTGTTACAAAACTCAGTTTCCATGGGAGAATGGGCCCCTAGGAGGGTGACTGCTGCATTCCATAAGGATACAGGACAATTTTAGGACATGGCAGCTCAGCACTGGGCCCTGACATTGGGAGTCGCACTGTGTAAATGTGGAACCATTTACCCTGAATAAACACTACTGGTGTACATCTCCTGAAACACAATTTTTTTTAAAAACGAAAAATTATGTCTTCATTTTTTGCTAATCATAACAAATACTTACAGAAATGCTCTAAAAGTTTTAAACACGCATATTCCAGTTTCCAGAATATATAAAGAACTTTCAAAACTCACTAAGAAAACAATTAAAAACAAACAATCCCAGTGCTTTGGAGGCCAGAGTGGGAGGATTGCTTGAGGTCAGGAGTTTGAAACCAGCCTGGATAACATAGCAAGACCCTCTCACTACAGAAAAATTAAAAAGTTAGCTGGGTATGGTGGCACATGTCTAGGCCAAGCTATCCAGGAGTCTGAGGTAGGAGAATCATTTGAGCCTGGGAAATCGAGGCTGCAGTGAGTTGTGATCACACCACTGCACTCCAGCCATGATGACAGAGCGAGACCCTGTCTCACAAAAAGAAAGAAAAACATGAGCAAAAGATTTGAACATACTTTACTAAATAAGATATAAAGATAGCCAAATAAGCACATAAGAAGGTAGTCACAGACTTCAAATGAAAGCCACAGTGAGATGCTATACACCTATAAGAATGGCAAACATTAAAGCAAACCAGCAAATAACTGACGATACCAAATGCTGGTGAGGATGTGGAGCAACTAGAACTCTCATGCATTGCTGATGGGAATGCAAAATGGTACAGACACTTTAGAAAACAGTTTTGCAGTTTCTTACAAACTGGTATTTACCATACAATCCCATAATCCCACTCCTAGATATTCACCCAAGAGAAGTGAAAGCACACACGAGTTTTTATAGCAGCTTTATTTGTAATCTCCTCAAATAGGAAAGAACCCACATGTTGGTGAATAAACTGCAGTACATCCATACAGTGGACTACTACTCAGAAATAAAAAGGAACTACTGGTGTACCCACCGATGGATCTCAAGGACGTTATGTGGAAAGAAGCCAGACTCAAATGGCTGTGTGCTGTGTAACTCTGTTTACACGACAAATTGGAAAAGGTGAAACTATGGGAAGAGAGAACAGATAATGGTTGCCAGGGGCTGGGGTGGTGGGGAAGGGATTAACTAAAAAGGGAAATGGGAACTTTGGGATGTTGAAATATTCTATATCTTGACTGTGATGGCGGTGGTTACACAACTATGTATTTTTGTTAAAACTCATAAAACTATATATCTAAAAAGGGTGAATTTTACTGTATACAACAAACTCAATAGACCTGATGTAAAAAATGTTTATTTTTCCACTGACAGAGTAAATATTTAGAGAAAGCTCTTCTAAGAACTTTAAACATTTATTGTAGTGGTTTCTTTGCCATTGAAGGAGAGAGGCTATAAAAGCCAATAAAAATGAATTTGCTTCTTCATTTCAGTGTAAGATGTTTTACTGCTGCTGCTTAAATGGAGATCGTCTGTAAGAGCCTCATCATAAGAATGTCGTTTTTCTCACGACTTAAAGTCTGTGCGGCCTTTGTTTCCTGGGCTACCCCTGCCCATGAGAGCCTGGGCAAGAGTGAAAGCTTTCACTGGACTCCAGTGCCCTCCTGAAGGCGCCTGGACCTATAATGCCACCTCCTCTGAGCTGGTGGTCAATTTGTTATTCTTCCTAAACGGGGAGAGGCACCAGGAACACCAAGAGAAACCAGCTCACATAGCCTTTCAACCTTCACACCCGGCTGTTCTTCATGCCCTACGTATTGGGCTACAAGAGAAAGGCCCACTGATGCCCATTTTAATCATAGTCTTTTAAGACAGTATAACGTGAAGTTATATTGGGTAAGTCTACTTCCCTCAGTGTGTCATGTCAGAAGATGACAACTTTTGGGTCAACCATCGCAGTCCTGTCAACTGTCTATGGAGAAGGTGCGTCCCTCCGACCTAGTTGCAAAGAGTGGGAAGGTGTTCCAGGTGGGCAGCAGAGCTTGGTTATAGTTATGTGGTCCAACGTGATGACTGAGATGACTCCTGTGCCCAGGAATGAACAAGTGTTAGACACAGGGAGGGAAAGTGGTGTAGGTCGGTCAGATCCCTACTACTGGAATCTTCTAGGAACTGCCAGTGAGTCCTTGGTTGTGTCTCATCCCACATCATCCTCACACCAGCACTAAAGACTAATATTAGTACCTTCTGTTTACACACGTTGAAAACAAGGCTAAGAAGTGATGTAGCTGCACGAGGTAAGTCCACAAGTCGCAGCGCTGAGTCATGAACCAGGTCTGTCTGCAAAACGTCTGCATTTTCCATCACACAGGGAGGAGGGTAGTGTCACCAGCTCCTTGGTTAGTATGAAGATCTGGTAACAGGCCTGTAATTTTGTCATTTTAACTTTTATACTATTGGTAATCTTAAAGATTTTTTTAAAGCATTCCTCTATGCCAGTTTTATGAATGGGATCAAGGAAAGAGATGTTAGCCTAGCATGAGTTTCAGTCCCACCCTGGGGTCAGGATAACTGGGGTAAGAGGGAGGTAGGAAGAGAGAAAACTGGACTCACAGCTGTGCAGAGCCATGCGGGTGTGTCAGGAGGAGCAGCAAGTCTTGTGGGTGTGCCTGCCCACTGGGATATTTATTCGATCCTCCTCTTCGTTGAAACCTTGGGGGACACAGGGTTGTTTTGCTGCAGTAGGCAGTTCTGCAGTGGGGCAGCCACGGGGGTGTCCAGGATGGCTCCCCCTGCACCGCTCGGCTTGGCTTCAGTGATGCCACCTAGACCCTGCCTGGGCTCACTGCTGGCACCGCCACTGCCTAATGTCAGGTCCCGCCTCTTCTCTGGCAAAGCTTTAGTGGTTGTAAGACTTCACCAGCAGGGCTCTAGGGGTGAGGAATTCCACAGACAGCCCCTTTCCAGAAGCCTCCTCTGGTGCTTGGAGCAGAGCATTGTCTCATCTTCTCTGCTCCGAACCCTCCAGCACTCCTCATCTCCTTTCCCAGGTGCTCAGGGCCCTGCCACTAAAAGCACACTCAATAAACATGACGACTTATCAACAGAGTGTTCAGGGCTTTGAATGCTTTGTCTCCTCTTCCAAAAGCGGGTTATGCAACTTGTGCCCAGCGCGCCCCAAAGCAGATGCACAAGACTCACATGCCATCAGAGACTGTCAAAGAGCAAACAACTCAAAACTACGTTTCTTCCACCAAAGACAGCACCTTTGCTCAAGCTCACCCTTGTATAATCATAACAAGATTCTGTTTGTTGAGCTGGGGTGGAGGGTGAACACCAGATCTTTTATCTGTTTATATGCAGGTTCCTCTACCCCAAGGTATCTCACCAGTTTTCTTGATTTTAGAAGTTGTCACTTTTCAATTTTCTGTGCCAAAGGAATGCGGAAATAGTACAGTGGGCTCAGTTCCCAAATCACCTATATTTGGCTCTGGAAGGAATTTTGACACAGCACTGAAATATGAATGTGGGAGTCCCTCCCATTGTGGGAATCTACAGTGCTGTGCATTAAGAGAATTCAATCACCAGAGAAGGAACTACTCACTGGTTAGGGGCTGGGCCATGTTCCTCTTTTGTTCCCAGATGCACTCTTCCCTGCAGCACTTTACTCCACGCAGTGCCCTGTGGTGGACAGATGGCAATGGGGCCATCTTCCCCTCCGTGTGTCCACCCCCTACCCTGTCATTTTGCAACACTTCCCATGGGGGGATGGGCTGTTCCCCCATCCCTTGGATCTGGGCTGCCTTTGTGACCTGCTTTGGCCCACAGAATGTGGCAGAAGTGACAGTGTCCCAGTACAAGCCTAGGCCTCAGGAAGCCTGGCAGGTTTCTGCTTGTTCTCAGGCTCAACACCACCATGAGAGCATGCCCAGCTGGGCAGCTGGAAGCATGGGGGACAGGTGGAGAGCACACAGCCTGGCCCAGCCAACCAGCTGGGTCATTGTAAATGGGTAAGCAAACCATGCCGGGTGGGACCAGACCTGAAGAACCACCCAAGCTGATCCAACCCATAGAATTGGGAGCTAAATAAGTGGTGGTTTTTGTTTTTGTTTTGTTTTTACACTGGAGTGCACTGGCCCAATCAAAGCTCACAGTAGCCTTGAACCCCTGGGTCCAAGCATCCTCCTGCCTCAGCCTCCTGAGTAGCCGGGACTGCAGGTGCGCACCACCATGCCCAGATAAGTTTTGTATTTTTTGTAGAGATGAGGTCTCACTCTGTTGTCCAGTTTGATCTCTAACTACTGTCCTAAAGGGATCCTCCTGCCTTGGCCTCCCAAAGCACTGGGAGGCATGAACCACTGTGCCTGGCCAATGGTGACTACTTTAAGCCACTAAGTCTTGGGGTGGTTACACTGAAAGAATCCCATTTTCCCCACCACATGAAGGTTCTGATCTACCACATTCAAACTCATCTTGAGAAATGCATTCTTCCTTCTGGCAGCTGAGTAAAATGTGAGTAGGAAACATGATACTCCCATTTCTGTTTCAACTCTTTCACTGGGTATCCAGGCTGTATTTTAAGAAATTTTTGTGAAATCAACAGCATGTATATTATCAAAGCAATTATTTTCTGTCCCTTGTCTATGGTCCAGGGAACCTGCAATAAGATACAAATGAGCGGTTGACACCATACCATAGAGATTAGGAATAAGCATATCATAGAGATTAGGAATAAGCATATCATAGAGATTAGGAATAAGCATACCATAGAGATTAGGAATAAGCATATCATAGAGATGAGCAATAAGCTGGATCATGATTTTACAGTGAGCCTGGTTTTAGCAAGCCATAAAAAGGATTTTATGGTCAAATATAAGTTTAATGTAATCTCTTTATCATGTTCCCCCAATAACTGTTCATTATTGCTTCATTTTGTTTACACTTGGCACATACATCTCTATAGTACACACAGACTTATATTTTCTATACACTTCTTAGCATATAGTTGCCTTTGAATCAATACAGAATTAGTAGGGATCAGTGCAGGAAAGAATATTACCTTTTTCTGAAAGTAGAGTCTTACATATTTATATAGCACCTTTGATTTAAGGAGCTCAAGATACTTTAACATTCACTGTAGCATCCTTCTGGTATCTCTGGGTAGGGAAACTATTATAAATTATCATTATTGCCTTTTTATAGAAGGAAAAAATAAAAGCAAAGAAAGGCGAAGTGCTCAGTGAGATGACAGTCACAGCAGAAACTCGGGTTTTCAGCTCATCGGTCTACTTTGTGAACTGTAACTGTAATATATTCCATATCAAAAGGTATAATGGTCTCCTCAATTTGTATAACATCTCCCTGTGGATGATGTTAAGTAAAAGGGCAGGAATGATGGTAAATTCCCACCAACAGATCCTCCTGGTTGTGCAGTTATTTCCTGCAGTTCTTTATGTTGGCTAAGGAGCCTCATAAATGACAGAACTGTCCTGTGCTTCTCCATTGAAAATCCTAATTGACCGCTACCACCCCAGTATTTCCAGCAGGAGGGAAAAACCAGTGATCCATAGTCATGCTCTTCAGCTGGGCATTTGTGGCCAATAAAGTCTGGGCAGTGACCACTATTAGTGCTTTCTTTTATAACCTACCAGATGTACAAAATTAATTTTAACTTGCCTGCGTATTTTTGCTTTTCTCCAGTATTTGCAGGGAACCAGTGCTCACTGAGTAACAAAAGATAAAACCACCCAGGGAATTTCCTTCCATCTGGACCATCTTCTAGGTTTCTCACAAGGGAGATGATGCCAAGAGAAAGACACCTTTAGGATAAGAAGTTTTCTTAAATTCACAACATGTGGATTTGGCTTTAAATTTAAATGCATTGGAAAATGGAATGTTTTCCACTTCTACAAGGCCAACCTACAGATGCACGATTATGTACAAATAAAAGAGGATCCATTTATGCTATTCTTATCTAGACAAAGAAAATGCAAATTAAAATTTCAACTTTATTCTTCCTTGAACTTCCCTGGCCCTTTCTTTCCAGGAGCCCCATGTCCTGTTCGTTTTCTCCATCTTTTCCAGAGAGACCTCTAGAACAAGAATGCCAAGCTGCAGCAACTTGGAGTTTTAGAAATTTGGTTACCAAGTACCTTAGTGCCTCTGCCAGCGTGGATAAATTAACCACCTAGGGGGTAAGGTCACATACTGAGCTTAGTTCTGCTTAAGGACCGACACAAACTTAAAAACATTCAGGAGAAAAAAAAATAGGGTTTCCTTGTTTCTTTCTTTTAGAAAACGAGAATACAGAACATTTTCAGAATATAGAAGTCCCACCACATGTTCCCAGCAACTGTCTCCGGGCCTCGCATGTTTAGCCTTTTCCCTAAAGTGCTTACAATGAACACAAACCGGGAAAGCCATCTCCAAAACACTGTGACTTCGAAGGGGCACAAAAGAAAATATGTAAAGCAGGCCAGCGTGCGGGCTCACGCCTGTAATCCCAGTACTTTGGGAGGCCGAGGCTGGAGCACTGCTTTAGCTGGGGAGTTTGAGAACAGCCTGGGTAACATGGTGGGACCCTGTCTCGGTGCGGGGGAGGGGGAGAATCTGGGCATGGCATGCAGCTGTGATCCCAGCTACTCCGGAGGTTGAGGTGGGAGGATCACTTGGATTGCTTGAGCCCAGGAGTTAGAGGCTGCACGGGGCTATGATCGCACCACTGCACTCCAACCTGGGCCACAGCCAGGTTGCCAAAAAAACAAAACAAAACAAAAAAACAAAACAAAACAAAACAAAAAAACGCAAAAGAAAGAGACCCTCACCTTTAGGATAATTTTGAGAAAACCTTTAAATTAAAAAAGAGGGGAAAAGGTATCAAGAAAAGTTATGAAAAGGAATACAAATATGGGGGGAAAACACAGACCGCCCCCTCCACAGAACAGGATAGTCATAAAAATAGCTGTCATAGTGCCACAAATTACTGCTGCGAGTTTGAGGGGCGGCAGGGGAGGCATCTGCCCCAGCGCAGGGGAGCTGCTGAGCATCCGTGGGCATGGGGAGAGTCCTCATCAATTCACTTCCTGAAAAGTCCATTTCCTGGAGGGCAAGGTGGGCGGAGAATGCCTGGTGGTCTTCCTCGACTGTACCGATCGATCCCTGGGTGGTCGGCGCTGGTCGGCGCTGGGGCCATGGGGGGCGCTCAAGCCTTGGCCCCGCCCTCCTCCTGCACCGGCCGCGAGGCCTTCTCCGGCTCCCGCAGCCCCTCGGGGCCGCCGCACGGGTCCGGGAAGCGCGGGCCGTTCCCCGCGAAGGAGTCGCGGCGCGCCAGGGTCTCCTCCTGCACCGGGCGGCCCACAGGCTCCGCCGCCGCCGCCGCGCCCTCCTGCGAGGTCTGGCTGACGTAGACCACAATGATGTCGCCCTTGAAGTTCATCACCTGCCCGCTGGAGATGAACGTGGAGTTACTGTTTCCAGTCACATTTCCTGCGGGGAGAGGAAGGGAGAACACGGGGAGGCTGAGTCAGCGCCCGGAGGACGGGTCTCCCGAGAGGAAGGTTCCGGGGAGTGGAGGGCAGCTTTCCGGCTTCCCACAGCCCCGGGCCACAGGGAACCACACTGTCACCCTCCAGGCCCACTGAGGTGCAGGAGGGCGGGGCAGAGAAGAGAGGAGGAGAAGAGAAAAAAGACAAAAGAAGTAAAGAGAAGAGGCGGGAGAGGAAACGAGGAGAAAAAGGAGTGGAAGAGGTAGGAGGGAAGGGGGAGGAGAGGGGGAGGAAGAGGAGAGGGCGAGTAAGAAGAGGAGAGGAAAGAAAGGGTAGAGGAAGGAAGAGGAAGGAGAGAGGAAGAGGAAGGAAGAGGAAGGAGAGAGGAAGAGGAAGGGGGAGGAGGAGGAGGAAAGGAAGAGGAGGAGGAGGAGAAGAGGAACAGGAAAGTGGGGGAGAAGAAGAGATGAGAAATGAGCAAGCCTAGGGGCAGACTCATGCTTTACCATTTGCCTGTGATGTGGGACTCTGGGATACTGGCAAGAGAGCACACCAGGATTACAGAATCACAGACAAGATTCAGATGTTACAAAAGAGTGTGTGTGTGTGTGTCTGTGTTTTCTTTTTTTTTTTTTTTTTTGAGACGGAGTCTAGCTCTGTCGCCCAGGCTGGAGTGCAGTGGCCGGATCTCGGCTCACTGCAAGCTCCGCCTCCCGGGTTTACGCCATTCTCCTGCCTCAGCCTCCCGAGTAGCTGGGACTACAGGCGCCCGCCACCTCGCCCGGCTAGTTTTTTTTTGTATTTTTTAGTAGAGACGGGGTTTCACCGGGTTAGCCAACACAGAACAAGCACAGCTAAGGGAGGAGACCTCAGTCTGCTCTCCTCTCTGGACTCACATCTGAGGCCCTGTCACCCTGCGTGCCTTGGTTCCTCGTGGTCCCTAACAGCTCAGCCCTGGAGGATCATGGGGCCATATGGGCTCAGCTTTCAGTAGAGATTAATCAGTTTCCTTAACATTAAAAAAAAATTACTTCCGGAAACAAAGGAGATTCACAAAACTAAAATGGAAAAAAAAAGTCCTATAAATCACTTTTCCCTTCTGAACTCTGAAGGGTGTTTTGTCCCTAGGGGGTTCTATCATCATTTCTTTGTGGGTGACTAGATGTGGCCAGTCTTTAAGCAACGGACCTTTTGAAAAACAGAAAGCCCAACAAATGTTAGGAAACTTGCTAGCTCTTATGATTCTTCCATTTTAAAGACAGAAATTTCCTAAACTTTGGTCTAGGAAAGTACCACAAACCAAGCAGATCTAGAAATGCCCCAACACTCAGCATCACAAACAGAATCCTTCCATTTGATCAAGGGCCAGGAATGTCAGAATGGCTCCTCATGATTCACTACCTTTTTCTTCTCCATTGTGACTCAGCTTAGTAATAATTCATACGAATAAAATGAAGTTTTTGTTACCACTCCATATGAGAGTTTCCTCAAATTTGGAAGGCATGTTTTGAATGGCCTGACTAAAATACCGATAGGCATGTAGGAAATTCCTTTGAGGAGCCTTCCCCTGACCCACTGGGTACCTCTAGAGAAGCCAAGACCAAACCACAAGGAAAAGCCCATGAAAACACAAGGATTTCAAGTATGAGCAACAAATCCAAAGTCCTAGAAGGAGGTCTGTGCCTCATGCTGTTTCTCCCATAGGCAGTTGTGTGGGATGTCCTCCAAGATGGGCAGTGGCAGGACTTGTCTAAGAACCCTCAATGGGGGAGGCCTGCTGGCATTCCTGTTTGCCACCTACCCAGCACATTCTCCACCCCCTCTCCACACACTGCCAGGCACACAGCGTACTCCAGTGAGGGTCTACTCACCACTGTATCTATGCCCTTCTGCTCCCACCACTTACCACATTCCTTCTCAAGTCTGTTGTCACCAGATAAACTCGTCAGGAAATTTAATTAAATATTAGGTAAAGCAGTGAAATATTAGTGAGAAAAAATGGGAAATGTTTCTATAAAAACTAAAATGAATGCTTTGCAAGGACCCAAATAAAAGTGAGTTACTGAAAAACACGCGCATGCACACACACACACACACAAACAAAATGAAACCACCACCACAAACTGTTCAACTGGTGTGGTGGTGTAGGCAAGGAAACTATGAAAAAAGACAAAGGAAGGACTTCTGGTTTCAAAATGGCGGCACAGAAACAAGCTGGTTCCACTCCCCCCACAGAAAACCAAAGCAAAATATACAGCACTGACATTATCACTCAAAATATTCTAGAACACAAATATGACAATGAGACAGTTCCCAGGGCCACAGAGAAGTGAGAAAGGAAGGAAAAGAACAGGAAAAGGAAATAGTAAAAGTCCAGAAGGATTTTGCTTTCAAATATCTGTAACTTCTCATTTCACACTGAAGAAATAGAAACTGGAAATTAGGTGGTATGGTTAATGTAAAAAGGGCTCAGGAGGCCGGGCATGGTGGCTCACCCCTGTAATCCCAGCACTTTGGGAGACCAAGGCAGGTAGATCACCTGAGGTCAGGAGTTCAAGACCAGCCTGGCCAACACAGTAAAACCTCGTCGCTACTAAAAATCCAATCCCAGCTACTCAAGAGGGTGAGGTAGGAGAATTGCTTGAATCCGAGAGGCGGAGGTTGCAGTGAGCCAAGATCATGCCACTGCACTCCAGCCTGGGTGACAAGAGCAAGATTCCGTCTCAAAAAAAAAAGGTGGGGGGCTCAGGAAACTGTAATCAGCCAGTACATACAGCCTTATACTAAAACATAATTGGTGTGTAAATATAAGGTATATGTTTTAAGTAAAAAAAAATTTAAGATATGAACTTGTAAGATGACATTTTAAAGTAACTCAGCAACTGCTGACCAAGTGCTGATAAAAAGGTTTCTACCGTAGCAGCAACAGAAGAAGTAGACATAGCAACACAGTTAAGTCTTCCTATTTGAGAAATCACTACTTCGTTAATAGAAAAGGTGAAAGTGAAAAATAAAAAGTACATGGAATGGGACATTCAATTAAAAAAATGTACATATAATGAAAATTCTGATTAAAAACATACCATGTTTATTTAATAACATAAGCAATTTAAAGTTGCTTAGACGTATGATTATTCTTGACCTAGTTCCTCTAGGTTTAATATACACCATGACACAAACAGATACATCTATGAAGAGGATAAAGAAGAGATGAGATTAGATGCAAAACCATCCATCATGAGGTGTTCTCACTACATCATCATTGCTGCTGGTTCTGTTGGTTTTCAGTATCATGTGAAACTACACAGAGGGAATCTCCAGCCACTGCATGATTGATTTATGGTTTTGAATTTGATCTCATCTCTTCTTTATCTTCCTCACTGATTTATCTGCTTATGTCATGGTATATATTATTTCTCTACCATTTTAAATTTTATTTTTCAACAAATCAACATGAATCCATTGTTGTTTAGTTTTTTCTTGTGAGAACCTTTGATGAGTCTGAACCCAGGTAAAACCTATGGTTTGTGTAAAGTCTTTCATCTTGAGAATTTCATTCCATGCCATTGCTCCATGGCAAACAGTATCTTTGATACTGATAACCTAAATATTCTGTAGGACCTATATTCATTTTTGTTTTCTTTTTTCAGATGGACCTCAAACCCTTTTGCCTAAGTAAAATATCTAAACATTTCAGAATCCTTTGTTTCATGGACTGAACCAAGAATATTATTGTTGGGGGACTGAGTGCGGTGGCTCACACCTGTAACCCTGGCACTTTGGGAGGCCAAAGTGGGCGAGTGCTTAAGCCCAGGAGTTGGAGACCAGATGGGCAACATGGCAAAACCCTGCCTCTATGAAAAATACAAAAAAGTTAGTTGGCTGTGGTGGCACATGCCTGTAGTCACAGCTACTTGGGAGGCTGAGGTGGAAGGATCACCTGAGCCCAGAGATGCTGAGGCTCCAGTGATCTGTGATTGGGCCACTGCACTCCAGCCTGGACAACAGAGTGACCCCCCCATCTCAAAAAAAAAAACAAAAGAGTATTATTTTTGGAAGGCCATGAGGCTTGTGGAAGGACAAAAACTAGGCCTTTAAATTCCTGACCATTGGCTGGGTGCGGTGGCTCACGCCTGTAATCCCAGCACTTTGGGAGGCTGAGGCGGGCGGATCACGAGGTCAGGAGATCGAGACCATCCTGGCTAACACAGTGAAACCCCATCTCTACTAAAATACAAAAAATTAGCCAGGTGTGGTGGCGGGCACCTGTAGTCCCAGCTACTCAGGAGGCTGAGGCAAGAGAATGGCATGAACCTGGGAGGCGTAGCTTGCAGTGAGCCGAGATTGGGCCGCTGCACTCCAGCCTGGGTGACAGAGCGAGACTCTGTCTTGAAAAAAAAAAAAAGAAAGAAAAAATTCCTGACCGTTAAGATGTAAAGGACAGTTACCTAGGAAGATTAAGGAGATTCTGAAACAAGTTTATTCTTCAAGTGTTTCTTTAATGAAGCTACAATTAATGACAAAAACAACCTTCGGTCAAGTCCATCCATGGTGACTCTTGTGAGATATAGTAAACTGATAGAGACTAAACTGTTTTTAAAAAGTTATACTGATCTGCCAATCACAATACGTGGCAATTCTTAAGTGGCAGCAGAGTGGTCTCCATGGGCCTGTGCAGCTGCACAAGGCCTTATGCTCTGAAGAGCTCCACCCTGGGTTAAATGCTTTATTGTCATCATGAAATTCTTACTAATTTTTGCAAAAGGGGGAAATTTTTCATTTTCACTGGGCTATGCCAGTTATGTCACCAGTCCTGAAGGCGTGGGCAGCTCTTAGGAGCACTACTCTGGGAACTTTCCCCATTGAGGCTATAATCTAGCACTACCATTTTCGGAAGTAACATCTTATGAGTTGGACATTTTTCAATATTCCAGAAGTGTTTGCTAATCAGATTTTCTCTACTAATTTTCTCTATTACAACTCAGTAGAACTGAGCTGCAGAAGTCATCCACTTATGCTTCTGAAATCCCAATCCTGTGACATGTTTTCCTATGTTCAAGCCACCCACCACTCGCTGTGAAACACCGACTTTCTGATGGAAAACTAGGGCCTGTCCTTTGCGGATGGGTCTACTGATTGTACCAACTGGATCTTGAATGCTTTACCTACAATTTCGAGTTTCGGGTTCTTTTTTTTTTTTTTTTTTTTTTTTGAGATGGAGTCTCGCTCTGTCGCCCAGGCTGGAGTACAGTGGCCGGATCTCAGCTCACTGCAAGCTCTGCCTCCCGGGTTCACGCCATTCTCTTGCCTCAGCCTCCCGAGTAGCTGGGACTACAGGCGCCTGCCACATCGCCCGGCTAGTTTTTTGTATTTTTTAGTAGAGACGGGGTTTCACCATGTTAGCCAGGATGGTCTTGATCTCCTGACCTCGTGATCCGCCCGTCTCGGCCTCCCAAAGTGCTGGGATTACAGGCTTGAGCCACCGCGCCCGGCCTAGTTTCGGGTTCTTTAACGTGGAATGAGAACCAAAAGTCACTTGCCAAAAAGCAATCTAAATGCAGAAGCCTTCTAGAGTTTTCTTCCTTCCACCTTTCACAGTTGTCTCATTCACCTCAACTTCAATACCACTAAGGTTTTTTAGCAATTCATTCCCCGAATCATCCCAACATTCAATAGTTTTCACAGAAATAATCATGATTATCAAACCCATTTTTTTTCTTGCCAGTTAACATAATAGTTAACGTTTTAAATGACAAGATCAGCTCACACTCCCAGAATTGGAAGCACCTATGGACTTCAGAAAACATGGCCATGCAGCAGGTGGGAGCAGAGGGGTCTTGGTATTCTAGAGTGACTCACGAATTGTGAATAATCAGTGTGCTCTGGGCTTCAGTCAGCTTCCTGGGTGGGTGTGGGTTAATCTGTGGGTTGAGTGGAGATAGTTTGAGTACCTACTATAATAATAACAGTAACAGAAGCAACACTCTCCATGCAGAATTGACTAAGTACTCTCTCCAGGCCAGGTTGGCTGCATCACAAACACCCGCTTGCAGGTGCTCTGCATGTGAGCACGCCAGGTTTCTCTGCTTGGTTTTTTTCCCCTCTACTGACTGACACTGTTTCAAGAATGAAAACTGCCGAACAGCTTTCTTTTTCCATGGCGTGTCATAATCCAGATTCACCGGAAAGCAAACTAATGACATCAATGTCATCGTGGCGTTTCAGTCTCTGAAGAGCAGAGGTGAATAAGTGGTGACTAAAGGGATGGTCACCCTGAATGCCCATCAGGGTGATGGTCAGGTAATGGCTGCCTGAATTCAGGAGGGGCAGAAATGTGGGGCAGAGGAGAGAACAGGGGTCTAGAAGCTCTCGGGTCTTGTCCTGAGACTTGGCCCTCACCAGTGGTGAGAGCTTGGGACAAACCACCTAGCTCTCCCGATCTGAATCAAGCTGTGCTGGCCTGGCGGCGTGCGGCATGCAACCGCGTAGCACAAGCACATGTTAGTAATACGCATTTGTTAAATAAATGAACAAATGGGCACATGAATATCCAGTAGGATAGCATAAGGGTCAAACAAGACGATAGATTTGAAACTGCTAGGGAAACAGCAAAGAAGCAGTCATAGGTGCAAAGGTGGCATTCCTCCTCCCAGAAAGTAATATCAGTGCTCACAGAACTCCCAAGGACACAGAGATTCATGAAATACACTGAATAGTAGTATTATCTTTCCATCCCTGTCTTGCTAGAGGATCTCAACGTGTCTTGAAGACTGAAAGGGCACTTTCTCTGGAAATCTAACCAACTTCTGTTTGCTCTGCCGAAGTCCTCAATCATTATGATTGTCTTCGGTTAGAACACTCATCTATGTAATTCTACACTAAACCCCACAGTCTCATTTCTCATCACGCAAGTCTGCTGTGAGTTGAATGTAGCACCAGAGTAGATCAAGGCTTAGAATTAGTTGGTAATATCCTTATCTAATAAGATACCTCAGTCCTGAACTGTCCTTGCTAAAAGTAAGAATTCCTTAACATTTGCTTTCTGTATTGCAGAACAGATTAGTTGTTCACATCAGAGAGTTCACATCTGATCTGCGATGGTGACATCAATAGGTCACCATGTTGGCAGCTGTATAATCAGGTGGGTGCTGTGGGTCTCCTTTTCAACATGGTTCCTATGGTTTCTGCAGTTGATGTGTATCCCAGGAGGGTAACTCTTTCCACTGAATGCCAAGAAACTCAACGGGGACCTCTGCAGTTAGCAGGGAACTCTCCCTTGCTGGTGGCTAGTAAGGGAGTATGAAAAGGGGAGGGATGGTTCAGATGAAGATTACCCAAGATGGCCTAAAAAGATCTGAGGCTTAAGAGAATGAAGAAACAAGCCACAGACTGGAAGAAAATGTTTGCAAAAGCCATATCTGATACAGGACTATTTCCCAAAATAAACAAGGAACTCTTAAAATTCAACAATAAGAAAACAAACAACCCGATAAAAATGGACCCAAGGCCTTAACAGACACCTCACCAAAGATATCCAGATGGCAAACAGGCATATGAACAGATGCTCCACGTCATATGTCATCAGGGAAGTGAGAATTAAAGCAACAGTGAGACACCATTACACACCTATTAGAACGGCTCAGATCCAGAACACTGACACCACCAAATGCTGGTGAGCATGGGGGCGGGTGGCAGGAACTCGTATTCTTGGCTGGTGGGAATGCAAAAGGGTACAGTTGCTTTGGAAGACAGTTTGGTGACTTCTTACAAAACTAAACATTCGCTTAACATGTGATCCAGCAATCATACTCTTTGGGATTTACCCGAAGGAATTGAAAACTTATGTCCACACAAAAATCTGCACACACATGTTTACAGCAGCTGTAGTCATAATTGCCAAAACCTGGAAGCAGCCAAGAGTCCTTCAGTAAATGAACGGATAAACAAATCCTCCATGTCCATCCACACAATGGAATATTATTCAGTGTTAAAAAGAAAAGAGCTATCAAGCCATGAAAAGACATGGAGGAAACTTAGATTCATAATGCTGAGTAAACAAAGCCAATCTGAAAAGGCTATAGAATGTATGATTCCAACTCTATGGCATTCTGGACGAGGCAAAACTATGGAGGCAGGAGAAAGATCAGTAGTTGCCAGGAGTTCGGAGAGAGGGAGGGGTGAGTAAGTCGAGCACAGAGGATTTGTAGGGCAGTGAAACTACTCTGTGTGAGACTATCATGGTGGATGCATGCCAGGATACACTGGTCCAAACCCATAGAACATACAACACAAAGAGTGGACCCCAACGTGTCAATGTGGGCTCATCGACTGCAGCAAATGTACCATTCTAGTGGGGGAGGCTGTGCATGTGTGGGAGGCAGGAGGAATATAGGAAATCTCTGTGCCTGCCCCTCAATGTTCCTATGAAGCTAAAACTGCTCTAAAAAATAGTTTACATTAAAATCATGAAGACCAGAGGTTTTTCGTAGGCATTGTTAGTCCATTAAGCCAAACCAGGCCCTGTCACTCCCCTCTTGCCTTCTCTCCTCGGGATCCCTTTCTGACAGCGTTCCCCTTCGAGGCTGCCTCTGACCTTTATTTGACATTTATTTTGCTTGCCAAAAAAAAAAAAAAAGATAAAGTTTGAAGCACGTGGAAGAAAGGCTTTCCCCACAAGGGAAAGTGATAGCAAAAATGGTAACATCCTGAGACAACTGGTAGAAGAGAGGTGTCTCACCATAACCAGGGGACCATCACACACTGTGCATCCTGCTGTCCCTCCTGTGGAACCCTCTGGGCCAGGCCAGGCCTAGCTACTGCCTCTCCCTCAGCCAGAGCAGCCAATGATGCCAAGACTGTGCCTGTCCCTATTCTGTGACACACTGAGAATTCTCCAAGGCACAGTAAATAAATGAAATCAGCATCACTTGCACTGACTTAAGAGGAGACAGTGCGGTGGTTTAAGGTTGCACTGCAGCCCTGATCTCCTGGGTTCAGGTGATCATCCTACCTCAGCCTCCCCGAGTGGCTGGGACTACAGGTACACGCTACCATATCTGACTAATTTTTAAAAATGTTTGTAAAGAGGTCTCACTATGTTGCCAAGACTGGTCCTGAACTCTTGGGTTTGAGAGATCCTCCCACCTTGGCCTCCTGAAGTACTGGGGTTGCAGGTGGGAGCCACTGTGCCCTGGCCTGCAATCAGATACCTGAACCATGGCTTTGTCGCTTACTAGCTGCGTGATCCTGGGCAAAGAACTTGTCCCATAGAATTTCGGTGAGGAATAAGATAATACGCACAAAACACAGCACCCGGTGACTAACGTCTATAATATCACTGATAAAACTGTAACCTTCAGGCTATCGAACCAATCTTACAGGTGCCTGAACACCATATGACTGACGGAATTTGAAGGCTACCCTAAAGTATGGTTTGAAAGCCAGAATGACGTGGGGGTTTTTAGTAAATATGGGAATTTGGAAGTGTTTCTAACAGTTAAGATGGATTAGTTGGCAGGGTGTGGAGGGTCACACCTGTGATCCCAGACAGTGCAGTGGGTTAGAGGGTACAAGCTTCACAATCAGACATTTGTTTTTTTTTTTTTTTTTTTTGAGAAAGGGTCTTGCTTAATCACCCAGGCTGGAGTACAGTGGCGTGAACACAGCTCACTGCAGTCCTGACCTCCTAGGCTTGGTTGTCCTCCCACCTCAGCCTCCTGAGTGGCTGGGACGACACACCTTGGGAGGCCTAGGTGTGTGGATCCGTTTGAGCTCAGGAGTTCGAGACCAGCCTGGGCATCATGACGAAACCCAGTCTCTAAAAAAAAAAAAAAAAAAAAATACAAAAATTATCAGGCTGTGGTGGTACAGGCCTGTTGTCCCAGCTACAAGGGAGGCTGAGATGGGAGGATGGCTTGAGCCTAGGCGGTGGAGGCTGCAGTGAGCCAAGATCGTGCCACTGCTCTCCAGCCTGGGTAATAGAGCCAAACCCTGTCTAAAAAAAAGCGTTAAAAAAATGGATTAGTTGACTTAACATTAATATTTAATGTGACTTAACCAGAAAAATGTTCAGGTAACTTGAGTGTTAAAAATAGCAAGTAAGTCAACAGAAACAATGAATCAATAATGTCTTCCATCATAATCAGCACGATGCTTCTACTTGGTCCATGCTTGACAGAGCCGGCTCCGTGGAATTTGTATTTCTCAGGCAGAAAGAACAAACTTAGTTCTAAGAACACAATCCCTGACAGAATTTACATTTTTAAGCAAGATAATGCACACTTTTCTTCTCAAAAGCTTATTATGTTGTTTAAAATGCCTAACATATGAATATTAAATCACAAGAACTATGCCAAATAATACCACTAAATTGTCATGTAGATTTTCTTCCAAGGAAGAGAACTAAAAATATACACAAATACACTCAAACTACCCAGGCTACATTGGGTTCTTTTGGAATTTTTTTAAAAACTTATTTTATATTTAACCCATATGCTTCTCATGTGATTTTCCTTTTTATGGAAATGTAAGTTCTGTTTCAGGCATTTAGAAGAAACTGGGTATGTGATGATAAGGGAAGGGAAACAGTATTTAATAGTTCCATTCTGAATCATGCTTGACAATTACTTAGAAAGTCTTACAGACCAAAACCTTCCAAAATGAGCCCTATCAGTGCAGAAAGAAGGAAGGCAGGACGAAATGAAGCAGAGTATATACAGTGACCACATTTTTCATATATTTTGAAATAGTGCATTGATGTTTTACAGCAATGAAAGCTGAATATTATCACCAAATGGCCTAATTATGAAATATCTATTTTAACTTCAAGATTCAGGGCCAATGAACCATATCTGCCTTTATGAGATTTAGCTGAAAGTGACATGCAAGGTAGTGAATGGCATTCTAACAAGAGTGTGACGAAAGGCCAAGAAGGGCTGTCCTCTGCTGGAGGGGAAGAAAGGAGAGGAGGTAAGTTTGGAGAGGAAAATCTTTTTCTATACTCTCAGAATGGAAATGGATGGTCAACAACAGTCATTTCAGGAGAGAGTGGGACCAGGGACAGAGATGGAGGACAGGGGAGGATGAGGGGTCAGACAGGTCTTCACTGTCCTGTGTTCCTGGCTCCCAGGTAATGGCCTTGGAGAGTCTATGCTGCTAGGATGAACCAGGTCACCTGTGCTCTGTCATTTCTGCCTCCTCTGCCCAGGACACTAGGTGAGCCCAGGGCAGTCAGTGCCAGCCCTTCCATCCCTCTCCTTCAGCTCCCTAGAGCAGACCAAAGAACTGAGAGGCTGAGAGTAACTTGGGGGAACAAACAGGATACAGCGGTCTCGTGTTCATCTATTTATTCCTCAATGGATGAATGAATGAATGTATAAGCATCCATTCACTTAACATTTTGAGATACTAGAAAGATTAGGCTACGAGAATTCCCCCCCCCCCCCTTTTTTTTTTTGGTACAGAGTCTTGCTCTGTTGCCCAGGCTGGAGTGCATTGGCAAGATCTCAGATCACCTCTGCCTCCCAGGCTCAAGCAATTCTCCTGCCTCAGCTTCTCAAGTAGCTGGGATTACAGGCGCATGCCACCACGCCCAGCTAATTTTTTTGTATTTTTAGTAGAGATGGGGTTTCCCCATGTTGGTCAGGATGGTCTTGAACTCCTGACCTCAAGTGATCCACCCACCTCAGCCTCCCAAAGTGCTGGGATTACAGGCGTGAGCCACTGCACCCAGCCAGAATTCCTACTAACTGGTTGTGGCTGCCTAGAGCTGGGGTGTTGATAGGGTGTGAGAGTATCCAGGCAGGGGAAAAAGTCCCCAAGATTCATTACAAACAACAGGCTGCAGGTCAGAGAGGGGCAGGCTGTGGAAGGCCTGGATTTCTCAAATGATTGATTCCTTTTCACATGGTCCACACCCTGGCATTAATCCCTACTTGTTTTTCAGGCTTTTTCAAGTCTCTGTGGTTCAGTGGACCTTCAATAAAGGTTTAATTGAAAAACAAATAGGTATTCAGTGTTCATCAAGAATTGTTTGCAGCCACAGAAAAGGAAGGAAATCATGTCCTCTGCAGCAACATGGATGCAGTTGGAGGCCATTATCCTATGCAAATTAATACAGAAACAGAAAACCAAACACTGCATGTTCTCACTTAGAAGTGGAAGCTAAAACTGGGTATTCATGGACATAAAGATGGCAACAGTAGACACTAGGGACTCCTAACTAGGCAGGGGAAAGAGGGAGAGAAACAAGGATTGAAGATACCGTGCTCACTGCCTGGGTGACAGGATCAATCAAACTCCAAACCTCAGCATCATACAATATACCAGGTACAAGCCTGCACATGTAACCTGAATCTACGATAAAAGTTGAAATAATTAAAAAGCAAAATCATTTTTAAAGGATAATAAAAAAAAAAGACCACCCTAACTTTCTCCAACTCAGAAGTGACTGAAACTAACCAGTGGCTTTGGGAGCCAAAACCAAGCCACCAGCCAACAACAGACATATTAATCATAAGCAGTTATGGTTTCTTTCACATGAAATAACTCTCTAGGGGCACAGTGAGAATGAGCCAATCTCCAGGTGAGAGGGCTTGTAACCAAGGCAACCATTACGTCATCAGGATTAGGCGTAACTTCAGACCTAAATTAAGGCATGGTTATTTAAGACATAACCAGAAGTATGCTTCCCTCTTCGCTGATCTTTGCTAATCAGTCTCCTTGCTTCTTAGGACTTATAATATGGCTAAAATAGCCTTAACAGCACGGGGTATTATATTTTTTAAAGTTGTCTACACTTGTGGAGCTGTCTGAAAAATCATCATTCTCCTCACAAAGATGCTGGGACAGCAGATACTCTTCCCTAAAGAAAAAGTCCCCAGTCACTGTCATTTCTCCAGAAACAGTTTGATGTGATTGTAAGTAAAACAAACAAAAAATACTCTCATATAAAATCAAAAAAACCCTTTAAAATGCCACATCAGCAAGAGTCCTGAGAGCACAGGGGCTCTGAGGGGACCACAGGATAAGGCCTCTGTGGGACTGCTCACCTAAGCTCCATCCTCTTTCACGCATTTTATAGAACGTAAATTGTGACATTTTTAAAAACTACAAAAACAAGAATGAGAAAGTACTATTTTGACCAGAAACCATAAGGCCTGTTCATGGAGAAGTAATTGTGGAGAGAATAGCACAGCCTCCAAAATCAATCTGGCTGCTGCCTCTCCTCAGGCGAAAATTAATTTGGACCGCTTGCTGGCGTCGACCACGGGCAGACTCTACGGATGTTTTGCATGGCTAAGCACCAGATGAAGACAGAAAAGCAGTGTAAACTTTTGCAAATTAACACCACTTAGTTGATGACACACTTTTTATTCCTTTCCTCCATCCCTAGATGGTTTAGTGCTAGAGAAATAAAAGATGATGAAAAACAGACTAGGCTACTGTTATGACTCTTACAGGAGAGCAAAGGTCGGGCTTTTTGTTTTATGGCATTAAAAGATCCATGTATCTCTCTCTCTCTTTAAATCTGGCCAACACTTCTTCCAAGAACTGCTGCTGATTTTCACACAGTGGCAACGTCATCTTCCTGGTGTCACCCACTGAAAAACCGGTCTGCCCCTGACAGTGCGGCCAGGACCTGGCTGCTGCCAGAGACAGAACGTCAGCTTTCTCACTCCCCACAGCCCAGGGTCCTGTCTGTCTCCACAACCTGGGGGAAGACAATAAACAGAGAGAAAAGAAATAGAACGGGCCAGGCGCAGTGGCTCACGCCTGCAATCCCAGCACTTTGGGAGGCTGAGGCAAGTGGATCACCTGAGGTCAGGAGTTTGAGACCAGCCTGGCCAACATGGAAAAAACCCATCTTTACTGAAAATACAGAAATTAGCTGGGTGTGGTGGCGTGCACCTATAGTCCCAGCTACTCGGGAGGCTGAGGCAGGAGAACTGCTTGAACCTGGGAGGTGGAGGTTGCAATGAGCCGAGATCGTGCCATTGTACTCCAGCCTGGGTGACAGAGTGAGACTTGGTCTCTAAATCAATCAATCAATCAATGCAAACGAACAGCAAAGCCCAGTCATGGAGATTCCTTACAATCTTAAAATAATAATAATAATTCTGAGATCTGAGAAGAAAACATACCAGTTCTTTGAAAAATATCCCCAAACATATCTCCTCCTTTCCGTTTGACTGAGAATTACTATTACTGAATTTATACATCAGTCAATCTATGTAGCTGCAGCAAAACCACAAGCTTGAGGAACAGATTAAAGCCAGGAACCATCATTACCACAAGGCAAAACAGTCTCTGTGTTTAAGGCACAGATCTAGCTACCTCAGGGTTATAAAACAATTCAAAGACCGGCTGCTAGCACCACTTGCAGTCTAAATAAAGAAGCAGAGAAGAAAAAACATCTCTGGAGAAGGGTGGCCTATGAATGGGCCTTTTGAAAATCATGAGTTGGAGGATTCTGTGAAGCCCCTTAAATAGTATACATCCATATATTCGTTTTTCTGGAGGGAGTATCTATAGCTTTCGGAAGATTCTTAAAGAGAGCACTGACCCTTCAAATGACAGATAATTCTCAGAGCCAGAGCCCTCACTATCAGCTGCAAAGTCCTTTGTAACTACACAATAAAACAGACGGTGTTTTACCCTCATGGAAAAAAGTTATAATATTATAATTGGTAGGTTGTTCATGCTCAGGCAGTGTTGCAGTGATACATCTTCATAATGATGTTAAATTGTTAAAATTATCCGCCTGGTTCCATAAATATATGACACATTGTAGTTATAAAAGGGGCCTTTCTCATGAAACTTTTTAATAGACAGTTTTACTGTATCATTAATTTGGTATAGAATCAACACATTATTCACAATAAATATTAATTAATTAAGGATTAACTAAACAATTTTGTGTGTCCCCGTAAAATTTATAAGAGCTTTCTTGGGGGAGATTTAAGAGGCCTAAGGTACTTTGAAAACAAAAACCAAAAAGCAGAAATCTGAGGGAATGCCTTGGCTCAGCCAGTCCTGAGACCGATGTTGAGTTTGTCTTTCAGGGGTCAGTGCTGGGGGTTGAGATCTTATCCTATCATGAAAAGCCTGAATGCGAAAGGGTATGGGACATGTATGGATGCAGAAACTGCCCCAGAGGTAGACGATGAAGCCACACGGTGCTGCGCACAATGTATAACCAAACGCGTGAACTGAATCCAAAGCCATCCTGTAAAAATGCTTATTAAGAGAAAAAGCGCAAGCTGAGGTTTTCCCAGTAGCTTCCTCCTTCCTAAATGGTCTGTAATACCTGCCCCCAAACCCTGTGCCAAGAACTGGCCCTTCTGCTCAGAAGTGAGAGACCGGGAAGTCACTTACCAGATGCAGGGGCCTGGCCACCAGGGGAGCTTCCAGACCCGGTGCCTGCCCTTGCCGAGCTTGGGAGCCTCCCATCAGTCCCGTTCTCGGGCTGGTCTCTGGCCTCTGTCCTGCCGGCTGCTTCTTCATGGGGAAGGCCCATGCCATAGGCACACTGGGGCAAGGGTCCACGTTTCGGGGAACCCACGAGGGGTTCACAGTCCTCCCCAGGAGGATTCCGGCAGCGTGTGCAGACATCTGCCCAGTTAGGGCTGGGACTGGCTGCCCAGTGCGGGCAATGGCCACCGTCCACCTCTTTTTGTAAGTAGTTTTCAGAGGACATGGGAATCCAATCAGTCCCGCACAGGGGCTCAGTGCAGCTGCAGCTTTCTGAACCCACTGTGCTCTGTGTCCCTGTGAAGCACTGGCTTAAACTGTCATTCTCCCCTACCTCCAGGGGTTCAGAGAAAGGAGGTGTGGATTTGCTTCCAGGCTCAGGGAGGAACAGTAAACGGTCTGCGGGCTGGGAGGGCCTGTCCATGTATTCATCTTCCGTGGGCATCTGTCTGAAGCAGTCTTCCTCTATCTCGGTCTCGCTGACCAATGAGAGTATCCTGGCATCTTCGCCTTGTGCGTAGGGACCACTTCCTACACACGTGCCCTGACAGACACCACCTTGATCTGGGTAGCACATATCTTCTGGAAATGTCTTCTTCTCCAGAGTCAGCAGTAAGACACCTTCACACACTCCCTGCTGACCAAAGGCTGCCGTGTGTGGACTGACACAACTGTCGCCTGAGGACTCCTGCCGATTTACATTCAGAAGGCAGAGGCATTACCACCCAGAGTTATTAGGATAAGTTTAGCTAAACATTGCTGAAAACGGTGTTTACACTGATTATTTCCACCATAACAAGTACAGATGGTATCCTGACCATGGCACTTTGTGTTATTCAAAATTACCGAGTGCAGGAGAACTCTAGAATGGAATACAACTAGAAACAAATGAATCTAGCTGCATCTCGGATGAAAAGCATGTTCACACCTGAGCAAGGAGAGGAGCTAAGCCAAATGACTTTTGAGCACAGTATTCTGATGACATATTCTCAATCTAAATACAAAACCCAAAAACAACTGTAAACAAATATTGAACTCGAGTTAGCAACTCTGTGTATCACTGTGGTATGCTCTAGTAATTCTGAAACTACTTGCTGTGTATTCTAGAATTGAGCAAATGAGGAAATATATTGAGAATAATAGGAGCCAGGTTTCATACAGCTGGGGAAAGAAAGATTCAAATATGGGAAAGCAAAAGACCAGAATGAATGAATGTTGTGTTGGCCTGGAATTGAAGAAATCAGTTTGAGCTTATGCTCTCAAATGTATACATTTTATATCAAAGAAAGTAGATCTAACTGGGCACGATGGCTCATGCCTGTAATCCCAACATTTTGGGAGGCCAAGGTGGGTGGATCACCTGAGTTCAGGAGTTCAAGACCAGCCTGGGCAACACAGTGAAACCCCATCTCTATTAAAAATACAAAAATTAGTTGGGCATGGTGGCGCGCGCCTGTAATCCCAGCTACTCAGGAGGCTGAGGTAGAAGAATCGCTTGAACCTGGGAGGCGGAGGTTGCAGTGAGCCAAGATTGCGCCATTGCACTCAAGCCTGGATGACAGAGTGAGACTCTGTCTCAGAAAAAAAGAAAAGAAAGAAAGATCTAAAGGATATAATGAAATGATTAATGAAAATGTAATATCAAATGTGGGTTGAATAATAGTATTATACCACTGTTAAATTTCCTGATACATGTACTATGGTTATATATGAGAATGTCCTTGTTCTTTTTTTTTTTTTTTTAATTATACTTTAAGTTCTAGGGTACATGTGCACAACGTGCAGGTTTGTTACATATGTATACATGTGCCATGTTGGTGTGCTGCACCCATTAACTCGTCATTTACATTAGGTATATCTCCTAATGCTATCCCTCCCCACTACCCCTCCCGACAATAGGCCCTGGTGTGTGATGTTCCCCTTCCTGTGTCCAAGTGATCTCATTGTTCAGTTCCCACCTATGAGTGAGAACATGTGGTATGTGATTTTCTGTTCTTGCCATAGTTTGCTGAGAATGATGGTTTCCAGCTGCATCCATGTCCCTACAAAGGACACGAACTCATCCTATTTTATGGCTGCATACACACTGAAATATTTAAGTATATGGGGCACACGGTCTGCCATTCACTCTAAAATGGTTTGAGAAGAAAACATACCTGTGTTCATATACACACATACAGAGGGTAAGCAAATCACAAAGCAATAAGAGAAAATAGGAACTGGTGGGCCTATGTGTAGGGTATATGGAAGGTCTTTGTCCTTTTCTACTACTTTCCTATAATTTTGAATTGTGTCAACATAAAATGTTACCAGAATAACTAGAGAGTCAAGGAAAGTTGCAATTCATCCTTTTCAGGAATCTATACCAGACAATCAAGACTGGTACTAAAAAAAATAACATGAACACAGAGATGAGAGAAGTGGAAACAAAGACAAAGAAAACAGGCATCTAGAATGAGCCTGGACTTGGGCTTTGGGCTGCTCTGCAGGGATCCATCCTGGAATTTGAGGTTTGGTCACTGCACCTGGAAATGCCCCTTAAGCAAAGAGGCTCAGGCCTGGCGCGGTGGCTCACACTTATAATCCCAGCACTTTGGGAGGCCAAGGCAGGTAGATCACTTGAGGCCAGAAGTTCGAGACCAGCGTGGCCAACACGGTGAAACCCTGTCTCTATTAAAAACACAAAAAAATTAGCCAGGTGTGGTAGTGGGCACCTGTAATCCCAGCTGCTCGGGAGGCTGAGGCAGGAGAATCACTTGAACCTGGGAGGCGAAGGTTGCTGTGAGCAGAGATTGCACCCCTACACTCCAGCCTGGGGCACAGAGTAAGACTCCGTCTCAAAAGAAAGGGGGGTGGGGGGCTCAATATTTGACTAGGATGGCTCTACCAGCCTGTTGAATGTACTTAACAGAGGCACCAACAACTGTTCACTCTACCTTATCTCCACTTAGGCGGCCACAAGCCTCATTCATCCAGTGCCACAAATTAGCTAGAAAACACAAAGCAAGGATAAGGACTTCAAGTTATTATTTCCCACTTCTTTTCTTTTAAATAAAGGTTATTATGTATATTTAAGGTATACAACATGTTATAGGACAAATATAGATAGTAAAATGGTTACTATAGTGAAGCAAATTAACATAGCCATCATCTCACTTAGCTACCCATTTTTATGTGTGTGTGGCAAGATCCGCTAAAATCTACAAATTTAGCAAAAATCTTGAATATGATACAACATGATTAACTACAGTCCCCATCCGTACATTAGATTCCAGGACAACTTTCTTCATCCTGCATATCTGCTACTTTGTATCCTTTGACCCACATCTCCCCATTTTCTTTCCCCCTGCCTCTGATAAGCATTGTTTTATTCTATATCTCTGTATATTTGACTTTTGGGGAATACTACACATATAAGTGCAATCATTCTAAATTTTTCTTTCTATATCAGGCTCAGTATTATGACCACTAGGTCAGTTCAATATTATCTTTCAACAGAGTCCACTGCAAGTCTTTCAGTGAGCGCTCCTGGGAGTGAAAGCATTTAAAAGTAAATCAACTGATTTAAAGGCTATGAAGGGCCAGGCGCGGTGGCTCACACCTGTAATGCCAGCACTTTGGGAGGCCAAGGCGGGTGGATCACTTGAGGTCAGGAGTTCATGACTAGCCTGGTCAACATGGTGAAACCACATCTCTACTAAAAATACAAAAATTAGCCAGGCATGGTGGCACTTGCCTGTAATCCCAGCTACTCGGGAGGCTGAAGCAGGAGAATTGCTTGAACCTGGGAGGCGGAGGCTGCAGTGAGCTGAGATGGTGCCACTGCACTCCAACCTTGGCGACAGAGCGAAACTCGGTCTCAAAAAAAAACAAAAAATAATAAAAAAAAAGGCTGTGAAGCCATCTTACTCCTATCAAAAACAGAACTTCCTGTTCTATGCAAAGCAAAACATGATCCACCAATGTTTCAGTGACTACCTCTGGGCACATTTGGGGGCTGTCAGAGCTGCTGCTATGACTATAGACATTCTCAGTCTCTTAACAAGTTTTCTTTGGCTATGAGGGACTAAGTTAGACATCATAGAAGAACCAAAGAAAACATGTCTAGGAGACTGATTTTTCCAGTAAACTAGCTTGAATGTACTATAAAAGTGAGGCAAGCACAGCAAGCTAGGTGACAGACCCACTGAGACCAGCAGGCCCCAAGACCTTTTCCACTATATCTGGCTGCTTCTCAGAAGAAAGAAGAATATGTTCAAAAACTACATCTCCACTCACTCTTACAGAAGTGATGAAACCTAAAAGGTTAAATTTTATGAATTTTAAGAAATCTATGAATTTATATTATGCAAAGATACAATTTTATCCTACTTCTAATGAACATTTAATGTTGGGCTCACTATAAAGACTAAAGTTAGGACTGGACCCGGTGGCTTACACCTGTAATCCCAGCACTTTGGGAGGCTGAGGTGGGCGGACTGCTTCAGCTCAGAAGTTTGAGACCAGCTTGGGCAACACGGTGAAACCCCATCTCTATAAAAAATACAAAAATTAGCCGGGCATGGTGGTGCGTGCCTATGGTCCCAGCTAATTGGGGGCTGAGGTGGGAGGATTGTTTGAGCCCAGGAGGGCGGTCGAGGCTGCAGAGAGCTGCACTTGTGCCACTGCAGTCCTGCCTGGGTGACAAAGTGAGACCCTGTCTCAAAAAGCAACAACAACAACAACAACAACAAAAACTGACTAAAGTTAGGAGTTGTCAAATTCACCATGGGAAGATCATCACAGTTCAGTATAATAGCTAATGAGCACTTAAGCATGCCAGGGGTGGCGCCCAGCAGTCTCATCATAAAATAGGGGAAATAATAGTGCCTGCCTCATGGTGCTGTTGTGAAGATGTACTTAGTACATGCAAAATATATGTAGTCATATCGGCACATATTAAATATTTAATATATGTCAGCTATTACTATCATCATCATTATTCTTGCTTCTTTTCTATCACTTTGAAATTATATATCAAGGTAAACTTACCCGCCCTCCCCCGCCACCCCGCCAAAAAAAAAAAAAAAAAAAAAAAGGACAATTGCAGCTGTTTCCTTGGAGAAATCAGTCTAGACAATCACAAATGGCACTAAAAATAAATACCTGTCCATGGAGCTGGTAAACATGCAGACCTGCCATGATCACCTCTGCCCTGGACAACTGCAAACAGCTTCCTAACTGGTGCGCCTGCATCTACGCTCACTGTACCACACATTTGTTTGCTACTCTAAAGCCAGAGGGCCGCCCTTGGTCCCTTTTGCTAAGGACAAGGAGCAAACTCCTTCAGCAGCCCTGCAGGGCTACATGGTCTGGCCGTGCCCTCCTCTCTAACCTTGTCTTCCACTTGGTCCCTGACTTTGTGCTACAGTGCCACTAGCTCCTTCCAGCCTGCTAATGCACCGTGCTCCCCTCATCATGCAGCTCTCAGGATAGAATGCCTGTGGTTCTTCTGATGTCTCTTGGCTAGCGAATTCTGACTTGTCTTTCAGATCTTAACTCACACATTTCCTCCTCTGGGAGGCCCTGGCTGGCCTCAGGGATGGGCTGACCTTCTGTCATCTGCTACCTGGTGCTCAGCACCTTCCCTTGCACACTCGGCTTCCCTCCGTGGGCTTAACGCCTACCCTGCCCACTAAGATGCTTCCTCCAGGAGGGCACTGGCTGTGTGTCTGTGTTGCTGGATATTGAGACCCCAGTGCCAGTCCAGTCCCTGATGATCAATAAACATGTAAGGATGAATGGATGAAGAGAGAGCTAACAGTCATGACATCCAGTTCAGTAAACGGTAGGCCCATATGGCAGTAAAATAGTATCAAAAAGAAAAACCTAAAGAACCAAACATCAGGAAGTCTGTTTATCCCACATAAACATGACTACAAGTGACCTTCATCATCTGAACATGCATTATCCAAATTCCCAGTAATGATGTTGTTAAGGAGGTGAAGTTGCACTAAATAAAAGCATTCAACAATGAACAGACTCTTTAAAAAATGGTCACCACTCGGCTGGGTGTGGTGGCTCATGCCTGTAATCCCAGCACTTTGGGAGGCCGAGGCGGGTGGATCACGAGGTCAGGAGTTTGAGACCAGCCTGACCAACATGGTGGAACCCCATCTCTACTAAAAATGCAAAAATTAGCCGGGTGTGGTGGCAAATGCCTGTAATCCCAGGTACTCAGGAGGCTGAGGCACGAGAATCGCTTCATCCCGGGAGGCGGAGGTTGCAGGTGAGCTGAGATCACACCACTGCACTCTAGCCTGGGTGACAGAGCAAGACTCCGTCCCAAAAAAACAAAAGTTCACCACTCAAACATTGCTCACTGCTTAACACTGGCATCAGAAATCTCTATCTTTCTTCTTTAATTAGTCTTCTGATTGTCTAGTGTTTCATTTGGCAATGTAATGGTTAGAGAAGCAGCTAGATATGCAGGGTCTCATGAAGTCCAAGGGTGTGATGTGGGAGAACTGATCAAATCACAGCAAGGCAAAGTGGGCCATATAAATAAGCAATCAACTGGGCCAGGCACTGTGGCTCATGCCTGTAATCCCAGCACTTTGGGAGGCTGAGGCGGGTGGACCACCTGAGGTTGGCAGTTCTAGACCAGCCTGGCCAACATGGTCAAACCCCATCTCTACTAAAAATACAAAAATTAGCTGGGCATGGTGGCAAATGCCTGTAATCCCAGCTCGGGAGGCTGAGGCAGGAGAATCACTTGAACCTGGGAGGTGGAGGCTGCCGTCAGTCAAGATCGTGCCATTATACTCCAGCCTAGGCAACATAGCGAGACTCTGTCTAAAAAATAAATAAGTAAGTAAGTAAATAAATAAATAAATAAAAGAGCAACTGAAAACGGAAAAGGATCGTGAAACATTAGGTTTTTAATATTCAAGTCAAAAGAGAATGACTTGAATATTAAAGGATTAAGAGATATTCTTAGGAAATCTAATGAAGTCTTGAATCCTTTCATAAAATTACACATTTTAGCTTTGTAGTCTAAAAGTTAAACATGGCGTGATATTTAAAGACGCTAACAAATTTGTGTGGGAAAATTATTCCCAAGAAACAGGATAAGACTTGGCTGTCTATTCTAAGAATAAGCACCTAAATTTTATTCAATATAACTTATTTTCATAATCTGAGGTTCTTTTTTGTTTGTTTGTTTGAGATGAAGTTCCATTCTTGTTCAGGCTGGAGTGCAATGGCATGATCTTGGCTCATTGCAACCTCTGCCTCCTGGGTTCAAGCGATCTTCCTACCTCAGCTTCTCAAGTAGCTAGGATTACAGGCATGTGCCGCCATGTCTGGTTAATTTTGTATTTTTAGTAGAGATGGGGTTTCACCATGTTGGCCAGGCTGGTCTCGAACTCTTGACCTCAGGTAATCCACCTGCCTTGGCCTCTCAAAGTGCTGGGATTACAGGTGTGAGCCACCGCACCTGGTGGAGGTTCTTATTTCAAAGTAACACTCCAGTCAGGAATTCCCCCCTACCGCTCATCTAAATATTTTATGTATATTTTAAATGCACGCATTAAAAATTGATGTATTCTAGGATAAATGCAAGCTGCTGTATATGTGATGCTGTACAGTCTATACAACTTAAACATGGAGCTTACAAGTCATCAGTTTCCTGAATGCCAGAGTATTCTTGTTCCCTTATATATAACTAGGCAGAATATTGGCTTTTTCAGGTTTTTGGAGTTCTGTTTCTTTTTGTCAGAGAATGATAAAACATGTTCTGCTTTAGTTTAAGCAGATCACCATAGGCAGCAAGTGGACAATCTACTCAACTTCCAAAGCATTTACCTAGAAATCTATCTCTTTTAAGATTAATTTGCAAAAAGCACCATAGACTCAATACCTGTGAGTGCTTTCCCTTTTTTCCTATAGCAAACGCCAAAGACGATGGCAGCCATGAGGGCCACAGACGTGAAGAGAAGCAGAATGATCAAACCGGGCAAGTAAACCTGGGGTTCTGTATTGAAAGAAAATGAGAAATATGGTATTAAAGATTCTTTAATGTTATGCAGTTGAAAAACAAATCCTGGTAAATCAAACCTCAGAATGAAAAATGTTGGTTTGGGATAGCAGAAGTGAGAGTCCCCACCCCTGGCTGTCCTTTGTCCATGAGCGCTCACATTCTGAAGGGTGAGATCCACAATCTTAGCCAGCCTGGCTCAGTCCGGTTTCACTCTACGGGAGAGCAGCCCAGGGCCATTACGGTGTTTCTACCTTAGAACATCTCTAATCATGCTCACCACACCACCCAGTCTCATTCTGGCTAACCTCCAGAACCCTTCAGTATCCCCAGATGAATGACCTCTGCAGACAAAAGGAGTTTCTTCTATCTCTTTCCTAATAGCAACAGAGCACCAGGGCTTTGCCGGTCATGAGAACAGAACCACAGCCATCCTGTGAAATATTTCTGGAATTTTCATCCCCAACACCATGTGGACCCAACCATTTTCTTCATCCCTCCCTGATCACTTCATTGCTAGAATCCTTGTTTAAAACTCTTGATTTACTTGACCTGGTTTCCTGGACTCCTACTTTTCCTCTCCTTCTCTTTTAAAATAACTTTTATTCCTTCAGTTATATTTAATATTATCTGCCAAATGGTCTTTAAAAAGTTTGCTCTGATTGTGTAACTCCACATCCAGAATGCTTTAATGTCTTCCTGTTTCCCAAAATGTCAAGGGCAAACCCCTGATTTCTTGGTCAAAGCCTGTTAACCCGGTTATTCTGTGGCCTATTGTTCTCTTTCCTCATCCGAAAGGTCTCCTTGCCACTTAAGCCATCTCTTCCGATATCTGGACCCGCACCTCCACACTGTGCTGTTCACCAGGTAACCAGCCTCCACCACCAACTTTCTGGCAATCTGAAACTCTACTTAAGACTAATTTAATGTGGCCATGTGCAGTGGCTCACTCCTGTAATCCTAGCACTTTGGGAGTCCAAGGCGGGCGGATTACCTGAGGCCAGGAGTTTGAGACCAGCCTGGACAACATCGTGAAACCCCATCTCTACTAAAAATACAAAAATTAGCTGGGCATGGTGGTGTGCGCCTGTAATCCCAGCTACTCAGGAGGCTGAGGCAGGACAATCGCTTGAACTCAGGAGTTGGAGGTTGCAGTGAGCCGTTATCATGCCACTGCACTCCCGCCTGGGCGACACAGCAAGACTCCGTCACAAAAAAAAAAAAAAAAAAAAAAAATTAATTTAATCTGCAACACGTTCCATAGATGATAGCAAGATCCTAACAATTTTGGGAGATGACCAAAATCTCCTCACAGACACTTGTGACCACCATCATCCCACCGTGTCTGAGCATTTTATGTTTGCAGCTCTATTTTCTTTTTATGCATATTAAAACATGATTAGTTACCCCCAATCCAGTGTAGAAAATTATCAAGGAAATAACATACCTGGAATTAAACTACTGATTAAAATGAAACATTGAGCTGACCGTGCACAGGATGAAATAAAGGGGGAGAGGATGCCTGCAGACCCATGTGCCATCTGAGAGGGATCTAAATGATCTGACTACCCCGGGGCACATCTATCAACCAACAGGCTCTTTATAAACATACCATTTGGTGGTTTTCTAGATGGCAGAGAAGAACTGCAAACCACATCGGATTTCTCTGTCCCATGATGTTCTACTGTCTTTCCAAGGGAGGTACAGCTGTGGGCGGGGGAGTGGGGGGGAGGGGAAGGCAGTTCAGCGCTTTGGTTTTATATGCTTGTTTTTTAAAAAATGAACAAATGCAAGGCTCTCCCAGATGGCCAGCTCCTTCAGGAGAGGAACCCATGCCGTCTTGGACATTTGAATCCTCCGTGCCTTCTACAGGGAGGAGAACATCACAAGGTGGGACAAAGAAATAAGCAAAAGCAAATGCTGCCTGTGTTCTCTGACAGCTACTCTGAGAGTGTGGTCAGCAAAGCAGCAGAGCAGAGTCTTCAGGAAAGAATATTCTGGCTGTGCCCGGTGGCTCAGGCCTATCATCCTAGCACTTTGGAAGGCTGAAGCAAGAAGATTGCTTGAGCCCAGGAATAAGAGGCTAGCCTGGGCAACATGGTGAAACCCTGTCTCTACAAAAAATTTAAAAATTAGCTGGGTATGATGTACGTGCCTGGGGTCTCAGCTACTGGGGAGGCAAAGGCAGGAGGACTGCTTGAGCCCAGGAGGTTGAAGCTGCAGGAAGCCATGTTTGTACCACTGCACTTCAGCCTGGGCAACAGAGCAAAATCATGTCTCAAGCAAAAAAAAAGTATATTCCAATAGCTTCAATTACATGGTTAAGTGATATACTTTTGCTGATTGTTTTTTTTGAAAAACACAGAAAATCCTCTTGAACATAAAATTTGGATAAGTGAATCAGAAAATAAACATTTATTTATGTATTTTAATTTAATTTTCGCTGTTTAAAAATGTGAGATAGGGTCTTGCTATGTTGCCCAGGCTGTTCTCAAACTCTTGGGCTCAAGCAATCCTCCTGCCTCAGCCTCCTGAGTAGCTGGGATTACAGGCATGTGCCACCACGCCTGGCAGAAAATAAACATTTCATAAGGAATATACAGGGAACTGAAAGAATCATTACATTGATTATTAGTATTCAACAACAAGCATGAGATGAAAGCACCCACGAATTCCACTATAGATACACTCACATACGTGAGAAATCATACATAGATGAGATTCTTCATCACAAAATTACGTATTACTGTAAAAGACTGGGAACAACCTAAGTGACTATCAATAAAGAACTTATTACATAACTTACAGTTCATCTCTACAATGAAATACTATGCAGCTGTGAAAAGCCATGAAAATCATGAACTGGTGAACTAATATAGAAAAAGCTTCAGGATATAATATGTGAAAAAAAAAAAACCCAAGATGTTTACAGTGTGCAAATGTTTATATAAACAGGAGACTTCTATATGTATGTACACATACACGCACATACACACACACAAATATCTGGATGAATAAATCAGTGATGTTGGGAAGTTGGGAGAAGTAGGCATGACCAATGAATAAATGTTATAAATCATTTTCAACCAAACAAGGTTAGAAAAAGCTGCACCCATAAGTCACAGATTACCAAATCTAAAAAGTCACACGAAGTTCCTGTCACACATAGGGCTGAAGAATTAGTTTGACTGGTTTATTTTCCCCATGTTGAACTGACAGACTTTTTCCATTTTGAACGTGGCTTCAAGAGGAAGCCTAACCCAACAGAATCCGTCCGTTTTCAACCCAGACAAGACAGTGGAGGTTGAGTTGTTTAAAAACCAACCATCTCTTCTGACTCCTTTGTTGTTACTTACTTGGTCCAGGGTCTGCATTTGTCCGTGGAGGAAAAGGCGTCTGAGAAGTAGCCTGCAAGGCAAGGTTTGCACACCGTGTCCTTGTTGAGCTGCACTGTGAAAAAAAAAACAAAAACGAAAAACCCAGACAGAACAAACACAAAACAAACGAGGTCATTTAGAGATCATCCAGGCTGAGACCCCAGAGGACTGGAGGTGAGGCGCTGCCCCTCTCTGCTCTCACCTCCCACCCCTGTGCCTTTCCCGTGTCTGATTCCTTCAGCTCCCACAGGCTTGGGCCCACAAAGCAGTTCTGACCCCAGTAGTGAGTTACAGAACCACGCTCGGAAAGGTAACTGGCTCGATGTCAGACCACTAACACTCTTATGTGATGTCCAGGTTAGGCTAGCTCTGGTCCTGACCTTTTGTTGTTCAGAGTCACTTCCCTGGTCACCAATACTTTGTTTCCCAGTCTGGGAGCCGGTGTTGACTGCTCCTGCTATCTGCCTCTTGTTTTCCCCTACGCACCTATGTACCTACGTACCTGTTCAAATCAAACATTAATTTGAACAGCTTTTTTTTTTTCTTTTGAGACGGAGTCTCGCTCTGTCACCCAGGCTGGAGTGCAGTGGCGTGATCTCAGCTCACTGCAAGCTCCACCTCCCGGGTTCACCCCATTCTCCTGCCTCAGCCTCCCGAGTAGCTGGGACTACAGGTGCTAGCCCAGCCTTTGTCTGCAAGGAATGGCAGACCCATCACTACTTTGAAGGGAAACTCACTGTCCTGACCTCTTCTGATGAGCTTAATCTCCTCAGTCCAAGTATCTGAGTGTCAACAAAGTTTTCTCAGTTAAAAAAAGAAGACGAGGAAGAGACCTACAGGTCTCTTTCCCTGCAACCAAGGGTTGGTATCAAACATTTTCTGTAAAGGGTCATACAGTAAATATCTTAGGCTTTGCAGGCCTGTGGTCTCTGCTGCAGCTACTCATAGCATGAAAGCAGTCCAACAATACATTAAAAACAATGGATGAGGGTGTGTTCCAATAAAACTTTACTGATAAACACAGTGGCACAATGGATGTTAGACTCCTTCCTTAATAGACAGCATTGAAAGCAGGAGTTGATCCTGGTTAGTAAACTGACTTGACTCTCATATTCCTCATGAACTACACTGTCAAAAGAAATGTCTCAGGTTTCCTATGCCTATTCCCTCTACTGCAATCCACGCATGATGATTCTTTGGTAAGTCCCAGGAAGAACACTGGCTGCGATGTGATATCATAATCAGGCAACTGGCTGGTGCCCAAGCCACAAATGACTCCTGAAATTAGTAGCACTTCTGTGATTTACTTTCACGAATAAAACACTAAAAAAAGGAATTAAATTTTCTTTGTCCAAAGTCAAGTACAAAGTATATTCTTGATTTCTGCAATTTGGCTGGCTAAGTAGGGTACCCGCTCCTGCATCTAGCAATTTGATTTGCTTTGAAATCTAATAACTCACATGAATTTGAACAGTTTTTTTTTTTTTTTTTTTTTGGAGACAGAGTCTCACTCTGTCACCCAGGCTGGAGTGCAGTGGTGCAATCTCAGCTCACTGTAAGCTCCGCCTCCCGGGTTCACGCCATTCTCCTGCCTCAGCCTCCCGAGTAGCTGGGACTACAGGCGCCCACCACTACACCCGGCTAATTTTTTGTATTTTTTTAGTAGAGACAGGGTTTCACCACGTTAGCCAGGATGGTCTCAATCTCCTGACCTCGTGATCCGCCCGCCTCGGCCTTCCAAAGTGCTGGGATTACAGGCATGAGCCACCGCGCCCGGCCAATTTGAACAGCTTTTGAAAAGAGAAGCACAATCTAGAGTTGTGAGAAGCTCTCAAAATCGAAGACATGGGAGCTAACAGGCATACAAAGGGTTAAGGGTGCTAATTTCCATAGCTTGACTTCCATATGACTCTTAGTAACACTGACCTGCCAGAAGCATCCTGCAGGCTCCTTTCCTTGCTCCCTTTCATAATCACACTTTTCCCACTTTACAAAAGGCATACTTCTTACCCACCCCATAGTTTGCTGCTATGCTGCCAAACCTCTGAGATGTCGAACAAAGTGACAAGTGGAAACACTGGTGATGGCAGAGCTCCCGCGCTCCCTGGCACACCTCCCACCTTTCCCGCTCTATCAAGGGCAAAAGCAGGATGACAGAAATGGGGCAGCTGCGATCAGGCTGAGTTGTTCTGAATTGAAATTACGCAGGGTGGGGCAGGAGTGAAATTTCCATTCATCTACCCCTTCCCCTCTATCCTCCACCTATTTTGTCCAAAAATGAACCCATTTCCAAAGGTACAAGGCAGAGAGAACGTCTAATAGAACCCCTGATGTGACATGTTGGTGAAAACCTGGAGGAAAGGCTCTGGGCCTCTTCTATTTTGGAATCAGAATTCAGAGGGAGTTGGCTGTGATAGGGAGATCTATTTTAACAATTAAAAAATCAAGTTAGACTTTTTGTAACAGAAAGCACATCTGGTTTAGTCAATGCATTTGATAATAAAGACCGAGTGTGTCAGTTAGACTCTGTGATGGACATTATCCTTGATATGAATTGAAATGGATAGTATTTTAATTCTCCCAACCCTGTCCAAGTATTTTGGGTTAAAACCAGGTGCGTCTAAGGGAATGGTTAATAGGCATAAATAATCATTTGTTAAGTCTTGGAAAAAACTGCTTTTGTTATACTTCCTAGAACTCAGGAAAGCAAATGACTCTAAGAAATACTTTTTCAACTCAAAAGAATTTCTATTTCTTTACTTTCAACAAAATTGGAGGACACAATTGAATTATCAACTGATAGATCATTAAAAATAACTTCTGATATCACATCAGTAGGTGAGCTTGGACACATAAATCAGAAGGTATTGAAAAAAATTGAGGGACACGCCTATAACCAAAGTGTTTCCTTTGCCATTCAGTTATTTATGTGAACAAATTTCTCAGCACTTACATACATAAAAAAAGTAGAAACAAAATTGATGTTGAATGCTGTTGCATTTTAGCAATAAGTAATGTTCAGCCATAAATATATGAATTGGAAAAAAAATCCCATTCATTATGGAGGTCGGAGGTTTTTACTTTTACGATTATAATACAGCAAAATAGGATATATTCATTTTTGACCAATTGTGTAATAATAAAGGTAGTGACAACTTGGTCCAGAAGAAATGCTTTTAGTCCTGAGTCAAAGTAAATATTTAAAAATTAAGGTTTCAGCCGAGTGTGGTGGCTCACGCCTATAATCCCAGCACTTTGGAAGGCTGAGGCGGGCAGATCACCTGAGGTCGGGAGTTTGAGACCAGCCTGACCAACATGGAGAAAACTCGCCTCTACTAAAAATACAAAATTAGCCAGGCATGGTGGAGCATGACTGTAATCCCAGTTATTTAGGAGGCTGAGGCAGAAGAATTGCTTGAACCTGGGAGGCAGAGGTTGCAGTGAGCTGAGATCGCGCCATTGCACTCCAGCCTGGGCGACAAGAGCGAAACTCCATTTCAAAAAACAAGATAGGTGCATATTTTTCAATAGGTGCATATTTGAATATGAAAAGGTGATTAGTAAATTCCCTCCAAGCATAAAAAATATATCAGGACAAAATTCTGTGGGGAAGGCAGAACGTATAGGAAACAAAAGGAGAGAAAGGAATTATGTAAACTGTCAAATAGTTAAATATGATTAGTGCATTTAAAAATGAATCATAGTGGGTACCAAATGGCCATAGTGTTTACGTTCCACTGGATCCGTTTCTTCCGTGTTATCGCAGTTACAATTCCCTAGTACTTAAGTCCTGATCAGTTCTTTAAACTTGTAACAAAATGTTTAGATGTCAACTTAAAACGTGCTGGGGTGGGGATGCAGGGTTTTCCAAAATTCTAATGGGCGCACACTCTTTAAAAATGTCCAACCACCCCTGCACTATCCTGCTGGCTCCTAAGTAGGGATCCCAGGTTTCCACAGATGGAGGAGCCCCAGCGCCCCCTGGCCATGGCCAGAGCGTGTGGGCAAATTGCCGCAGTTCCTTTGAAGAACCTAAGCGGAGGATTCATTCTCAGGTCTTGCCTGGGCCTGCGTCTCGTGGAAAATCAGCCCCCACCTTTCCCCACCCCTCGGGTTCCTCCAAGGCTGCCTAGCACCCTGGAGCTTTCTTGCTGCTATTATCAAGACTGTCTCAACGCTGGCTTTGCATGGCTCAGCAAGAGCCGACAGACGCACACATCCAACCCGTACACGGGTGCTGGGCGCCCAGGCCCGGTGCGCACTCGGTGTTGCGGCGGCAGCACTCGCAGTCCTGGCTCCAGTGGTACCCAGCCGTGCACGCGCAGCGCCGGGGGGCCGTGCTGTTGCCGGCGTCCACGGCCACCAGGGCCTTGCCTGTGGGAGACAAGAGACAGGTCATTAGACAGGGAGGGGCAGCCAGCCCAGACACACCGCCCACGACTGCACTATCCAACATCCAGCCCAGAGCAGCCCAGACCAGCAGCCCGCCTGGCGGGCCTGCAGAGTGAATCACCAGGACACTGCTCGAGAAGTCCCAAGTTCCTCCTCGCACTTCCTGCACTGGCACGAAAACGTCACGGGGGGTTCTTCTCTCTCTCATAATTAAGAGTTTTGTGGGCTTTTTTAAAAAGTCAATTTTCATGTTAGTAGGAAGATAAGGACTTGGGAATTGATGATCATTGAATGTTTTGGCACATGCAGAAGGGTCACAGAGTTGAGCTTCCTCATTTTCCGTAAGTTCAAATACCACATACGTAAGACTAACGCGAGTTTGGACCTTAGAGAATAAGGCTTCTGGAGGTTTAGGATTCATCTTAGGATCCTGAGGCATCCCAGGGTGAAAACGGGCTGTTGTGGAGTTACATGAGTGGAGAGGGTACAGAGGCAGGCCCAGTAACACGCTTAGAGGCAAACTCTCCTCAAGCACTCAGGATAACATGTTTGTCTCTGTTTTCACAACACATGGCCTTCTCGTTCCAAATCTCCTGGCCCCTTCCAGTCTTTCTGGAATGCAGGTATGTATGGTTTTTCCAAAACCATGGGAATTAATCTGTTGTAAACACTACACACACACACACACACACACACGTATCTGTTATAAACTACATACGCATACAGATAGGAATCAAATTATTGATCAATCAATAGTCAGTCCTCATTATTTGCAGATTCATATTTGTGAATTCACCTACTCAATAAAATTTATTTGCACCCCAAAATCAATCCTCTTGGTAATTCTGCAGTCCTTCAGGGACAGAACCGTGTACATTTCGAGTTGAACCGTGTACGTTTCGAGTTGCTCCACACTCAGGTTTCTGGCTGAGGTTGGGCCAAGCGATGCTCTGCCTTCTCGTTTCAGCTCACAGAAGGTAAACAAGTGTTTTGTTGGTGATTTCCCTGCTTATAACAGCCCCAAGCTGTCGTGCTGAAGAGCTGTCTAGTGTTCTAAGTGCAAGAAGGCTGTGGTGTGGCTTACGGAGAAAATAACTGTTAGAGAAGCTTCGCTTAGGCATGAATTACAGTGCTGTTGGTCATGAGTGCAATGTTAATGAATCAACATGTATCAAATAAGGTGTCTTTAAACAGAAACACACATGAAACAAGGTTATGTGGTGATCAGTCTGTGATGGTGTCACTGGAGGCTTGCAGGAACCTCACCCTGTAATCCACTAGGACTAATGGCTCACGATTTGCTAATTCAGCATTCGTGGTGCCTTTACAGAACACAGCTACCGTGCATAACCAGAGTCAACTGCACATATGTGCATGACCCCGCCCCCCAACATGATACAAACCAATAACATGATTTAAAACAGACCTTGTACCCTTCTAGGGCTCCTTCTCACCTGGATTGTCCAAACAGCCCCTGCACCTTATATTCCTGAATACTTATAGGAATTCCAAGGGAAAAACAAGCAATCAAACCAGAAACCCTCTGTCTCTTATTGTCTCAAGTTACAGCCAGTAGGGAGGGGACATTTCCTATTGCCAATCTTTATAGACCCAAGCTTAGTGACCCTGGATAAGTCCCCCCATCTCCTGCAGTGCCCACTCTTCCAAGGCCCCAGTCAGCTCTGCAACATCAAGGTCAATACTCAGAAACATGTCCACAATGCATGGGAACGTCCACAGACACATGCCACTTCTCTGGAAAATTCCAGCTACTCCTAGGATTCCATCCGAATGTAAGCCTGGGTCGTGATGAATAATTTTGACATAATTTAAAATATTGTATGTAATGTACCAGATTTTTGGCTTTAATCAACTTTGGCAGTAGACAGAATGAATCTTTATTTCCAAGAGACAGCAATGAGTCAAGGTCATTACTAAGCAGTAGGAAATAAAAAAGGCTTGATCAGATGCTTCTGCTCAGTGGAGTTTCCATGTTACCTTCCCCAGCCAAAATCTGCCAGCTGTCTCCAGCATATTAGAAAAACTATAGTGTTAAAAGAAACACTTATTCTCTAATTCTGTCCATTGGGGAAAAAACTTCTATACACAAGGATCAATCCAGTAGTGAGTCTTCTCTAGAATCCAGACTGAGGTCACTAAATAAAATGTTCCTCTAAAAACAATCAGGAATCCTTAGAGAAACATCTGATTGTAGTTTAAGACAAGAATTATGCAAGCTAAGCATGGAAGCAATAGATGCCTGGGCTGTATCAAAACACCTGGGGCCACCTCATAGAAGTGTGACAATCTAAGCACCATTACAACCAGTTACTGCAGGCAGGGGACCATGGCTCACACCTGTAATCCCAGCACTTTGGGAGGCCTAAGCGGAGGGATCACTTGAGGTCGGGAGTTCAGAAAGAGCCTGGCCACACGGTGAAATGCCCTCTCTGCTAAAAAATACAAATGTTATCAGGGCATGGTGGCACATGCTTGTAATCCCCGGCTACTTGGGAGGCCAAGGCAGGAGAATCGTTTGAACCTGGGAGGCCAAGGTTGCCGTGGGCCAAAACTGTGCCACTGCACTCCAGCCTGGGCGACAGAGGAAGACTCAAAAACAAACAAACAAACAAACAAACAAACAAACAATAACTGCAAAAGACTGAAACTGAAACACCTCAAATACCTCCATAATATAAGTCCTTGGGAGAATGCTGGATGATGAAGACATTGTTTTGCAAAGTGATAAATAAGGTTAAAAGCATTTGTTCTATCTTTTCTATATGTGCTGCACTGCAGGATAAATGTTTGTAACTTTATCAATAAATAGTTGATGAGGGAAGTTTATCTTCATAAAGTATGCCAGCTAATAAATGAAAAAGAAATGAGAGAATCAGAACATCACCTTTATGCAGCCCCTAATGGAAACAAATCTAAACCATGACCATCAGCAGCTGCTGATGTTAGAAAGAGGAAGGCTCAGCTATTACATGGTTCCAGTATTCTACGTATGAACTATATATATGTGTGTGTGTGTGTATATATATATATATATTTTTTTTTTTTTTTTTT
>NW_016804196.1:2730777-2838170 GCF_001698545.2 Rhinopithecus bieti | reverse complement strand
CCCTTTTGGCTTTTTTTTTTTTTTTTTTTTGAGACGGAGTCTCACTCTGACCCCCAGGCTGGAGTGCAGTGGTGCGATCTCGGCTCACTGCAAGCTCTGCCTCCCGGGTTCACACCATTCTCCCGCCTCAGCCTCCAGAGTAGCTGGGACTACAGGCGCCCGCCACCACTCCCAGCTAATTTTTTTTTATATTTTTAGTAGAGACGGGGTTTCACTGTGTTAGCCAGGATGGTCTCGATCCCCTGACCTCGTGATCCACCTGCCTTGGCCTCCCAAAGTGCTGGGATTACAGGCGTGAGCCACCACGCCCGGCTATGTATAAACTATATTATATATGAAGTTTGCCACAAACAAAACATAAAACAAAGCAGAATCTGACTGGCCTTCTAGATCTAACAACCAATTTATAAGACATTGATCTAACAACCAATTTATAAGAACGGGTCAGGTCTGTAATCCCAGCACTTTGGGAGGCCGAGGCGGATGCATCACTTGAGGTCAGGAGTTTGAGACCAGCCTGGCCAACACAGCAAAACCTCCTCTCTACTAAAAATACAAAAATTAGCCAGGCATGGTGGCACATGCCTGTAGTCCCAGCTACTGGGGAGGCTGAGGTGGGAGAATAGCTTAAATCCGGGAGGGGATGGTTGCAGTGAGCCGAGATTGTGCCACTGCACTCCAGCCTGGTTGACAGAGAAAGATTCTATCTCAAAAAAAAAAAAAAAAAAAAAAAAAAAAAAAAAGAAAAGAAAAGAAAAGAAGAGAAATATAAGGGACAGAAGAATACATTAAATGATACCAAGGGAATGCAACCAACACAATCTGGCCTGTGGAATCTCCACGTGACTAACATCATGGCTTCTTCAACAAATGAGCTCAATGGAAAAAGGAAAGAAGAGAGAGAAAGGAACCTCTGTCTCTTAAGAGAATTAAGAGACATATTTTGCTCCTGATTCCTTCAAATAAACTATACTTTAAAAAACATTCCAGGCAAAAAACTTAAGGCAGTCTGGTAAGGAGATGAAACTGTGTTAATAAAATATTTATAGTTTAGGAAAAAGGTAAAGAGTAGACCTGGTTTTGAGTCCTGCTTCACATGTGTTAACCTTGGAGAAGTTATTCAACCTCTCTGAATCTGTTTCTCAATCTTTAAAGGGGATAGGCTGGGCGCGGTGGCTCACGCCTGTAATCCCAGCACTTTGGGAGGCCAAGGCAGGCGCATCATGAGGTCAGGATATTGAGACCATCCCTGGCTAACACAGTGAAACCCGTCTCTACTAAAAGCACAAAAAATTAGCCGGGCATGGTGGGGGGCGCCTGTAGTCCCAGCTACTCAGGAGGCTGAGGCAGGAGAATGGCGTGAACCTGGGAGGCGGAGCTTGCAGTGAGCTGAGATTGCGCCACTGCACTCCAGCCTGGGCGACAGAGCAAGACTCTGTCTCAAATAAATAAATAAATAAATAAATAAAATAAAAGAGTAAGTATGGCTACCTACAGGGTTTGGAGGAGGATTAAACCACACAAAATAGGTGGGAACATTATGGAAACATTATGTCAAGTCTACGATGTGTCCCATGATTAAATGGCAACATAAATATATTCCAGAACAAATGTTCTAAATGAAGAATTTTAACACAGGCTTTGGGGATTTAAAACGCATCTTTCTTGGGATCTGTAGTCACAACTTCCTTCCATGTTCCTGAAATGAAACATTATCGGTTGCCTCTAAAAATGTTTCTATAGAAAAAGAGGTCTGAGGTTTCTACACTTCACACTGACACAACAGGCTCACCTGTATCACAAACTTTATGCAGCAAGCATTTATCTTCTTCATTCCAGGTATCCAAGTATTCATCCGGGCCACAGGGCAGACATACACTGTCAGAGGTAGTAGTGCATTTAGAAGACAGGTACTTTCCTTTAAAAAATGAAGGGGAAAAATACAACCATCAAAAAACTAAACCATAACAGCAACACAAAGCAAAACAGCAACAAAAATCGCACCCATCTATGGGACCAGTAATCATTGGTGCCCATGATCCCAGGACACCCCCCAAAGATGACATGACACAGGAGAAAAGGCCACAGTGCACAGTGACTGCAGCACCCTGGGCTCCTTGGGCCACTCAGCTGGCTGAAATAACCCCACCTGGGTCTGCTGAGCTTGTGGTCACAGCAGTCTCTTAATTCTTCTTAAGTAAAAAGCCAACCACCCTCTGCACCCAAAAAGTCTGCTAAGGAACAGAATGATGGGCCAGGCACGGTGGCTCACACCTGTAATCCCAGCACTTTGGGAGGCGGATCACCTGAGACCAGAAATTTGAGACTAGCCTGGCCAACATGGTGAAACCTCGTCTCTACTGAAAATACAAAAATCAGCTGGGCATGGTGGCAGGTGACTGTAGTCCCAGCTACTTGGGTGGCTGAGGCAGGAGAATTGCTGCTGCCTCAACCTCTGGGAGACGGAGGTTGCAGTGAGCTGAAATCATGCCACTGCACTCCAGCCTGGGCAACAGAGCAAGACACTGTCTCAAAAAGAAAAAGGGAAAAAAAAAAAAAAAGGAATAGAATGATGATTTTAAACTGGGCCGCAGAACTTGAAAGATTCCCCGGAGCCCACTCAGGGAATAAGGGGGGTAGGCAAGAGAAACCGCACCACCCATCCCCTCTTCCCTCTGCCTTCCATCTGGATAGGCAACTTCTCATTAGCTTCTTTTTGTTAACTTCTTCTACACTTACTACCGGCTCATGGTTAGCTTTGTTTGACCAAGTGTCACGCTGTGCCCCACCCACCTATCCAACACACACTTGACAATCACTGGATCTTGGTTCTGCACATCCAAGAAATAACTGTAGCTGAAATATCCAAAATATCTTGTTATAAGGCAACCCACCTTCCCCTCCCCAGCATGATGGGAGTGCAGGCCCCGTGGATTGTGGCTTTCACTGGGGCTGCAGAGACACTCAACCACACTTCTGGCAGAGCGACTTGGGGTAGGTGGTAGCCAGTCCACCTTCTGCTCCTCAACAGGTATACGGAAAAAGGTACGACAAGGGTTTAGGCAATTTTTAGCAGCAACAATTCCAGTATGGTTATTCCAAAATAAAATTTCCGTGAAAACAATTTTAAATAAGAGCTGCATTTCACATTTTGAGAGTTTGAATCATAAAGTGCTAAAATATTAGTTTTTAAAAACTTCTTGCCATCTCAAGAAACAGTGTTTTAGAAAATTGTGTTTCAGCCCAAATTAAGCAACAGCTTTAAAGTTGTTTTGTTTTTTTTTTTAAAGGGATTTTAAAATCCCTTCAAATCTCTCTCTATTGAGAGAAAGATTTTTGTCTTCAGAGTGACAGACATTACCACCTGCCACTACCATAATGCGTCTATCCAATTTCTTGTTTCATCTGGCAGCAAGAAAAAATAACAACGAAAGCCTCACCCACTTTTGAGGGGCAATGCAGGGTGGCTCAGAAGCAGCCGTACCTGGTTCACATTTGTTACAGCACCGTCCCAGATGCTCATAATGCCTCTCACTGGTACATGGAGGAGCGATCTGCAGAGCCACCTGAAAAGAACACTGAGGTCAGGCAGAGAGTCCACACAGCTCTTTCTGGATAAAACTAGATAAAACAAAAAGTGAATCACCAAATTACTTTTTTTTTTTGAGATGGAGTTTTGCTCTTGTTGCCCAGGCTGGAGTGCAATGGCTTGATCTCAGTTCACCACAACCTCTACCTCCTGGGTTCAAGCGATTCTCCTACTTTTGCCTCCTGAGTAGCTGAGAGTTGAGATCACAGGTTTTTGTTTGTTTGTTTGTTTTTTGTTTTTGTTTTGTTTTTTTGTTTTAGACAGAGTCTTGCTCTATTGCCCAGGCTGGAGTGCAATGGCACAACCTCACCGCACTGCAACCTCTGCTTCCCAGGTTCAGGCAATTCTCCTGCCTCGGCCTCCCACGTAGCTGGGACTATAGCCATGCACCAGCTAATTTTCGTATTTTTAGTAGAGATGGGGTTTCACCATGTGGGCCCCTTGAACTCCTGACCTCAGGTGATCCACCCACCTCAGCCTCCCAAAATGCTGGGATTACACTTACCTTTTAACATGTTAAACACTCAGAGAATTTTAAAAAGCCGGGAAAGTAAGGTGTTGTAGGGGCTTTCTGGGCTCCACCCTCACTACCTGTTGCCTGAAGGACTGAGGGAGCTATTTAAGCTTCCTCAGCCTCTGGTTCCCTTCTGGTTCAAAAGGGTATGATTCTAAGACAAATACCAATTTCTGAATCTGCCCGTCTGAGTAACACAAAAGAAAACAAAGCAGCCCAGGCGCCTGTAATCACCCAGAGATTCTTATCAGTTTGCCACAGAAAAGCTCTTTTCCTGATCAGCAGTCTTGGTGTGAGCAAAAAACAAACACTCCTGTTGAGAAGCAGTCATGTCAGAAACCGAAGAGTCGGGCTTAGCTGAACAGACATCCACGTATGCATGCCACACTTGAAATTCATGCAAGTTCCCTGCTGCATCCTCGAATACAGGGTCACAGACCTTCCCCTCAAGGGTCTTAGAGTGGAATGAAACACGTACCAGATGGGCCCTACCTCAGCAGTGGTGGGAAGGAAGCAGAAGCGGCCAGGAAGGCTTCCTAAGGGAGGTGGTAAGTAATCAGTCTTCCAAGGTAAATAGAAATCAGCCAGACCAGGAAACAGAAACTGGCAGGTGGAGGTAGCGGGAGGAAGTAGGAAGACTTTGGACAATATGAACAGTTCGAACAGGGGCAATGAGGCCTGAAACAGCTCTTGGGTGGCAATAGGAGACCTTCAGTCCAGCTGGAGCCCAGTGTCACAAAGGCAGTCAGGGCAGGGCTTCATCTGCACATTAAAGTGCTCGGATGGAGGGCACAGAGATAACATGGCTTGGAAGAAGCCATGTGTCCTCAGAACAGCTCCATTATAGAAGGCAGCTTTATGAAGAAAGCACCAAACCCAGGAAAGCCCAGTGGGTGTGAGGCACACAGGCATCACGGACTTTTCTGACCTCACCCTAGCCAGCAAAGGGCTTATGAGGAGCCTGAGGTCGATGAGAAGGTCCCAGTGTGTTATTGGGGTGATGTATGCCAGGAAGGCTGTACTTGGACTTGCTTCCTGGGCCCTGCTAACACTCCCCGTGGACACCGGATAACACAATCGGAGGCTCCCCATGTATTCACTGGGTGACAGAGTCTTGGGGAAGCTGCGCTGAGCCCAGCGGACTGAGGAAGAATTGCTTACAAGAAACCACCATACCTCTCCCTTCTGAGGTGTTTTTCGAGGTGTTTTTCTCTGTTTCAGATGCCACCCTTCTCTGTCTCCCTCTGTGTGTAATGTACGTGCAAAAAAAGAGGCAAAGTGGTAAAACTGATGCAGCCACGCAAACTGGGTCAAAAAGGAGGATTCATCTGAGCCTAAGGATTCGTGAGCATTGTTGCAATGCTGATGACAAGGGCAAACAGGATAAATACAAAGTTGGACTATATTTCAGATGACAAAGCGTATTAATTGCTTCTGATCCCTTAAGGGGGCAGCCACAGACTCAGTAAAATGAGCACATACTTTGTGTTATAGACACAGAAAGGTGCTTTTTAGGGGAATTTGATAAATGGGATATCCCTGAAGTAGCTGCTTAGGGGCACTGTCGAGATGTCACAGGCTGTGTCCCGGGCTCCAAGCCCTGGTGCCTGTTGAGTATATCTGACCTGAACATGTAGACAATTCACTCCATGTTTAGGAGTATGGCTGTGATTCATTCAACCCACCTATCCTCCAACCCAGGAGCTTTGCACCTCTTCAAAGAAACAGGGAAGTCACTGCTTCCACAAATGACCAGCTGTCCTAACTTTTAATTGATTTTCAAAGATACAAAATCCATTTCTCTCTCCTAAGCTTCTACCTCACTATGACTTTTCACCTGAATGTGACTCTTTTCTTCCCCCTCCAAAAAATTGAAGTATAATTCACGGACCATAAAATTAAACCTTTTAAAGTATACCTACTGTTCAGTGGTTTTTAGCACTTTGGCAAGGTTGAACAACCATCACAGCTATCTAATTCCTGAACATTTTCATCACCCCAAAACTGACATGTCTACTTGACAGAGCTATAGGATTACAGATCTTTGAAGCAGCAGCAGAAATTTTGCTGCTGGGAAAATTGCTATGGTGAGGCAGAAAGTTATGCTTTTAATTTCATTTAGGGTTCAGCTTAAGCAGAAACCTACTTTGTTCTCTAGTTACATGACATACTTCGAAGTATACCTTCAAACCTTCAACATGGCAATATACATACACCTTAAAAGGCAGCATAACTACACATATTTAAGGGAATGTGGTTTGCAGGTAAATAAATCTGGAAAACTCTTTAGATTGTTGGTTCATGCCGAAGACAAAGCATGCCTTTATTGTCCCTTTTCCTCTTCCTTTCTGGCTCTCTGCTTCCAACATTCTTTCCCTCCACTTGTGGACCCTTTTCCTCCCCATACAGCCTGTAAAGCATGCCCTGTGCTGGTCTCACTCTAATCTCATGCCCCAGTTCCAGCAACAAACCGCCTGGTGAGCACTGTGCACTGCAGCCCCGTGCTTGTAACTCTTAGGAAATCCAGTGCTTCTTTCACTCCAGCCTGTCTTGCTCTGCCAGGCACCTGAGGACTGACCGACTTGTCCCTCGATGCTGCAGGCCAGACTCCTGACACCCAGACTCTATCTCGAGTCCCACATGCTTGCCCGTTAGACTGCCCTGGATCTGTTTCCTTATAGCAGTCTCCCTCTTCCTGGATGGCCTGTCAGGTTCATCCTCTGGGTGTCATTTGTGTGTGTGTATGAATGAACAGGTGTCCCTCCCCCTCCTAGTCTGACCTCTCATTTTGCCTACAGTATTCTGGTTCTGATGTCTACCATTTCACCACTAACTGCCCTGCCAGCCAGCAGCTGGCAAGAGCCTGAAGATGGCTCCAGATCCTCTTGGCGGTGGCCCCTCTGGGCTTCTGCCTTTCCCTTCCATCTGCCCAGAACTTCAGCCACACTCTATCCTCCAAGACCAAGCTCCCCAAGGTTGCAAAGTGGTAGCTATTATTATTGGTAGCAGCCCTAGTAAAGCAATCATTTGATAAAAACATGTTCCTGCTTAAGTGTTCTTAAGGAATCTCCTAGGGAATGGGGGAATTTGGGCATAAGGCCCCAGATCTTCAGTTAATAGAGTGATTTTGTCAGCCACTTACAGTTGCCTCTTTTTCCCCAAGATGCAGCAAGGAAAAGCCTTTGATGACTGAATTGAGATGTACAGGCTTTTATTTACTGAGATTTTTCTAGTTCACCTTTAAGACTGATAGAGTCAAAAACAACTTTGGAATTGCAGTTGTCTTCATGAAGCAAATAAAGCATAAACACTTCAAAATTTTTATTTATTGCATAGGGAATATAGTCCCATGATACAAAATTCAAAACGAACAACAGCTTGTTTAGGAAACTCTGTCCCACTCTCTCCCAGTCACTCTTCTCCATAGATAACCCATGTTACCAGCCATTTTTTTGGGTGCATCCTTTTGGAGGTGAAAGGAGAATGAACTTGTGATCTAATCGAGGGCCTATTCTACATCACAGCAGCCTTGGAGGCTGGCTGGGATCAGGTTGCTCTTGTGTTTTGCAGAATATAATTTGACTTCTTAGAAGTCTTGTTTAGAAAAGCAGCTGTGTATTGATAGAGTATAGTTCTTAATCAATAAGCTACAAATATTCTCTTTGGTCCACAGAATCTATATCAACTAACCTATATTCTGACAGAACTCACCAGAATTAATAAGGAACATTAGAGTTTGTTTATAGTAAATATTCTCTGCACATACAAATTCCCCCTACAAATTCCTTGCTAAGTCTAAAAGAAGGAGTTAAAACAGCAAGATGATTTGACTTCTCTTGCTTCGCTCTCTTGTGTCTTTTTGTGTCTTCTACGCATTTGTTTCAGGACATACAGGCTGGTGTTTATCTTAACGGCTGATGGACTCTTCTAGAATAACCATGTCCACAGTCTGTGCAAGGCTTTGGGAGGGCGGAGGGAGATAATAAATTTGAAATTAAAAAATCCCTTTATAAAGCAATGTGGATTTATTTCCCAATGCAAATCCATGTTGAGTCTAATTCTGAAAAACCATAAGCTGAAGAAACATAACATTTCTGCCAGTGGAGCCACAGAGACGAGCGGATCTGTATTTAGAATCCTGCAGGGAAGGTTGACTTAAATATTTATTTTCCATGCTGTTAACCCAATTGTCGTGCAAGTCATTATGGATACTAAAATTACTTTCTTGCTCCACTGAAAATTCATGTTGACATCGAACAATACAGAAAGAGGCTTGGCCCCTCTTGTCAAATTGAGATGAAAAGAACGTAACCTAGAAGAACAAATGAGGGATTTTCCATAGATTTTGTTTTATAAAATATCATCCATGACTATATTTCAGAATTTGGCTATAATTTCAGTAAGGATGGTATCAAATTTCTGAATGTTACAGTAGAGTCGAAAGATGTGGTTTTTCTTAAGAGAGAAACGATTAAATGTGAAAATAACACTTCACTTAACAGCCATGCTGTCCCGGAAAAAAATATCCTTAAAGAAAATCACTATTGAAACTGATCCTACCCAGAATAGAATACAAATAAATTACTAGTGACCTGTGTGCCCAAAACACTAAAAGAGCTTCTTTAAATAAGACAGTCTTACCCTAAGGAATTATTTCTCTTTGAAGCACTTTGTTTTAGAAGTAAATAAACAACAAACATACAAAAGGTAATATTAATACATCAGAGTAACCTACAAACATATGCTGTTGGTTCTTGTCCGTCTCTTTGAATGTCTTTTTTCTCAGCCAGCTGGGCTAACGGGCTAGCGAGAAGGTCTCAGTTTTTCTCCCGGTCACAAGTATTTCCATTAATGAGTCAAAATATAGACCCTTTGAATTCAGATGTTCTGGGCAGTCCCTCCTGGTCTGCCCCTTCTTTAGCTGCTTTCTCTAGCTAACTTTATCTCTATTTTATCCAGCTCTCTATTCTGGATCATGGCACAGTCCTGTGCCTGTGAATGTAAGGAAAACGTCCCACCATGGTGATTCTCAGCAAAACATTCATAACCAGGAGTGGAAATGATGCAGGAATCACCTGAGGCCCAGAGACCAGATGGGGCGGATTCCTATTCAAAGAGTTAAATGACAAAGAAAAGAAAGTCTGATATGACAGAATATAGGATTTTTTTTTTTTTTTTTGAGACAGAGTCTTGCTCTGTCACCCAGGCTGGAGAGCAGTGGCATGATCATAGCTCACTGGAGCCTTGACCTCCCAGGCTCAAGAGATTCTCCCACCTCAGCCTCCCAAGTAGCTGGGACCACAGGTGCCCACCACCATGCCGGGCTAATTTTTGTATTTTTTGGTAGACATGGGGTTTCACCATGTTGCCTGGGCTGGTCTTGAACCCCTTAGCTCAACAGATTTGCCCACTTCAACCTCCCAAAGTGCTGGGATTACAGGCGTGAGACAGCACACCCAATCTGAATATGGGAATTTTTGCAAAGCAGAGGTAAGGGCCGGGAGAACTCAGGTTGGAGGAGGAGACAAGGTACCTCGAGCACTGGTGACAAGAGTAAGAAGTAGCCTGGCCAGGCAGCCCCCAAGAGCTGAGTGGGCTTCAGGGCAGGAGTTTTCTACCCAAGGCAGCCCTCGAAACTGGGCTTCCAGTTTGACCCGGAGAGAAGAATGCCTGATATTTCTTTAATAAAACTGACTACGTTTCTAAAATCTCAGGACCAAAAAAAAAAAAAAAAAAAAAGCCATTCTCAGCCTGAGTCTCCTCACCCGTACAATAGCGCTATTAACTGTGTCCATCCTGCAACACTGAGAGGCAGATGCGAGAATTTCTAAACATGATGTGGCACTGGCAAGTGGCCATACTGCACAAACACAAAGCTTCTGCCTCCTCAATTCAAAGCTGAAAACCTTTATAGTAGGCTGCTGGGAGAAGGGAGATGTAATCGTATCACACCCTAGTGCAGTGGTCTGCATCCAGTACAGGAGGGGTATTCATGGGCACAGCTGAATAGAATTAGTAAAAGTATACATAACTTCCATCCAGTCATTCCCTGAGGGGAGAGAAGGAAAAGGGTGTCACTAGAAAGGGGGGAAATGATGGAAAAGATAAACTGGGTACCCAGAGACAAATTCTCAAGGCCTGACAATCTTCCCGCAGAAACCATCCTTGTGCACTTTTAACCTAATTATGACAAACCAAAGCTGCACAGCAGAGTATTTTAGCAGGACAACTAGGAAAAAATGCATGCTTTAAAAAAGCATGTTTGATTTCACAAAAAGAAGTCCTTTATCATGGGATTGGAAACTTGAGGCATCAATGTGAAATTGGCGATGAGTGGCCCGAGTCATTTCAGTGCCTTTCTGTCTGGGGGTTCAGTCAGTTTTGCGAGCCACACTTGGGTGAAGGCAGACACAGCTTACTCAGTCCGTCTGCTGATAAAGCTGCTGCCAGATTATATCTGTGATTTCTGTTAACTAGGACATAAATGAATTATGATCGAATGCCCTTCAAGACATTCTCATTTTAAATAAGCTCGGCAGATAGAATTTCAATCTCACAGATTCACAGAGAAAATACCAGGCATGTTTCTTTTGTATAAACCAGAACTTCACATTTCAAGCTTCAGAACAACATTGCATAGGCACCTACCAAGATGGTATGTTATAAAGAGACCATGAGGATAAAGGGGCAGTGTTTTAGGATCCCCTGTTCACCTTGCTGGATCACCTGGCACACCCCATGGGTGTGTTCACCCTACCTGGGAAACCTGTCAATCATGGAACACATGAAAAACTTGGAGGTCCTAAGTTACATCAGTCAGGTACATGGCCTAAGTCATAACAGAGGTAGATACAGAGAATCACAGGGTTTAACAGAAAATGCCCTGAGTGTTTAAAATATAATTCATTTCTAAGAAATATATTTTACACATAGCTCTTGAAATAAAAATTCTGCTGCCAAAAGTTAGGCTCATATATTTTATGATTTGTACAATATGAAAATACGTGTCTAGTTCATTGGAGAAGATCATGAAGAAATTATGACTGTCACAAACAATATTATAATTGATTTAAAAAAGAAAAGTTTGGCACAGTGGCTCATGGCTGTAATCCCAGCATTTTGGGAGGCAGAAGTGGGAGGAACTGCTTGAGCTCAGGAGTTTGAGACCCTGTCTCTATAAAACTTTAAAAATTATCCAGGTGTGGTGGCGTGTGCCTGTGGTCCCAGCTATTCAGGAGGCTGAGGCAGGAGGATTGCTTGAGCCTAGGAGGTTGAGGCTGCAGTGAGCAGTGATTGCAACACTGCACTCCAGCCTGGGTGACAGAGCGAGACCCTGTTTCAAAAAACCCAAAACGACTGATAAAGGATTTGGGACTTTTTTCTGAGACAGATTCTCATTCTATCACCTAGGTTAGAGTGCAGTGGTGGGATCACTGCTCACTGTAGCCTTGACCTGCTGGGTTCAAGCAATCTTCCCATACTCAAGTGATCCTCCTGGGCTCATGCCATCTTCCCATACCAGCCCCCTGAGTAGCTGGGACTACAGGGCCTAGGGATTTGGGACATTCTAAAATGCATTTTATGAATGTGTATCTAGTGATAAAAAGTATTCAAAACTCCAACTTAAAGGGACTAATCACAGCTGGTCAGCTCCTACTGGTCTCACTGAAAATTACAAATACAAATCAGTCCTCTCCCCACACACACACTGTTCCCCACAAAAGGGGCTGAGTTCATTTAATCACCGGGTAAGAGCGAGGCCAGTCATTCCTTTGCCTGAGTCATTCACCTTTATCTCAAAAAACTATTATTCTCCCAAAGATATAGTTTGATGTAGTCAGAGTTTAACAGGGGGAAGTATCATTCTCTTTACGAAGCTCTGCTGTCATCATGTCGTCAAAGGCATCTTCGCTGAGCTCTCTCCCATACCTGCATGAGGTCCTGGCTTGCTGCAGGACTGAAGGCAGGACCCATCTCTGCCCTCTCACTGCTTTTAGTAAAGGGACACAGCCACATATAGAGAGGAATGAAAACTGACCAGTCAGAGCCCCACACAGCAGTGCCAGAACTGAAGCACTGGAAAGATCCTCCCTGACTGTGGACGAGGAAGGAGAAACGCAACCCTGGACTCCGACTGGTGTCCACGTCTTCCTTGGCTTTGGATGGGCAGGGAAACAGGCGGAGATAGGGAAGGACTTCCAAGAGGAAGTGTACAAGCTGGGGAGGGCGAGGTTATGGGGCAGAGACAGAAGGATTTGAGAGGAGGGAGAGGACAGAGCAAATGTGAGACTCGGGCAGATGCAGGCGGAGAGCCTGGGGACTGGGCAGGTATGTTCTGATAGTAGAAGGAAAAGGTGGGGGCTGCTTCAGGGCTTCCAGGAAAGGGCAGCTAGTCAGTGAGTTGCAGAAGGAAGGGAGGGTCTTTTTTTAGCAGCACCATGAAACATATTGTAAAGACTGTTGGGATGAGAAAGCGCAAGAAGGTGCAAACTCATTTTAGACAGGAACAGAGCCTGGGCTAGGATCTCATGGAGGAAACAGAGATGGAGACGAAAAGCGCAGGCAGGAGCAGACAGCAAAGTGGCAACTCTGGATGGCAAAATCTGCAGGAGGCCAGGAATGCAGCTCATTTCAGGAGGCAAGAAAGGGCTGTCTCCCACTGCCAAACACTGAATTTGGCTCTTTTTATGACTGTCCTCTGAATGCTTTTTAAAAAACTTTGGGGCAATTTAACCTTTTTTATTGTGGAAAATAGATATAAAATTTGCCATTTTAATCATTTTAAAGTATGATTCAGTGGCATTAAGTAGCAACAATTGCCACTATCTATTTCCAGAACATTCTCATCACCCCAAATAGAATCTCTGTAACCGTTAACTAGTAACTCTCCATTCCCCCTCCCTCAAGTCCCTGGAAATCACCTTTCTACTGTCTGTCTCTGAGTCTGACCACTCTCTTTATCTCATATAAGTGGAACCACACAGTATTTTTCTCTTTGTGTCTGGCTAATTTCGCTTAGCATAATGTCTCCAAGGTTCCCCCATATTGTATTATGTACCAGGACGCCATTCCTTTATACGGCTGGATAATATTCCCCCACATGCATAGACCGCATCTCGCTTATCCAATTCATCCACTGATGGACGCTTACGTTGTTTCTGCCTTTTGGCTACAGTGAATAATCCTGCAGTGAACACTGGCACCCAAGTATCTGAGTCCCTGTTTTCCGTTCTTTTTGGTCTATACCTGGGAATCCTATGGTAATTCTATGTTTAGCTTTTCGAGGCACCCACCCCTCAACTGTTTCCTGCAGGGGCGGCAGCATTATACATTCCCACCAGCACTGCACGAGGGTTCCAGCTTCTCCACTTCTTCAACAACATATGTTATTTTCTGGTTTTGTTTGGTTTTTGGTTTTTAAGATAATAGCCATCCTGATGTGTGTGAAGCAGTATCTCTTTGTGGGTCTAGTTTGCATTTTCCTATTGACTAATGATGTGGAGCATCTTTTCTTGTGCTTATTGGCCACCTGTGTATCTTCCCTGGAGAAATGTCTATTCAAGTCCTTTGCCTGTTTTTATAGGGTAATTTAATTTTGCCTAGTTCTGTTCACAGGATTTGGTTTAGCTGCTGACAACACTGACTGAGTTCACAACCTAAAAGTCGACCAATTAGATATACATTCATTTATTCCTCAATTAAGTGAACACATACTATGCTCCAGGGACAATTTCAGATCCTCTGGATACAGGGGATAGATACTCAACCGAGAGAGTCCTGGCTTACAGTCCAGGGGAGAACAACAACTATAAGTAAACAGATAAGGAAATCTGGTTGCAACAATTGTCATGAAAAAAAGGAAACAATCTATGTAAGGTGATGGTATGATTATAGGAAGCCTCTTTGAGAAGATGACATTTGAGTGAAGTCCTGCTTAAAGCCAGGGGACAAGCCAAATTTACAGCACATGCCAGGAGAAGGATTACACGTGGACATGTTTGCCAAGGCCCTTCCTTGGAGGGAGTGTGCATGGCTTGATGGAGAAACAGCAAGATAGCCCATGTGACTAAGCACAGTGCAAGGTGGGTAGGGTATAAGGTCACATAACTGATTACTAATTTATACACATTGTGAGTTTATATATAGCCATACTGTCAGGATTGTGTGGTATTGATCATATTGGACATTGCCATTACTCCATAAAGGTTTAAATACTAGGCACTTCATGCTATTTTCATTAGCAGTCAGGAATTACCACCTTTGCCACTAGATTTTAAAAACATATTATTAACTGTGATAAAATACACATAACATAAAAATTTGCCATCTTAACCATTTTGTCACAGGTTCTTTTTTTTGGAATATATAGTATGCGCAGAAAAAAAAAATCTAACTTAGGTCAGGTTTGATTAAAAAACAAAAAAGCCTTAAAAATATAGGGTAACTGTGATTAGAAGTCCTGACATAGTCACCATTCTGATTTAGCAAGCTTTGCACAATTGACTTTATATACCATCTTGAAAGTTGCTTGTTATTAGACCCATCAGCATTTCCCCCCCAACCCCGACCACCTTGATTCCAGATATGCTTTCTTTTTTTTTTTTTTTTTTTTTTTTTTTTGAAGACGGAAGTCCCTCGCTCGTATGTCGCCCAGGAGCTGGCCAGTGCAGTTGGCCGGATCCTTCAAGTCACTGGCAAGCTCCGCCTCCCGGGTTTACGCATTCTCCTGCCTCAGCTCCCGAGTTAGCTGGGACTACCAGGCGCCCGGCCACCTCGCGCCGGTAGTTTTTGTCATTTTTAGTGGACGGGGTTTCACCAGTGTTAGGCCAGATGGTTCTCGATTCTCCTGACCTCGTGATCCGCCCGTCTCGCGGCCTCCCCAAAGTGCTGGGATTACAGGCTTGAGCACCGCGCGCCGGCCCAGATATGGCATATGCTTCTTAAAGGAAACAAAGCGCACAGCACTGACTCAGGCGCCCGTCAAAGTCTGTTGATTTTTACTCAGCCCTCTGCCTTACTCCCCTCACAATGCATTTATTATCTCTGCTGCTTGAAAAGAAAACATACGGCCCAAGGGAAAAATGAAGAAACAAGCTTGCATTTCAAAACTTTAATTGCAAGTTTCTTTGTCTTCCAGAGAGATAAGAGTGAAGAGTCTACAGCCCTGGGCTACCTGGAATCCGAGGGCAAGGCCGGTTGTTTCCTCAGTACAGTAATTAGGATGGCTTTGACTTGTCCTTCTGTTCCCATGCACCCCTATTTCCACAGGCTCTAGTGAATGCCCCTTTATTCTCCCAGTGTGAAAGCCTTTTTAAATTGTCATTCTTGGTTTTTGTTTTTTTTAAACTTTGTATTCATTTCTGATAAGAACTGCTTTCTCTTCTGTAGTAGAAGCCAACAAGCCCTGTGGTCACTTCTGAGAGTGCAGCCGGCTGAAGACCATGTCCCTCTAGGCTCTGCCTCCATGCTGGGGGTGCACGAACTGCTCAGGCTAGGAGTCCCCAAAGTAACTGAAGGAGGAAGTATTCCCCTTACCTGCCGCCCTCCCTTCCTTCACTGCCCAGCCTTCAGGGTGAAATCCCGTGCTTCTCCAACGTGCACAGAATAACCTGAAAATTGTATTAAAATGCAGGTTCTGATTCACTGGGTCTGGAACAGAGCCTGAGACTGTATTCCTAACAAGCTCTCAGGCAATGTCAGTGCTGGTCTCTGAGGAGCAAGGCTAGAGATTTTATTGAAAACCAAAAGCCAGGACTTTCTCCTATTCCCAAACACTGCACAGTCATATCTGACTATACAATAGACATTGAGAACCACCTCTTCCATCCCTGGATACCTTTTATCTATTTATCTATTGATGAATGGGGGCAGAGGAAGAACTGGCCCGAGTGAAATATCTACTAGGTGCCAGGCACTGTGCTTGGAAACCTGACTTCCCTTCTCTTCCTGCATCCTCCCAAGAGAGATTAATCAACTTGCTGAGATGGCTGGTGATAAGGAGATTGGGACAGTGCTAGGCATGTAGCAAATATTTAAATACTTGATAAATTAATGAATAAATTTTCCCAAAAGACCACTGTAACCTCAAAACTTCCCTTTACAGAAGACTGTAACAATTTCCTTCTAGCACTGAATCAAATTCACACTGTCAAGAATGCACTTGGGAAGACTCCACTAATTTGGGACAAAATCCGAGATACCCTGGGGGAAGGGGGTCGCAAAATCAAGATTAGCAATCTTTCTGGGCTGGAACTCTCTTTTCTAATACGGACTGAACACGGGGCTGCCTAACAGGAGACACAGCTGCTTCAGCCTCTTTGTGCCCGTCACTTATGCCAGGAAATGGAGAGCCTCCCACGAGGCCTCTTCTGTGTGTCCTCACCCCTTGGGTGCAGAGGAGCGGGTGCCCACCATCTTGAGTCCCCTTACCTATAAGGACTGCCCCACACAGGTACGATGATTGGTTATGCCTTCTGATGCTTTGGTCATTTGCAATTTTACATGGAAATCGGACCCCAGACCAGGCGAGGTGGCTCACGCCTGTAATCCCAGCACTTTGGGAGGCCAAGGCAGGTGGATCACCTGAGGTTAGGAGTTAGAGACCTGACTGGCCAATATGGTAAAACCCTGTCTCTACTAAAAATACACAAAAAAATTTAGCCAAATGTGGTGGTAGGCGCCCTAATCCCAGCTACTTCGGAGGCTGAGGCAGGAGAATTGCTTGAACCCAAGAAGCGAGGCTGCAGTGAGCTGAGATCGCGCCACTGTGCTCTAGCCTGGGTGACAAAAAAAAAAAAAAAAAAAGAAAAGAAAAGAAAAAAAAAATCCGACTCCAGTGGTCTGGTCACAGGGACCCCCAACTGGACACAACTGGAGCATAGAAACTGCAGCCTATTAGAAAGGGGCAATTTTTCACTTTTAAACCTTGTGACCCACAGAAATTAATAGGTTAAGGCTTAAGACAGAGGTTCCAGCTGTGTTTTCACTGAATTTAACTGCCCCTTCGATCTCACAGTCCATCGTCATAGGTTTTGGGGTCTGCTGCTAGATTTCTGGCCATCGTGCATTAGTAACACCATGTTGTCATTTTCCCCCTAAACCCCACTGGTGTCTCCTGATCTCACTCCAAGTAAAAGCTTGAGATTGACCGTGACCCAGAGGCCATGTGTGTTCTGACACTTTTTCTTATTTGAGCTTTTCTCTTACTACTTAGAAAGTGGCTTTTAAGGGATTAAAAAATGTTAGTAATAGAAAATGATTTTGATTTGTTCCACAGTAGAGATATGTCAAAAGAGGAGCCCAGGTTATTCTCACCAAGGGAAGAGTCCCCAGATTAGCTATAATTATAGTAAGACAAAGACATAAAGGACCTTTAAAAACATCTACCTACTTCCAAAAGCTTATGAGGGTAAAGGTTTAACCTACCACTGTCTGCTGCCCTGGGGCTCCGAGGCCAGCCTTCTCCCTCCTCCCACCCTACACGGAGCCTGGCAGGTGGCAAGAGTGGGATGAACACGCATGGGGAGATGCGAGCCTCTGAGCCAGTGCACCCAGGGCTACAGCACAGTGGTACAGTATAGTCTACCTCTGGGGTGTGGGGCATAGACGAGCCAGTGCTGCCTTGGCTTCAGGAAGTGGTGGTGATTCAAGACATACACTTCTTTTCCTCCTGAGTCAGGAATCAACTGGCACATGGACACTGTGCCAAGGGTGCCCGGAGTGCCTGTCTTTTATCTGGATTAGCCTTAAAGACACAGCATTGCCATTTCTGCTTAAGAATAGTTCTAGAGGCCAGGCGCGGTGGCTCACGCCTGTAATCCCAGCACTGTGGGAGGCCGAGGTGGGTGGATCACCTGAGCTCAGGGGTTCGTGACTAGCCTGGCCAACATGTCAAAACTCGTCTCTACTAAAATACAAAATTAGCCTGGCGTGGTGATGGGCACCTGTAATCCCAGCTACTCAGGAGGCTGAGGCAGGGAGAATTGCTTGAACGTGGGAGGTGGAGGTTGCAATGAGCCAAGATGGCACTACTGCATTCCAGCCTGGGCAACAGAGCAAGACTCCTTCTAAAAAAAAAAAAGAAAGAAAGAAAGAAAGAAAGAAAGAAAGAAAGAAAGAAAGAAAGAAAGAAAAGAAATAGTTCTAGAAAGCCCTCAGTGAGTACATACTTGAGCAGACAAGACAGACCTCCACAAATGCAGACTGGGCACGCATTTGCAAGGGTCTCCCCAAATACCAAAAAGCTTTCTGTCCCAGCATTCTGGGAGGTTCCTTTCTCTACTCCCTACCCCATCATAGAGTTGATTATACAAGCAGTTTACCTGAGGGGTTAAGACCAGTCACTGGAGCACTGCCTGATAGGAGCTCCAGCTGTGCCACTCACTAGCTGTGCAAACTCAGGCAAGTTAATCAGCCTCTCTGTGCCTCAGTTTTCTCAACTTACTAGCAAGGTGGAATAAGCATCAGACATAATCCATGTGAAGCACGTGCCTGGCACACAGGAGGGTTCAACAAATGGCTGGTACTTGTAATACATTAATCTTCTAATATTGTCAGAGCTGAGTGCAAACCTTTTCATGGAATCCCGGGGTCTCTAGCAGCTGTTCTCAAACTTGAGCATGTGTCAGAATCAGCTAAGAGGTTGTGAAGCCACACACTGCTGGCCTCCACCCCCAGAGTTTCTGATTCGGTAGGTGAGGGGCGTAAGAATGTGCATTTCTAACAAGTTCCCAGGTGAGACTGATGCTGGGCCCAGACACTACAGTTGGAGAACTCCTGGCTTCAGGGCAGAGGCCCAGTTCTGGAGGTCTATTCGCAAGTCCTTTGTGACCCAGACCCCCATGACTTTCCCAGCTGGCTTTATCTTTCCCTGGTCCCTGTCATCGGCCCTGGGCTCCATACATCGGGGCGGGGCATGATTTTCTCATGCCTGTCACCACCTCTGCCCTTCTCCCTCCAGCTCTCTTTCCTCTCAGAATCACATCCATCCTTCCAGGACCAGATCGAACACCCCCTGCCTGATTCTCCACTCGGAACTCATCCTTCCCACGCCTGTGTCCTAGAGGCATCTCACATGTTCCTCCTGTGGGGCTATGTGGGAACGAACAATGGGACATGGGACATCCGACCTTCCCCTTCAGATCTCAGCGTCTCTGAGGTCAGAGGCAGCAACGTCCTAAGTCTGATGTTCCCAAAATACCTGGTGGGTTTTTGTTTGGTTTGGGGTTGTTGGCTTTGCCAGTAAATCCAAAACAGTGTCGTTGAATTGAAAAGAAAAAAAAAAAAGCTTACGAAGAGGTTAAAGGAACTGGAATGAATAACGCTGGGGAAGGGGAAGTTGTGGGCTAACAATCTTCAACAATAGAAATATTAAAATAAAGAAGACATTGACCAACTGGTCTTTACCCCATTAAAGAACAAATTTGAGGAAATGGGGTCAAATTGTGACATGTGAGATTTAGGTCTGTTAGGGGGAGGTTCCTGACATTAGGGATTATTCAGCAAGGAAACGGGTTAGCAAGGGGGGAAGTGAATAATCTCTACTAAGCTTTAAAAATGGAATCGATTCTCATTTACTATGAAAGTGTTAGATGTGATCCTGCTTGTATATCTGACTATGAAGTTGAGAGAAGATGGGGCCTTTAAAAGTCTCTTTTACTGGCTATGAATTTGCCAGCTGTTTGTACTGGCAAATACGTGATACACTATTAAGTTAGGTGCTAACTACATTAGGCAAGTAATACATATTTTTAAAAAGTCAGTACTTTAGGGAAGTGGTTCATTTCCCATCTGTGGGATGTGATGCGAACCCCAAACCAGCCAACACGGTGGTGCTAGTAGGATTTCTGGCAATGCCGCACAACCTTTCCCCATTGCCCAGCTTAGCCGTCACATTCACTAAGAGCTAAACAGAGTTTTTCTTCCTCATTTTTCATGGAAAGTCTTCAAATTTCTGATAGCTTGAGGAAGTGGCTCTTGTACTCTCAACACTCTTAACAGGAAACGCAGTAAGTTATTATTACTTTGATGAACTAAAAGGGTGGTTTTTGCAGTCAGGTCTTCCTGACACTTGGAAATCTGGCAGCTCTGTCCCTCTGCTGGTGCCAGACGGGGCCTCTGTGTCACCTGCTGGGTTAGGATTTTTTTTGGGGTGTGGGGAAGTCTAAGAGGCACTGGACACAGAGGAAGGGAAACACTCATCTTAGGCAGCGGCAGCGGGCCAGGAAAATGTGTATCATGCAAGCAGTTTTTGCGCAGCTATGGGTCCAACATAAACACTGCTTCTTTTGGGGTTAGGTGACATATTTGAGGCCAATGTGGGAAGACCGCAGGTCAGATCGCACCTGCCTTTGCTCTGATGTGACTCTCTGGGGATCACTGGCTGTTTATCTCTCTTCAGTGTGTGTTAAGAGCTCTGTCTCTACGCTGAACTTCTCATTCTAGGACATCTCTAGGTCTGGAAATGGCTCTCTAGTTTCCAGAGCCTGCAAGTCTCCTGGAGTGCGCAATGCCACGGGGCTTTCAGCATGTTTGCCTCTACAGGGTCTGAGGAACTTTGTCTCTGCCTCCCAATAAGAGAACCCAAAAAAGGTGGGATTCAAGAGCCTAAACATAATCCTTCTTTTTGGTTTGGGAAAAACAGCACCACTTCTTCACTTGAACACTTGAACCAGAACAACATTTCGATTTGGACGAAGACAGCAATTTCCTTAACAAAGTGAAAAATATAATCCAAACAGCCAGCTATTTTGTCCTGACATCTGCCATGTCTTTTTTTATTGTTTGTTTGTTTATTTATTTTGAGATGGAGTCTCGCTCTGTCACCCAGGCTGGCGTGCAGTGGCGCCATCTCGGCTCACTGTAACCTCTGCCTCCCAGGTACAAGTGATTCTCCTGCCTCAGCCTCCTGAGCAGCTGGGGTTACAGGTGTGCCAGGCAGTATTTTTATTTTTAGTAGAGACAGGGTTTCACCATGCTGGTCTCAAACTCCTGACCTCATGATCCGCCACCTTGGCCTCCCAAAGTGCTGGGATTGCAGGCGTGAGCTACCACACCTGGCCTTATTTTATTTTTTTACTAGTTAAGTGAAGCAGTGGGAGTGGATGAGGAGCAAAGAAATCTGTTAACTGGTTGTGATCAATTGTAAACACCACTGCACTCAGACCAGCCTGCCATGTCTTTTTTTTCTAATAACCAGCCACATCCGTCCTTTGCCCCTGTGCCTTCGGCCCCTGCACAGCCCCATTGGCTCTGAAATCGCCCCTGGATCAGCTTCTCTTTCTCTCGCCACTGCCCTGACCTGATTCAGGCCCTTTCCCAAACCAAGGCAGTGGACTCCTTACTGGCCCCCTGGGCCCACCCAGACACTCTTCCCCTAACACAAAAAACTGGTCATGGTCCTCTCCGGCTCACAGCTCAAGATTAAATCTGAACTATTTACTTGTACCTAAAGGCTTTGAGTGCTGGCTTTTGCCTTCCTCTCTCCTCACACCCCTGAGTCCAGAAGTCCTGTCCTTCCTTCAGTTCCCTGCAAACACTCCACTCTGATACGAGTCCCTGCTGTTCTCCCCACCAGACAAAGCACTGTCATTCTGGAAGCCCCAGCCTAAGTGCCGCTCTCTGATGCTGTCTGCAGTGCTTTAGACACATGTGACCACGCAGGAAGGATGGGTAGTCCTCTCTGACACTTGCAGGTGAAGGCCCTCCTTGTCCTGTGTGCCCACAAGTTGAAAACCCTCCCCAGAACACCGGATCCTGCTGTCTGTTAGTGGTCCGCACATGCCTGGACTGCAAATCTCCTGAAGACAGGAGCTGCGGCCCTCGGTCTCGTTTGCTTAGCCCATTGCAGAGTGTGCTACGGTTGTAGGCACTCCATGTGTTGCAGTCACTGAACGTGTTGAACACAAATTCAGGTTTATTTCCTCATTATTGAATGCTGTGGCCTGCATGCGGTGACCCAAAGCACTCAAAGGCTGCAAGTCAAGGGTGGCTCACAAAATGAATACACATATAAAGTTATCATCACACGGCCCTAAAGAATGTACTTCCCACTGCTGCCTGGGGCTGCTTTGGGCTTCTTGGTGTGAGAGCACACTGTGACTGGAATGTGACGCAGTGAGAACAGCAGAGAACAGCAGCACCAGTCAGCCCTCTGACAAGGAGCTTCTGGTGACTGAGGCAGACAGGCAGCCTGCCCGGGGAGTGCTGCCAGGTCAGTCTCGCTGGCAGGAAATAGAGCGTCTCTCAGAATCAGGGCAGAGATATGGGGCTGTGCGTAATCTTGCTCCACGCCCACTCAGTTTTAAACCTCAAAAGTTCACTAAGAATTTCAGAGGGATCAAGGCCATTTTGCTGAAACCCATGGTTCCTTCTTGGTTCTTTCATGCTAAGTGTTTTGGCGCAGAAAGGGTGAGCTGAACTTAAACTGTGTTTCCAACAGTGGACACCATAGGAAGCCCACACACTGCAACTAGAGGGAAATACACAGAAAGGCCTTCCCACAACCTGGGTAGAGAATGAAAGGGTGCTCAGAGGAAAAACCACCTGCTGGGCAGAACCCTACCCACGCCAGTCCTGGGGTGCACTTAGTTGGAGTCAGCAGCTCATGTGCTCAGAGGCAGGTGTGCTTCCCTGTGGACGAAGGCCAGGACGCTGTGAGGAGACAGCAGACAGGCCGTGGGCCACCTGGCCAGGGGGCACATGCCCCAGGGAGCGAACCACCTGGACAGCTGCGCACCATCAGGATGGGCTGCAGACTCACATCAGCCAAAAAACCAAAAAACAAACCAAAAAATGGCCTAGACAACATTCCTAGAGACCACTGGATACAGCATGTGGGAAAAACACTTTTTTTTTTTTTCCATGAACTTCAAAAATAGGAAAATACAATGGGGGAAATTTTAATACTGACATGGCAGATGGAGTCCATACTACCCCTTCTTAAAACAACACTCTTTGCAGAGGAGGCCCTGGTTTGGAACTCCCCTTTTCATGTCCTCATAAAACACTGATTTATTGACTTCCAAAGGCACATTTTTATTGTTTCAGTTTTCCTGGTGTAAGAAGTTCTGGTAGATAACTGAAAAAGCAAGCTATTTCCTTATCAACACACAGAGTATGTTCTTATTACAGGTTTGCCATTTTAGGGGGAAGTGGTAGAAAGGAAATAACAGGGGAGGCAATTGAAATATTTATCAGCAAAATGAACTGCAAGCCCACAGATCTGTGTCTATGCTCTCCAAACAAGGCATTACTGCTTATATCCATGTCTCCCCTCTCAGATGGGACGGGGGGCAGGAGGAACGGTGGTACAGAGCACCCACCCACCCTACGACCCAGAGCCGCACCCTGGGGATTTCTTCGGAGGGGTCTCCCCATGGGCGCTCTAGGGCCCTGTGGCCTGTTTCTGATTAGCTGAATTTACCACCTCAGTAAGGGCCATCCAAGAGTTATCTCAAAACTATAAAAGTTCAATGCCCAATTTGTTTGGTGGGGTTTCCTGAAATAGGTGATTTGTGCTATCTGTAAGGTCATAAAATATATGTTTTTTTTTTTTTCCTCCTGTAAAGATTCCTTTAGGTGTAAACCACTCACACCATCCTCCCAACATAGGGAGCTTTCTTCCCACCTCCTAGAATCATTTCTTCGCTGACCTCTGGTTTCCCACACATCTTTCCAAGACCACTTGGGAAACCTCTTCATCCCGAAGACCTTAGGGATTCCTCCAGCGGTCCTCCCTCCCTCCCTGTCTCCTTCCCTCTGCCACCCTCTATACTTACCATATGCTACCCTCTTATCATCACAGCTTTTCCCATCTGGCGCTTTCCACTAGACTGTGACCCATGCTCCTTCCCCTTGTTCCTCATTAGCACAGTGTTTTACACCACCAATGTCTGTTGCCTCGCATATGCACACACCTGCTCTTGCATCTTATAACCCCAGATAAACATGACCATGTACAATCCATAACCTTAATGAAAACAGTGTGCATCTATATTTTGTTGCTTGGAATAAACAGCAGGAGTAGCTACACAAAAATTCAAAATGTTTTTATCTGTAGGCAAATACTTTTATTCTATCTGAAAAAGAATTCTTTCACAAATACAAGCAAGCAGAGATATAATCATATAAATGTTTTAAAGAGCAAAACTTGTAGCCTTTTGGGTAAGTCTGAACCTATTTAATATAATATAAATGAAACTAAATACAATCCCTACAGATAAGGCACTTTCTGGAAGCCATTTCTGCCAACTATTTTGCAAAACCAATTTCCCCACTAAGCAGTTCCTGCAGCTTTGCCTGGTGTTTGATCATTAACATCCTCAATGAACTGTCAATGTCATTCCTAAATTTTGAGCTAATAGAATAGGCTGGCCAATGAAGCATTCATTGAATACAGAGAGTGCTTTTTCCTAGATAACCACAGTATCTCTAGGAAATATTATTTTAAGGCTGCATCTAGTCTCATCTTTGGAAGAAAATGCATTTCTACTGGGAAGGTTGGGCACCAAGTAAAATAAGCAGAAAAGCATTCCAATGCCACTTGATGGTGAAGGAGTTCAGGAAATGCCACCCCAAAATATGCCACTATGGTGTGCTGATTATTTTGAACTGAGGGCAGATGGTAGTGGCCACAGGCAGAGGTTTCTCTGAACTCTGCTCAAACAAAGATCCTCCAAAAGGAACTCAAATGTCTCGAAACTCTGCCGTGGGAATCTTCTCACCCAAAGAAGATTCTCACCCAGAGAAAATTAACTCAGATTACAGGAGAGGAGAGCGGAGGCTGAAACCAGCCCACACAGACTCTCATCTATTCTCCCAAGGGACTGGTCAGAGACCATTTTTATTGCCTGAGAATCTTGTATGTGCCTGACAAGATGTCCTTTACTCACCATATACTTCCTCCCCAAACCCTCCCAAAACCTGTTTCCCAGCACCCTGCAGAAGCCCCTATGGATGCTATAATGAGCTTCAATCATCTGACCATTCCTCAAATCTCTTATTTTGTAGGAGTCCTGAGCCTATGAATGTAATCAAGCACAGTTTTTCTCCTGTTAATCTGTCTTATGTCAATTGAATTCGTAGCCCAGCCAAGGAATTCATAAGGTTCCTAGAAGGTTCGCTCCCCTAGAATTGGAACTGACCAATGCAAAAGTTTAGATACATTTCTAAACATGCATAATGAAAGGGGTTTTAAAGGGAGAAAGAGGGGAAACAGCACTTGTTGAAAGGTCTCCCTGAAAAATAAACTTATTTTGATAGCATTTGTTGTTCATATTAGAACCGAACGCCTTTTATGCACATATGAATGTATGTCATTTTGCAACAGCAGTGAGAGATAACTTTGCAACTGCGTGGTCAGGCAGGTTTTTCTTAGGTGGCTAGCTGTTCGCGGAAACCCTGGTCCTTTGGTTCAAATAAGGTAGCACCCCGTTTAACCTGTTGAACACTTAATTAAGCAACACCTGAAGTGCTTAAAATGAAAAAATCCTTTAGATTTTTCCGTCTCCGTTTCCCTCAACCATACTGACAGACCCATACAATCGAGACTGAATCTTCCTTAGAATCTTTTGCTTCAGCCTTCACTGCGTCCCCATTATTTCTGTCAAGGCTTTCCCCCTCTCTTCTCACCCAAACACGGTTTTCCACGCGCCCCTCACCACGCCTCTCCGGGTTCCGCGCAGGGTTGCGGAGGGACGGCAGCAGCCTAAGCTAGTGTTAACAGAGGGGAAATCTGACCCTGCCGAAACCAAGAAAACCACCACTCGCCCTTCCCTGTGAGAGCTTTCAAGTTCGTATCAACGATTTTTAAAGCGTTTGTTGTGCTGGGTGTGCTTCCCTCTGCGGCCCTCCTCTGGGAGGCAGAAAGTCGGTGCCTGGCTGCATTCGCTTACTGACTGTACTGAGAAATCTGTTCTGAGAGCACCGGGAAGCTACTCTGGTCTGCAAGGGGCAAGTCCAGCATCCCCGCAGCGCGCGCGCAGCCTCTCCCCGCCGTGCGGAGACTCCAGGCGAGCGGACAGGGGTGTCCCCAAAGGGGCTCAGGGGAGGCAAAGGCAAGCCCGCAGTTCAGGGACGGAGGGAATCAGGTCTTTTTCCAGGTGGAAAATGCGACGGCGGCCACCTGGGAGGAATCGTATCGGGAACGGTTATCTCCCGCAGGTGCGGTCCCCACGCCGCTGTCTTCCTCAGCACCGCCCGGCGCAGGCGCTTAGTAGGTGCTCAAGAAGTGTTTGGAGAAAACGACAGCATCAAAGCCTGAGACTAAAAGGGGCTTTTGGAAGAGCCCGTTTCAGGTGTTGGGGTCCCGCCAACCTGCTCCTTTTGCGCCCCAGTTTCCCTCCACTTGCCCTTTCCCGCCCTCCGCCGTCCAACTCTGGAAGCGCCTCCCCAGCATCCCACGGCCTCCGCTCCCCAAAACTCCGGCTCCTCTCGGAATGCGGAGGAGCCAGGATGCCGCCGGTCCCGGCCCTTCCCGGGTCCGAGGAGGCATCGGGCCGCGGGGCCGGGCAGGCGCCGGCGCTCCTTACCTGCAGCCGGGCGAGCAGCGCGCAGAGGCAGCAGCAGGCAGCGCGGACAGCGGGTGGCGCCGCCGGGCGCGGCCAGGGCCATGGCGCGGGGGGAAGGCTGGCGGCGCCGCGGCCTTAGCGGCCTCTGTGCCCAGCGGGGCGTTGCTGCTGTGGGCCTGGGTGGTCCCGCCCCCGTGCCCCGCCCCGCACCTGTCCCCGCGCCGCCCTCCTGCGCCCCCCTCCGGCCGGGCCCGGCCGTGCCAGCCAGGTGGTGCCGGAGCTCCCTTGCCGCGCGGTGGGACGTGAGCCCCAGGTGGGAGAGGGTCCCCGGACGTGTTCGCCGCTCCCGGTGCCTCCGTGGTCCGGTCCCCGCCCCGGGCCCGGGTGCTCGGGCTGCCCACAGGTTGGCGGGAGACCGGTTCTGCGTTGCCTTTCACGGCACTGGCTCCTGCCTTGCCGCACCCCAGGCCTGTGGGCCCCGCCTCCCGGGAAGGAATGGGGGCATCGGGGTGGCCCTGCTCCGACCCCGTGCGCCCACCCTTCCAGGCCCGGCCTTCCAAAAGTGGATGCGCCACCGTCGAGAATGAACGGGAGGAGGATCCTTCCTGGAGATTTCATCGACTGCTGTTAAGGCATCAGCACAATACACCATCCGCCAAGCTTCGTAAAAGACTCCTGTTCTTTGCTTCAAAATTTTGGGGCCAGCAGCCACTATCTCTTATTCTCCTCCAGATCCTCTGCCTCCGCCCCTCACCCGCCCTGCACCCACCAAATTCCAGAATGGCACCAGGCTCCACCAGCCTTTAGGTGTCCCCCAGCCCCCATCAACACAGGGGCCCTTTCGAATATAGATTGGCCAGATGTCTGGCGCACAGTGTTACCTAAATACTGAGGTCCGTTCTTCTGGTGCAGTAAGGCCAAGCCATCCGCACCAAGGTTTGCAGTGAGAGAAAAGAGGGCGCTTATCGGCAGAACGCCAAGCAAGGAGAACGGGGCAGCTCTTGCTTAAATCCTGATCTTCGGTTGTCTTGCAAGTAAGGATTTTTAAACGCAGGGTTAATTTCAAGAAAGCGGAAGTTACAGGGAAAATCATAATACACGGAGGTTGCACACTGGTTTGGTCTAACAAGCTGGGATATCTTGAAAATCTTTAAAGTGAGGGTGCTTATAGGTTATACATTCAAAGATTTTCTGACTTGCCATCAGTGAAGGAAGAGAAGCTTTGTTAAATATTAGGGGTCAGCAAAAAAGAATGTTAGCTCTGGCTCCTGGGTGTGACTTCCTCCTGGCCCTTCAGGAAAAAATTTTGAAGAAAGAATGGTGGTCGGTTCAGTCCTCATTTCCCCCTTGTCTGAGGTCTGCATGCCGGTGGATCTGTTTTGGTGGGGGCCTGGGTTTCTCAGAAACAACTCAGGGGCATATGTTAACATGTTATCTTTAGTTTCTATAGGGAATCTAACTTCCTTGGTTATTGTTTTAAGCTACAATTACCTTCTTGCTTATCAAGTTGCTTATTTACTTCTTAGAGCTAGCTAGGTACCTGGAATTTCCCTTGAAGGAACTCAAGATTTTCCTTTATTTCCATGCTTAGGGGTGCTCCACAGGCTCCTAAGATGGGTTCCTGCTCCATCTCCATAGCACCCTATTGTTTTTGTCTGTCATTACTTGCTTAGGATTGTGTCTTTCCTCACATTCTAGGTTGATGTTGGATCCATATGTATAATCCCTCCTTTGTATCATGTATTAGTCTGTTTCCATGCTGCTGATAAAGACATACCCAAGACTGGGCAATTTACCAAAGAAAGAGGTTTAATGGACTTACGGTTCCACGTGGCTGGGGAGGCCTCACAATCATGGTGAGCAAGTCATATCTAACATGGATAGCAGCAGGCAAAGAGAGAGCTTGTGCAAGGAAACTCCGGTTTTTAAAACCATCAGATCTCATGAGACTTACTCATTTCACAAGAACAGCACGGGAAAAGACCTGCAACCATGATTGCAGGTCCCTCCCACAACACATGGGAATTCAAGATGAGATTTGGGGTGGGGACAGAGCCAAACTGTATCATAAGGTAACTGTTTATATGAAGATACTTGTCCCATGTCAATAGAATATAACCTTTTTTGAATTCCTAGATTGCCAGAACTATTCACTTGCCTTACTTTTAGCCCAGCACATGGTATATCTTGGTCAAAATTCCATGTGCACTTGAAAAAGCTACGTATTTTGCTGTTGTCAGTAAATAATTTTATGAGTGTCAATTAGGTCAAATAGGTTGAAATACCTGTACTGATTTTCTGTTACTTGTTCTGAGAAAAAGTGTGGAAATTTCCAACAATAACTGGATTTGTCTATTTTTCCTTTTATTTCTGTCAGTTTTTTCATATTCTTAAAGCTCTACTTAGAGGTATAAACATTTAGAATTATTATGTCTTCCTGATGAATTGAGACTTTTATCATTGTTATGTGTCTTCCTTGATTGGTAGTAAAATCACATTCTCATGTCCATTTTTATATTAATTATATAGCCATTTCACCTTTCTTATGAATAGCATTTATATGATATATCTCTTTCTATCTTTTTACTTTTAATTTGTCTATATCATTTAAAGTGACAGCATACAATTGGTTTTTTTTCCCCTTTTACCCATTTTGACAATCTCTGCCTTTTGATTGGAGTGTTTAGATTGTTCACATTTAATGCGATTATAGATATGGTGAAGTTTAAGTCTACCATTGTGCTATTTTTCTATTTTTTTATCCATTTTTCTATTTGTTCCTTTTTTCCCCTCTTTTCCTACTTTCTTTCGGTTTGAGCATTTTTAGGATTCTGTTTTCTCTTCATGTTAGTTTATTTTATATGCATCCTTGTTTTATTATTTTGGTGGCAGCTCTGGGTTTACAATGCACATCTATAATTTATGACAGTCTACCTTCAGATAAAATTCTGCCACTTTCTCCCTCCCTCCCTTTGTGCTATTGTAGTCATACTACTTGGCTGACTTTTAAATTCCCTACTGTACAGCCTAATTGGTGCACCGCTCAGTTGCTTTTGTGCTTTTCAGAAAGTGATCTGGCAGTGTTGATTTTAAAAATTAGAAATGGCAAATATCATTTGATGAAGCAATTCTGTATCTGGGAATCAAACGTATCAATACATAAAGAAAGAGACAAAAGGATGTTTAGTATAGCATTTTGTAAAACTACAAAAGAAAAGAAAAAAATGTGAATATCTGTTAATATACAAATGGTGGAAAGTATCATTGCCCATCATAGTTTTGAATATAATGCAGCTACTTAAGAACATTATGTAGTTTTGGAAAGATGTTCATGATTATTAAGTAAAAGAAGTAAGTTACAGAGCAATATCATCCCATGTATGTAAAGAACCGTAAACATGATTTTATCTATATAAGAAAGAAAGTTTCTAGAAAGGATAATAGGGAACACTAAGAGCATATTCACACTTAAAAATCTACTTCATCCTCACAACAGGCATGCGAAGTACACTATTATTACTCCCATTTTACAAATGAGGATACTGAAGCACAGTGAAAATAAAAACTTACCTGGAGTCACTTGCCAATAAGAGGCAGAGCTGTGATTCCAATCCTGGTTCTCTGACTCAGGAGTGGGAGTCTTTCCTCACTAAGCACCTCATTTTTAACATCAGGTGAGTGGCAGAAGGAAAAGGAGAAACTCACACTTTTAATTTTGATGTTTCTAAACTATTTACACTGAGGAAAATGCACTTTTGCATTTTTAACTGGCAGTTGTGTAAACTTGGTAAGTAGATGTTAAAACTCTAAATGAGGTAAGTACAGGAGCAGTCACAAGCACAGACAAAATAATACTGAATTATCTAGCATGTCGCCATCTTCAACGAGGAGCCAGGTTTTCTGGAAAAAGCATGGTTAGGAAAGCTAGATGAGATTACGATTTTGCTAACAGGAACTGCCTTGTGGGAGAAGGTACTTTCACTGTGGCACTTCATGAAAAATACCAAGCCTTACTCCTGGCACGCTTCCAACATTACCCCCTTCTATTTTCTAAGAAGAGTAGGGGACTTAAAACTTCTGCTTGGAAAGCCCCAGAGGTGAGTGTGCTGATTTTGGAAGCGCTTTTGAACAGCAGAATGCCTATGGTAACACATTAAATCCACTAAGAATTTAAAACTTTTTAAAATTAAATTACTCTTAAAGATATCTCTACAGAACTATTGCTCAAATAATTCAAATATTTTGTAAATATTAATGTGTAATACAATATGATAATAAAATCCAATAAAATAGGCTTGAGGATGTTATCTTTCCTATACATAGAGCATTATTATGAGAAACATGGAAGTAATTGATCTCAAATACTGTTTTTCTATATTCACTGAAGAATAAACACATTCTAGCTAAGGTGATTGTTCTCATTTGCAAAAACTAGTTTCAATGTTGTTTGTGATTTTAAAAAACAACATTTGGCCAGGTATGGTGGCCCACGCCTGTGACCCCAGCACTTGGGAGGCCAAGGTGGGTGGATCACTTGAGGTCAGGAGTTGGAGACCAGCCTGGCCAATATGGTGCAACTCCGTCTCTACTAAAAATACAAAAATTAGCCAGACGTGGTAGTGCATGCCTGTAATCGCAGCTACTCAGAAGACTGAGGCACAAAAATTGCTTGCACCCAGGAGTCGGAGGTTGCAGTGAGCCGAGAGTGTGCCACTGCATTCCAGCCTGGGCAACAGAATGAGACTGTGTCTCAACACACACACACACACACACACACACACACACACACACACACACACACACACACAGAGTTATAAGCACATATTCAATTAAATTTTGGTTATGTGTAACAAATGTAAAAATACGTTTTAAACAATAGCTGCTTTAATATTTATTAAAGCTAAATGCTTTCCATTTCCATTCAGCTGACAATGAACTTTCTTATTTGTCTCTGGGGAAAAAAGAGCACATTATACCTATTCAGGAATCACAGATTGATATGAAAACTCTTCTACATGGATAGTGTGCACCTCATGCTGGAAATCCCCACTTCTCAATTCTGCACGAACACTTTGGTTTTCAGAATTTAAAAGTAAAATAAAATGTAGCCATAATTTGTGTGTCTAGTGGATGACTTGCAAGGATTATCTTACATTTTAACAGGTCTTCATTTAAGCACCAGAAAACATAGGCACAATCTTGTTAATGAAATGCTTATCAATCTCAGCAAGAATAAGAATTAATCAGTTTATGTATCTTTTTTCATGTGATGCTATATAAATAGTTGCTGTTACTGGATGTAGAGCTAGAGAGAATGCATAAAAGACATAATTACGCAAATGTAAGACTTTACGAATCTTTCATATAGTGAAAACTTATTAATGAATAAAAATGTTTTTATTGCCTACCTGTAATTTTTGTTTTGGATGGAGTCTCACTTTTGTCTCCAAGGCTGGAGTGCAGTGGCGTGATCTTGGCGCACTGCAACCTCCACCTCCTGCATTCAAGCAATTCTCTTGCCTCATCCTCCCCCTCCTGCGTTCAAGTGATTCTCCTGCCACAGCCTCTCAGGTAAGCTGGGACTACAGGCACGCACCACCACACCCAGCTAATTTTTTGTATTTTTAGTAGAGACAGAGTTTCACCATGTTGGCCAGGATGGTCTTGATCTCTTAACCTCGTGATCTGCCTGCCTCCACCTCCCAAAGTGATGGGATTACAGGCGTGAGCCACTGTGCCAGGCCTTTTTTTTTTTTTTTGAGATGCAGTCTCGCTGTTATCTCCCAGGCTGGAGTGCAATGGCGCGATCTCAGCTCACTGCAACCTCCACCTCCTGGGTTCGAGTGATTCTCCTGCCTCAGCCTCTGAGTAGCTGGGATTACAGGTGTGCGCCACCATGCCCAGCTAATTTTTATATTTTTAGTAGAGATTGGGTTTTACCATGTTGGCCAGGCTGGTCTCAAATTCCTGACCTCCAGTGATCTGCCTGTCTCGGCCTCCCAAAGTGCTGGGATTACAAGCTTGATTACTGCACCCAGCAACCACCCTGTAATGTTTTGTTCTTCCTCTCATATCTTCTGGTAGTAAGAAATTTTTTTTTTTTTAAAAAAGGGTAAACCAATGATAAATTAGTGTTGACTCAGAGATTAATCAAGGTGCAATACTATCCCATAATAATACCCAAACATAACATGAAAACTTTTAAACTGTGTACATGACACCTGTCTTGCCTCACTTTGGTAGACAATAATTTCTTTAGTTGTGCAGATTTGGTATTCAAAATACATGAATTTCTAAACTGTATGACGAATATTAGTAGTTATCACATACTTTTTGGGTTTTTTGTTACAGATAAAGTAGTGTCTAGAGGAAACAGGGACATAATTTGCATCTCCTTTGTTTCCTTTTTTTTTTTTTTTAACTCTATCTTATGCCACATTTGAAGGACGTGGCTGTACGCACCTTATCCATGAACAGAAGCACAGGCGTTATCCTATAGGCTGACGGCAAAGTTCTACCTTCAGACTGGTCAGGTTCAGACTGTCCTTAATAGGCAACTGATGCTGCTATTTAGGTTAAGATAGAATTGTTTTTTAAAATAATTTTTTTATTAGAAGTATAACACACAGTGTAAAGCTTGCTGAATCATCAGAAAATGAAAACATACATATAGCCAGCAGTCAAATTACAAAGTAGAACATGACCAGCACCCCCAAAACCCATTTATGCTCACTTGAGTCAGTATCCTTCATCCTTGTAGATTAAATTATAATATCATGAATTAGTTTTGTCTGCTTGAACTTCATAAAGTCTATGCTGTAGTATGTAGTATTGTGCATATGGCTTTTATTTAATATTTTATGAGATTCATTCCTGTTACTACTGGATAGTGTTGCACTGGATGAGTGTATCACAATGTATTCTTCATTTTGCTGATGAAGGAGATTAAGATTATTTACAGTTGGCCGGGCGCGGTGGCTCAAGCCTGTAATCCCAGCACTTTGGGAGGCCGAGACGGGCGGATCACGAGGTCAGGAGATCAAGACCATCCTGGCTAACATGGTGAAACCCCGTCTCTACTAAAATACAAAAAACTAGCCGGGCGACCTGGCGGGCGCCTGTAGTCCCAGCTACTAGGGAGGCTGAGGCAGGAGAATGGCGTGAACCCGGGAGGCGGAGCTTGCAGTGAGCTGAGATCCGGCCACTGCACTCCAGCCTGGGCGACAGAGCGAGACTCCGTCTCAAAAAAAAAAAAAAAAAGATTATTTACAGTTTGGGGCTATCATGAATAATGCTGTGAGCATTTATGGATGTCTTTTGGTGAATATATGTATGCATTTTTGTGGAAATGCATGTTTTGCTAGGTCATAAGGAGGCTTAGTTCAATTTTAGTAGGTACTGCCAATTTTCCAATGTGGTTGTACAAATTCCACTCCCACTAGAAATGTCTGAAGAGTTGTACCTGCTCCACATCCTGGTCAACATCTGATATTATCGGACTTTTAAAGTTTGCCTTCTCTAAGTAAGTGTAGAATATTATTATTTCATTTTAATGATACATCATTATAAATGATGCATCATTGTAATAATGTAACATTACATCTTTTGATGTATCATTAGTATCATTTTATTTCCTGTGTCTTTTCATATATTTATTGGCCACTGGGTTATCCTCTTCTATGAAGTGTTGATTCAAGTCTTTTGCCCATTTTTCTGTTGGGTTCTTGTCCTCCTTATGAATTTGTGGGAATTCTTTGTATAATAAGGATATGATTTCTTTGTTGGTTGTATGTATTACAAATATATTCTCCTGCTCTGTGGATTTTCTTTTTAATCTTTTTTTTTTCTCTTTTTTTTTTCCTTTTTAGAGACAGGGTCTCGTTCAATTGCCCAGGCTGGAGTGCAGTGGTGCGATCATGGCTCACTGCAACCTCAAACATCTGGGCTCAAATGATCCTTCCACACCAGCCTCCTAACTGGGACCATAGGTGTATGCTACCACACCTGACTAATTCTAAAATCTTTTGGAGACAGAAGTCTTACAATGTTGCCCAGGCTGGTCTCAAACTCCTGGGCTCAAGCAATCCTCCCACCTTGGCCTCCCGAAGTGCTGGCATTATAGGCGTGAGCCACCTTGCCTAGCCTTTATCTGTAGATTCTAAAAAGATACTTTTGTATACACAACTGTGTTGTGTGTAAATAACAACAGTCTCATTTCTCCTTTTCCAATTCCTGTAGCTTTTATTTCTTTCCCTTGCCTTGTCGTACTGAACAAGGTCTTTAGGACAAAGTTGAATAAAAGTGGTGACAGCAAGTATCCTTGACTCATTCCTAATTCTGTATTTTACTCTGAATTATGATGTTTGCAATAGGTAGTTTTTTGTAGCTAATAATCCTTATATCAAAGTAAGGAAGTTTCTATTGTTAGTTTACTGAGGTTTTTTTTTATAGATTTTGAATTTTATCAAGTGTTTTTACTGCATTTATTGAGATGATCATATTTGTTCAGTTAATATGGTGATTTTGAATGTTAAATCAACCTTGAATATCTTGAAAAAATTCAACATAGTAAAGTTGTTTTATTCTTTTTGGACATTGTTGGATTCAGATTGCTAATATTTAGTTTAGGAGTTTTTATATCTGTGTTCATGAGATTGGCCTGTTACTTTCCTTCTGAATTGGATCTTGTTGGGTTTTGAAGTGAGGGATTTGCTGGCCAGGACTGTGGAATATATGGAATGCTTTGAAAGTGTGTACAAGAATGGTACTATTTCTTTCCTTAAATACTTGGTAGAATTCACTAATGAAGCTATCTGAGCATTGTTTTTTCTTTGTGGCATGGTTTAAAATTACAAATTCAATTTCTTTACTAGATATAGAACTACTCAGATTTTACATTTCTCCTTGTATTCTGGTAAGTAGTTTTCCTTTTTTGTAAAAGTAGGAATATTTTCAAAATATAATATCCATTCCATCTAAACTTTCAAATGTATAAAGTTATTCATAATAGCTTCATATTATATTTTGAATATATTGGGGTTTGTAGGTTTTGTTTTTCATCTTTCATATTGGTAATTTATGCCTTTTCTTTTTCTTGCTAAGTCTTGGTAGGCTTAATTAATTTTATTAGTTTAGCTGGAATAAAATACTTAGTTTTGTTGATCTGTACTGTGTGTTTGAGGTTTTTATTTCACTAATATCTAATCTGTACTGCTTCTTTATTTCAGCTTACTTTGCTGTTTTCAAACTTCTTGAAATGAACATTAGATACTTGATCTTTTTGTAATTTTTTTATTTTTTGAGACGGAGTCTAGCTCTCTTGCCAAGCTGGAGTTCAGTGGCGCGGTCTTGGCTCACTGCAACCTCCACCTCCCAGGTTCAAGCGATTCTCCTGGCTCAGCCTCCCGAGTAGCTGGGATTACAGGCATGTGCCACCACATCTGGCTAATTTTTTAGTATTTTTAGTAGAGATGGGGTTTCACAATGTTGGTCAGGCTGGTCTTGAACTCCTGATCTCAGGTGATCCAACCACCTCAGCCTCCCAAAATGCTGGGATTATAATTGATCTTAAGCCTTTCTTCTTTTTGCATCTATGTATTTAAAGCAGTATGTCCATTTCTCTCTAAGCATGACTTTAGCTCAGTATCATCTCACAAGTTTGATATTTTTATTATTTAATAAATAAGTTTTCTAGCTTCCATTGTCATTTCTTCCTTAACTTGTGGTTTATTTTAGAAGTACATTGCTTATATTTCCAACATTTGGTATTTTCTAGTAGCTTTTTTGTTATTGATTTATAACTTAATTCCACTGTGGTCACAAAACATATTCAGTAGGCTTATGAGATGACTGGAAGCTCCACACAGATTTTCATCCTCCCCTCAAATCAGCAACCGACCCCAGGGGAAATATTGAGTTCATGTCTCCGGCCTCCCTTTAACTACAGGGTCTTAGACCTACAAGTCCTTCCTTCCTGGAGAGCTCTTCAGCATCTTTTAACCTATTTTTCATATTTTGTCCAGATTTTCTAGTTGTGCTCAGCAGGAAGGTTAACTTGAAAGAAACAAATTTGCCACAGTTGAAAGTGAAATTCTGATATAAAATAATATCAAATAATCTATAAAGGAAAATTATCAGGCCGGGCCTGGGGTCTCACGCCTGTAATCCCAGCACTTTGAGAGGCTGAAGCTGGAGGATCACTTGAGGCCAGGAGTTTGAGACCAGCCTAGGCAATATCATGAGATCGTCTCTACAAAAAATTAGCTGAGCATGGCGGTGCATGCCTGTAGTCCCAGCTACTCAGGAGGCTGACTTGGGAAGATCACTTGAGCCTAGGAGTTTCAGACTGCAGTGAGCTATGATTGCACTACTGCACTCCAGCCTGGGCAACAGAGTGAGACACTGTCTCTTAAAGAAAAAAAAAAAAAAAAAAAAAGAGAGTAGAGAAAGAAAAGGAAAATCATATTTTTTGGTTCAGAGGGCTTCCTATTGAGTTGTTGCTTTTTGAAAAAAATGATTGTGATAGGTGACCAGTAACACTCTCAAACCTTTCAGGCTAAAATTAGTGCCTTAATGTACTGGAGCAGTACTGGAGCAGGGGTGAGCAAACTATAGCCTGTGGGCCAAATCTGGCCCATCACCTGTTTCTGTAAATCAAGTTTTATTGGAACATAGCTATGCCCATTTGTTTACTTACCACCATATCTGGTTGTTTCTGCACTACAGCGACAGAGCTGAATAATTTTATAGCCAACAAAGCTCAAAATATTTACCATCTGGCACTTTATGGAAATAGTTTTTCTACCCAACAGTTCTATAGCATGCATACAATTTTGAAGCTGAAATGGTCATTTGTCATTATGGTGGAACAAGCACACAGTTTGTCTGGTGGCAAATATGGTTCCACCCATTGTTTTGGCCTTCTTCTTCATGCAGTGATTGGGGGTGCAACTACAAATATTGATTTGGAATAAGGATTCTATCCTATATCTCTTTGGGAAAGCATCTCAGCTCTATTTACATCCTAAGGCAGGCTACCTAACATTAGTTTCCTCACTGAAAAATGGGGAAAAATAATACTTATCTAGTAGAGTTAGTATAAGGATTAAAGATAATGTATAAATATGTCAAGTGCCCAACAACCATACGCTCAGTAACGCTACATGTTACTAATGCAATAAATAGTAAATATTGCTACCTTAGGTTCTCTTTAAGTGTACTTCTATACAGTGGGTGGTGGCATTCTTTTCAAATTAGATTGAATATCATGACTAGGTTCCTAAAGGTTCACAAGAAAATGTCAACCTCCTCAAAAAATAGAGAAGTGCCTTTAGATTTCAATACACACAGAACATCTGTATTCCTCGTTTCTTGACAAATAATATATTCTTAAACTGTATCATCCAACTCCTTTTAAGAATTTGGTTGTAGGAAATAACATTCATAAAAATATCCTCAATGTCCCATCTGATCAGTGTCTCCCAGTGTACACCTAGAAAACTTCTTTGTTGAAATATTAGTGAAGGAGACATTAAAAAAGAAGTTCTTTGGTAAAATAGAGAAAGGCTATATTAAAGTTAAATCCTTTTTTTCTTTTTTGGCTGAGAAGAAATTCTCACAATCTTGAATGTGCTGATGTGCATTTTAGAAAAGAAAGGGCTAGGCCAGGAGTGGTGGCTTTTGCCTGTAATCTCAGTAGTTTGGGAGGCTGAAGCAGGTGATCACTTGAGGCCAGGAGTTCAAGACTAGCCTGATCTACATGGCAAAACCCTGTCTTTACTAAAAATACAAAAAATTAGCCAGGCATCGTGGCACCTGCCTGTAGTCCCAGCTACTAGGAAGGCTGAGGCACAAGAAGTCTTCCACCTGGGAGACGGAGGTTGCAGTGAACCAAGATCGCCCCACTGAACTCCAGCCTGGGCAACAGAGCAAGACTCTATCAAAAAAAAAAAAAAAAAAAAAAAAAAAAAAACCAAGAAAGAAAGAGAGAGAAAAGAAAGAAAGAAAGAGAGAGAGAGAGACAGACAGACAGAAAGAAGGAAGGAAAGAAAGAAAGAAAGAAAGAAAGAAAGAAAAGAAAAGAAAAGAAAAGAAAAGAAAAGAAAAGAAAAGAAAAGAAAAGAAAAGAAAAGAAAAGAAAAGAAAAGAAAAGAAGAAAGAGCGAGCGGGCCAGAGCATGAAGCATTTCCCAAACTTATTTGACCATGAGATACGCATCTACATTTTGGCTTGAATCAAATGATCAGAGAGCAATGTCCTTGGGCTATTGGTCTTGATCACTTCTGGATTTCCTTTCCTGAATTCAGCTTTGGTATTCTTCATTTATAATGAGGGACACTGTAGGAAATGATTGTTTAAAGCTCACTATAGAAATTATACAGCTATTGTTGAGGAAGAAGCCCATTACATTTCATGAGGACTCGTGGGAGAGATTTCTCTTGGGCTTCAGTACCAGGGAAGCTTGCCAGAAGATAAGCCCTACTCACTGTCAAGAACTGTGAAGGGTCTGAGATTTTACCCTTACTTGCAAGCTAACAAGTTGGCCTGTTTCATGGATGTTGGCAGACAACACAAGGCTCCTGGGTCAGAGACAAAAGACAGTTTGTTACTTAGAGCAATCATAGTAACCAGACTAGTTAGCATTTTCTTCAGCTTCCTGAACTCTAGTCCTACAGGGCAATGCAAAGAGGGTCATGTGATGCCTGAACATGCATTATAGGAGAGGAACTATGAGCTTAGGGAACCTGAGTCTTTAATAATAGGCAGTAAGCTTGCCTGACCTTTGCCCCAGGAGACATTATTATACTGTATAGAAAACAAATTTGTTCTTGGCTCTGGAGTAAGATGCGATCTCTGTCTTCTAAGGCTGTTTGCTATACAAGCATCCTTAAAGAGAGAGTCTACAACTAAGATAGTTAATGCTTCTGCATGTAAGACCTGCAAAAACTAGACATCTATGGAGAATATTCTCCCAATATCTCATACAGAAAGATCCCAATTAGCTTATTTCACTTCTTTTTTGTTTGTTTTTTGGAGACACGTTCTCACTCTGTTGCTGCAGTAGTGTGATCATGGCTCAAGGCAGCCTTGACCTTTGGGGCTCATGCAATCCTCCTGCTTCAGCTTCCCGACTACCTGGGACTACAGGCACGTGCCACCATGCCTGGCTAATTTTTGTATTTTTTGTAGAGATGGGGTTTTGTCATTTTGCCCAGGCTGGTCTTAAACTCCTGAGCGCAAGTAATCTGCCAGTCTTGGCCTCCCAAAGTGTTAGGATTACAGGCATAAGCTACTGTGCTTAGCCTTATTTCACCTTTAAATATGAATGAATAACCAAAAGTGACCAGATGTTTGAGGAAATGTCCATTACAAAAGAGAAAATGATGAATACATAGAACAATAACACTGAAGGAAACAGATAAGTAATAAGCTAGAAAATAAAAAATAATCTTAATTAATATCCTCAAGGAGATTAAAGCAGTTTTTGCATCCTTGAAACAAAAACAGATTGCTAAGAGAGAGTACCAGAGAACACACTAGAGCTCTTGGAATAAACATAAATGCCAAAAGAAAAAAAAAAGAAAACAACACAAGAGTTGAAAGATAAAGCCTAGGAAGTATTCCAGAAAGTAGAACAACTGAGAGAAGTAGAAAATATGGAAGAAAAGGCCAGGTGTGGTGGCTCACGCCTATAATCCCAGCACTTTGGGAGGCCAAGGAGGGAGGATCACCTGAGGTCAGGAGTTTGAGACCAGCCTGGCCAACATGGTGAAATCCCTATCTCTACTAAATACAAAAAATTAGCAGAGTGTGGTGGTGCGTACCTGTAATCCCAGCTACTTGGGAGGCTGAGGCAGGAGAATTGCTTGAACCCATGAGGCAGAGGTTGCAGTGAGCAGAGATTACACTACTGCAATCCAGCCTAGGCAACAAGAGTGAAACTCCGTCTCAAAAAAAAGAAAGTATGGAAGAAAAAAGGGTTCTCAAAAATGTCTTTATCTTAGGGCCTATAGGTAGAATAGCTTTATTTGCTTTTCATTTTTACTTCCAAAGGAAGTATCCTTCCAGTTCACTTTACTTGCGTATTCTCACTAGAACATATTTTTTGGCTTTATTGAGACCCACTCATCATAATTTTTCCCTCGACATTTACCCCAATATCTCATTTTCCCCATACCGGTTTAGATTCTATGGCCAATCACTATAATCTTTCCTTTGCAAACACCTTTAATGCCTGTGTCCTTGCTCTTCATCTTACACACCTGGAAAACCCCAGCCCTGATTATACTTTATTCTCTGCATCTGCTCCAGAATGGCTGATCCTGGCTCAAGAAAAGTAAAAACAATGTACCAACTGGCTTCTCATTAAATTCGTAATTACTGTTTTCAAATGGGCTCTCAAAATTCCTCGGCAATCCTATAGTTCCCTCTATAATCTACTTGGCCATTCTTGAAGACAATCATTACTACCTTCCTTCTTCTCAAACCTCCAATACTTCCCATATACAGCCACGCTAATGTCTTTGCTTCATACGTCACTGAGAAAATGGAAGGAATCAGATGGAAACCCCCTAATCTTCCCACCACTAAATCTACCAATTACCTGCAAGTCTATCTATTCTCCGCTTTCTCTCATTATATTGGAAGCCAGTCCTCCACTTGTGCTCCGAAGCTCACCCTGCTTGCCTTCTCAAGGATTCCACTGTTATTGCCCATCGCTGCTGCCGCATCACCACGCTCTCCTACTTTACCAGCGTATTCTCATCAGTGCACGAACATGATTTAATTGCCCCCATTACAGAACAAAACTAAGCAAACCCTCTCTTGACCCTTCTAGCTACCAGTACTTCTACTCCTCTTCAAAGCAAAGAATTTTTTTTTTTTTTTTTTGAGATGGAGTCTTGCTCTGTCACCAAGGCTGGAGTGTAGTGGCGCGATCTTGGCTCACTGCAACCTCTGCCTCCCGGGTTCAAGCGATTCTCATGCCTCAGCCTCCCAAGTAGCTGGGACTACAGGCACCCTCCACGGAGCCTGGCTAATTTTTGTATAGTTAGTAGAGACAGGGTTTCACCCTGAGACAGGCTGGTCTCAAACTCCTGACCTCAGGTGATCCTCCCACCTTGGCCTCCCAAAGTGCTGGGATTACAGGTGTGAGCCACTATGCTTGGCCCAAGGCAAAATTTCTTGAAAGAGCTGTTATCTCTACTCTTTTTCCTTAACTCATTCCAATCAGGCTATTTCCACCAATCTACTGAAACTAGTACTGAAGTCATCAGTGACTTTCATCTTCTGATGGGTCTCAGATCCTTCCCATCTTGACTGATAGTGGCAACTGATAGAGCTAATTGGCCCCTTTGCTGTAATGCTCCCCTCTTTGCTTCCATGATGCCACTCTCTCCTGGTTTCCCTCCTACCTGATTGTTTACTCCTTTCGACTCCTTCAGTAGTTCCCCTTGCTCTGCTTAATCCCCAAGTATGTGAGTGTCTCAGTGTTGATTTGAATCCTCTTCTCCACTGTTACTCTCTCCCCAGGCCATCTCACCTAGTTCCATGGGTTTATCAAAATACTGATGACTCCATAATCTTCAGTCCTGACCTCTCTTGAGATCTAGATTTGGCTAACTTCTTACTTGACATTTCCACAGGCAACTCCCAGACATCTTAAAGTTAATACATCTAAGACAAAATTGTTCTTTACTTCACTTTGTAACTACTGTCATCACCTATTATGTATTGTTATTCATGCCAAAAATCTAGGTGACATCTTTGGTTTTTCCTTTTCCTTCACTCTTCATATCCAATCTATCATGCCAATTCTACTTTCACAGTATATCTCAAATCTGTCCTATTCCTTCCACTTTCGTGTAAGCCATCATCTCTTGCCTGGACTACTGTATTCGCTTCTGCCTTCAGCCTCTACTCTTGACCTTCTGCAACACATTCTTTTATAGCATAAGTATATCTAGCCATGATATGAACTGGATCAATCATTTCACTACTTGAACTATTCAAAGGCTTCCCTTTCTAACTTCTAACCATACTGTATGGTTATGATCCAGCTACATGTCTCTCTCCAATCTCATGTTCTGACACTGTCTCACTCTAGCCATATTGTTTTTTTTCTCCAGTTTCTTGAACACAGCACATTTTTTCATCTTGTAGTCTATGCACACACTGCTTTTTCCCCCCTCTTCTTAATTTCACATGGTTAAAGCTTATTCTTCCTAGTTATCAAGTAAAATGTCACCTCAGCAAAGCCTTCCAAGGTAAACCATAATCACCTTAATTAGAGTAAATCCTCCTTAGTCCTTCTCTCTCAACCTATTTGTTTTCTTGCCTGCTTGCAAGCTCTGTAAGTAGGCTCTGCGTTGGTCTTATTCCCTCTATCCCTATGCCTAGCATAAAATAGGTACTCCATAAACATATGGTGAATGATGAATTACTTGACCATCTTTAGAAAAAAAAAATGGCTTCTCTGCATTTACAAATCCCTTGGTAAACTTGGTGAGGCTTGTTGATCAGGGGTACTGCCAGAGAGCCAGATATGAATATAAGCTCAGCCTAGCTTTTTAGGCCACACATAGATGGTACACTCTTTATCTGCACTCTTATTTAGCCCACACTTTCTACCTCAGAGATAAACAAGGACATTATGAGAAACAGTCAAATACTTGCCAAGGTCAAGATGCACAATACTACACCAGCCTCCTGACCAATATGTAATAGCTCTATTGAAAGAACATTGGATTAGTTTGACATGTGGTCTTAGCAAACTCAAGTATGAGTTTGGGGGACTTTGGAGGATGTCTAATTATGCTCACAAACCATCCTTTTAATCTAGTTGACAAACTTGCATGGAATTGGTATCAAGTTCAATAATTCATTAATTCAAAGTTTGTTGAGTACCTAGCATATAAAAGGCATTCTTTAAGTACTGTAAAGACACGGGTTGAAATGAATATACATCATTTCCTCTCACAGAGATGAGACCAGTGAGAAAAAGAGACCAAAACAAAACAAGAAAATGAGTACTGGTAAGAGTAATCATAAAAAAGAAAATCCAAGGTGATATGAGGGAATTACAGGGGGTTACTTTAGACTGGGTGGTCAGAAAAGGCCCACCTGAAGAACTTATTTAGAGTGAAAATCAAATGGTAATCCATATTTCGTAAAATCTATTGGCTTCTCATTTTTGAAAATCACATTTGCCCAGCTCTAGTCTTCAGTCACCTCTCCATGATTTCTTGAGGATAATAATCACAAGGCCGTAAGGGTTTGAGTAGTATAGCAAAGAAAACAAAATGGTCTCCACATTTGATATATAGCATTTATCCCCTAAGAGCTGAACACATTTATAACTTTAGCAAGAAACCTAGATTATAACTTTTTTCATTATTGGTCAATGGTTAACTGAAGAGGTTCTTTTTAAAGATAACAGGAGGAGCTATTTATTTTCAAGAAATGTCAATTCTGATTTTCCTTACTAGTATGAAAAGTTTAGTTGCAAGATTAAAGGAATGAGCCAACAAACTCAAACTACATATCAAAGGAAGCCAGTTTCTGTGAGAATCAAATGTACATGAACAGACATGAGTGAAGTTATAAAGGGTAAAATATTTTTCAGAAACCTAAATTAATTATGTAATGGAAAATTTTAAGTTGACTACTCATTTTTATCACAAGTTTTGGTAAATAAAAAAAAACCTTGCTAGTCTTTACTAGGTTAGAAACTCTTAAAAGAGAGGTTAAAGTAGGCAAAAGAAACAATCAAAGTGGTTTCTGCCTTCTACTGCAATTTTTCATCAATTATGCCTGGCGTGGGAACCTATTTACTTACTGGAACATGAGATCTAACAAAAATATGGAGAAGAGCGTTATCAATGTTTATTCATACTTTAGTTATTCAGTGATTTAAAAATTTTAACTCCACCCTGAACTTTTCATAATACTTTTGTCAAGTGAAGAATCATGAGGTTCATAAACTTGGAAACAAGAGCTTCCTTTCTCATAACTGGCGGCAGCCTTCAGGCTGGCCATCCCGCAGGTTGGGAAGCATAGCCTCTGGCAGAAACCAGGAGCAAGCACTTTGAGGGAGGGGTAAAAGGAACAGGAATTGATGTTGACTGGCTTGGCCATATACAACTTCAACAAGCTGTAGGAGGAGTCATGAATATTAATGAAAGGAGAAACATGCACATATAAGCTTCATGTCTCTTTCTGGACAGCATGTTAAAAAAAAATGGCAACATTAACATGACCTGAGGGTGGCATTTTTGACCCTCTGACATCAAAAGGTGAAGCAGAGGACACAAAACCCTCACTGCACATTGTCCTCAAGTGGGCCAAAACTTGTCTGGAGATGGCAGTCAGTTTCCAGAAAGGGATGCATTGTGAAATTAGTGAGTGGTCACACTGAAACTGCAAAGAGGTGGCTGCAAAGAGGGAGGGGGCGTCCAGTAGCAGCCTCAGGCTATTCGCTAAAGGCAATAAAGGAATAAGTTGTTGGTTCTTGTTTTCCAGAGCTGGTTTCTGCATCCTCCTTAGGAAAGAATTCTGGTTAAAGGTTAATAAGGAAGAGGCATACTGAGGTGTGTCTGACCTCCCATCCTGTCATGCTGGTACCTTAGTTTTGAAGGTTTCTCTGGGATCCCCTTGGCCAAGAGGAGTCTGTTCAGTCAGCTGTGGGGCTTAGGATTTTACTTTTATTTCCTACTCCCTTAAGTGCTAAAGCACTTTCAGGTTTATTATTCTATAATTTCCATAAATAAAGTCCTGTGATGAATACAGAACACATTTTCATGATCTTTGGGGGTAAGAAAATAATTTGACAGAAAGGTGACCATGTTTAGAAAATCCATATGAAATATAAATCAGAAAATGATTTACATTATGAAAATATTCACCTTTAAGGTTCATTATTTAATACATGATGGGAAGGCTTATGAACAGAGAAAGCTAAGAATTTAAAGAATTGTCAAGTAATGATCAGAAATGAAGACAAACCATGTATGAAATCATAAAGTCAATGAGAAATTATTAGATTTATATTACTCAGCAATGTATATTTTATAAAGAGATTATCTGTAACATTTCCAGCTTTGTTGAAGATGCATATCCTGAAAATATCTAACGTTTAAAATGCCAACAATTCAAGAAAGGGTTACTTTCCAGGAGGGAAGCAGTTTGTTAAAATTATAAAAAGCATATTACTGTCAACAAACGACACCCTAAAAACATCACTGACAAAGAATTTAATATACATAACACACAACACAAAATGCCAGTTTATAAACTACATATATTTTACTGCATTAAAGTCCCTCCAGAAATCTATTCATGCAATGATCTAACTGAAATAAATATGATGGATTAGTCTGTAATGGAATAAAAGGAATTAGAATAGTAATATAGTTCTCCGTGTAGATACACGGGGGACAGAATTTCCCAGATTATTGAAGCCTCTGGAGAAAAGCAAATAGTTTATATTCCTCATGACACTGAACTGAAGATATTGTTTATATACTATCAAAATAAAATATATTTGTTTTGATGCAGTGTTAAGTTTATATTAACTGTTATGTACTTTATGATTGGTGTGGTCTTACAGAGAACAGGATGTTTTAAGATTTTTTCTTGAACATGCAAAGTAAACCACAAAAAAGACAATCAAAACAGTTTCCTGTTCTTGGTCCCAAAGAGAAAATATGAGTGATGAGATGTGCCACTTAGAGACTGTGATTACAGTGTAGGCTCACACACAAAATGCATACAGAACACATTCTTATGTAGTATGAAAACTGTCTAAAATCCAATTATTTTACCAATATGCAGAAACTTACCTGATACATTATTTTTGATTAGTACTTTGTCTGTATTTTTTTTTTCTTTTTTTTGGAGATGGAGTCTCACTCTGTCGCTCGGGCTAGAGTGCAGTGGCACGATCTCAGCTTGCTGCAACCTCTACTTCCTGGGTTCAACCGATTCTCCTGCCTCAGACTCCAGAGTAGCTGGGATTACAGGTGCATGCCACCATACCCAGCTAATTTTGTATTTTTAGTAGAGACAGGGTTTCACCATGTTGGTCAGGCTGGTCTCGAACTCCTGGCCTCAAGTGATGTTCCCACCTCAGCCTCCCAAACAAAATGGGATTACAGGTGTGAGCCACCATGCCCAGCCAGTCTCTATTTCTTTTTAATGTACTGAAAAAAATAGTATCAAAACCAAGCACACTGTAAAGTTGCAGTAGAACTTTAAAATAGATGTCTACTCACACAAAAGGCTAAATTTATTTTGTAGTTTTCTTACAAGAGAATTAACATCCGACCTTGAAGTTTGAATTTTGTTACCCGGCTAATCAGGAGTATTTCATGAATTAGAATTGCTAATTACAAAGCTTTTTTTATTTGAGATGGAGTCTTGCTCTGTGGACCAGGCTAGCGTGCAGTGGCACAATATCGGCTCACTACAATCTCCACTTCCCAGGTTCAAACGATTCTCCTGTCTCAGCCTCCTGAGGAGCTGGGATTACAGGCCTGGGTCACCATGCCTCGCTAATTTTTGTATTTTTAGAGGTGGGGTTTCACCACGTTGGCCAAGCTGGTCTTGAACTCCTGACCTCAGGTGATTCGCCACCTTGGCCTCCGAAAGTGCTGGGATTACAGACGTGAGCGACGGCATACAGCCCAAAGCTCTTTAAGTGTAACATTGAAGCCCAAAGCTCTTTAAGTGTAACACTGAAGAGCTAAAGTGTAACTTTCTTTAATGTACTGAAAACATTAGTACATTCTTTACATAGAGAATAGTTAAGAAAGTATAACCAGCACAGAATGTTAGCTGTAGTTAGCTACTGCAGTTCAAAGATCAGCAGGGTAGTAACTAGAGAAAGTTATATCCTTGGAGTTCAAACAATGGTCCAAAATAGGTTGTCTTGAAAAATGGGATGATGAAAAGACAATTCAACACATACTGATCTCACCTCCCTAAACTTTAACAGAGACTATTTGAACCAACTTTTAAAAAATAAGAATGTGATAGCACCTTGACTTGAGACCCCCATTAGTATTATAGTGTATAGTAGTTGACATATCCTAAAAGCCATGGATAATGAGGATGGCATGACTTAAATTACTCACAATTTCATTCAGGTTGAAAATCAGTTTGATGTTTAGCAAAATAATCTCTCTAAAGGGATGAATAATGCAAACCAATGAAGGTCATAGACACCTATGTATAGAGATAGATACTGCCATCATTCAAGCACTGTTCTTGGAAGAATTCAGCTAAATTAGTAATTATGGCACTTCTGGATTTCTGAAAAAATTTAATCTCTGGATTACTCTGGAAACACAGGTATAATTTCAAATTAGCTTTTCATTACTTTGCAAACTTAGTTTTTCATTAAGTTGAACACTTAAAAACTTGTACCATAAGTTTACTTCTGTTTAAAAGGAATGAGTATGGGAGTTTTATGCTCTATTTTGGACTCAGTCCAAATCTCAGTCTCAGGGATTAGTGTCTGTCTTGTCTGTAAAGACAATACATATTTTACTAAAACAAACAAACAAAAAACAAAACCACAACGTGAAATCTTAATGATATTAAAATATTTAAGAAAAGAGACTCTCACTTGAAATACACTGTGAATCTTGCCTACTGTTGCCTTTTTAAAAAACATTAGCACTTAAATAAATATATTCACTAATTAATAAAACGTTCACAATAAAATACATTCTATCCATTCACCTGATAACAAACATACACATATTCTGCTATAGTTGGAAGCAAATCAGAGTTTAAACATTATTCTTCCAGTTACTTCTGAAATGTATTAGTTTTATAGCAACATCGTCCCTTTTTAGTAAAAGTAAACCAAAATAGGTAATTTATATAAATTATATTTATAAAATATTGGTATATTTTCATGAATATAGGCTTTTCTCATTTTTTTGCTTAATAGAAAGTATAGTGTTTCAAAACGAAAGTAAAACACATAGCCCAAACCAAAACAAAAACATATGCAAAAACATTTTATTTATAACAGATCAACATTTTTGACATGAAAGGTAGCCACTTTCAGTTTCTCAGGAATGCCTAGAACCCAACAGTTTTCAGAAAGACTACTTGGTTCACAATTATTTCACTGTAGGTAAATGAAATAATTTCAGAATGAACTTTTTAAATGGCTTTGCCTATGGCAAATTGTTTTATAAACTTGAATGTATGGTAAGCTAGCTTTCCCAGGAAATGAATGTAATCCAACTATGTTCCAAATGTATTAAACCAGTTTATACAACAAATATGAGAATCACCTATATGCATCAACTGTGCTAAAACAAGAATTCTTTTTATCAAAATATTCATTTTTCAAAAAGGCCTCACATTAACCCCTCAAACCAATCACCCCCTTCCCATGTCCAGCACTCTTTTCTACTTCAAGTTGTGTGACTGTATAGACAACTGTCAAATTCCAGTGGAACTGTACACCGACTTAAGACTCTATGTAATATACATCAAACACAGGAAGTCACTGACTTTAAGGGACAAGGTGATAACTAACTAGTTATAATTTAGCCAATGTCTTTTTTTATTTTAGAGGGAAAAAAAGTAGCCCCCAAGTGTCCTTAACTTTTCAGTACTTCTCTGTAACACACAGAATGAAAAGGTACTCTCTAAAATTAAAATCATTAGAAAATATCTTAAATAAAATGTTTTACATAAATAAGTGTTAAACTTCAGATTCAAACTATATTTTCTTCTGTATCTCAATTTGGGAAAAATCTCACAATTATTAACTCTTCTCAGTTACATTTATTTTTGAGCATTTAAATCTATTACACACCAGTTTGTAAAATTCACCTTGGTTACATCTCCCCATGCCTGTGTGCTGTCTTTCCTCAGGTAAGTCCATTATATGCATCTAAGTGCTGGGGAGGTTTAAATAGCACTTTAAAAATATTCATGAGAGTTCTGAAATGAAGGTTTCATCTTTAGCTATTTACTGTAGGATTTGTAATTCAAATCATCACAGCATCCTAAAGAAATACTGTGTGAATGGAATGCACACAATTCCTACAGAACACACAAACTGATGTCCAAAAGGCACAGAGTAATGCTGGTGGCTCTTTCTAGTCAGTTAAGAAACAATAAAAAGTCTGCATTATTCTTTCATAATTTAAATACTTAAGTAATCTTCACTTTATTATTTTATAACAATGACTTCAAATTTACATTAAGTACCATTGTAATAGCTTAGTGTATAATACAGATATTTGCGAATATCCCATCCAAAAATTAAAAAAAACTTCCTCACTATATATATATTTATATAAAAATTATTCTGAAAGACAAGAACATAGACAAGGGACTTGGTACAGACCATCAACTCAATTTTCTATCACCACAGTTGTAACTCCAAAATCAACAAATATACAGCAGTAATTAAAAGCAGTGCAAATATCTTTGGAGGTTAGGATATAATTATAATGCAAGAACATAAAACTGAGGAAATAAAAAAGGCAAGTACTTCAAGTACAAGGAACCAGTCGGCTTGAGGTCCATCTTAGTGTTTACTGGGGGCTTCCTTCCTGCTTCTACTTCTTTCTCTGAAACACATTGGCCAACATGGCACCTGATGTTGTCAACTGGCCCATTTTGTTCAAAAACTTGGTCTTTGTATCTTCACTCACTAAGCTTGCAGCAATTGACATTGAGCTAGGAAAGAAAATTTAAAATTCATGTAAAGCAACATAAAAAAATAACAATTTTTCATTTCTTTAGCAGCGTATCATTAACGAACACACTCTGAATTGGCGTCACAAAAGGGAAACTTATATTTATGAAGGGTAGTTTGTATACGCCATCCTAGGTTAGGAGCTTTCACGTTTGTTATCTATAGTAGAGGAAGCAGTACGTGTAGTGGTTAGGAACAAGTCTGGGACTGAACTGAATCTTGGCTCTGTTTACCAGCTTGGGTAAATTATTTAAACTTATCTGTAAAACGAGGAGGATTCTAGTATCAGCCTTCTAGGGTTATTATGATTATATTAATACAACTGTAAAGTGCTCAGTATAGTGCTAGGCACATAATAGCATGATGTAATTGTTAGTAGTTATTCTTTATCACTTCATTTAATTCTTACAGCAATCCTGGAAGATAAATATTATCAGTATTTTCACAAATGAGTAAATCAAATTGCAATGAGGTTTTGTGCTGTGCTGATGATAATCCTATGGTATATTCCTTTTTAGGGGGATATTCCTTTTTTGGGGGGTGTCCTGAATTGCCAGTTGCATTGATTTCAATCAACAGTTTCAAATCCATTTCTTCTTTTTCACCAACCTACTGTGTAGGGAATAAACACAATCTAAATGACCACTAAAGATTGCTAATTTATCATAGTACTGAACAGAAACAGAATAATGACCAAGCACAATTTTTCAATGATCTGACAACTGTCCTGTAATAGACTTGGAATCCAGTTTATTGCCTTGTGGCTTTGGCCAAGATGGTTTAGATCTCTCTGACTCAGTTTCCTCATCTGTAAAACACAGCTTGTGATTTCTGTTGTAAAGTATTCTGAGGATTAAGTAAGATAATGTGTTTGAACATGTCAAAGACAACATGTGGCAAGCTGAAGGTGCTCAACATGTCTGTTGAATCTACTGCATGAGGTGTGTCCTGCCACAGAGGACACCTGGGTCTATGTAGTCTATAAGGGTGTGCACTGTGAATTACTCAAGTTAAAAACCAAACTACAACTCCCACTTTGAAAATATTCTTCACATTGCTCTTCTGACAGTACACCAATGGGTTCTCTTTCCTGCTGCTTCTCTTCCCACAAAGTAATCTTCCCTAAGGTTTGGTATTTGGCTCTTGATTCTTCAATTACAAAACTTACTCTCAAAGTTTCAAATTGAATTGCATCCCTTTTCCTGAGGGTCAGTCCCACATTACTATTATTTGCTAGATAAAGCCAACATCTCAAGCTTTTGTTCACACCCTAACTTTAGAAATAACTCCCCATTTTAATTCCCCCCCACTTTTGCCAGTGGTTCTACTATTTTCCTGTTTCTAACAGTGAATTTAATAGCTCCTTCTACTTCTATTTCAAACCAAACACGAGTCCTGTGACCTTATTCTTTGAAGCATCTCCTCTACTGTTTCTTTTTACTTTCATGGCTAACACTTCACAACTCAGTGATTCCAACAGTCTTCTATCTTTCATAATCAGATTAACTTCTATAAGTCACTCCTTGATATCACAACTTAGCTCAAAAATCTTTAATGCTTACATACCACCTACAAGATGGAATGTGCTTCGCATTCAAGAAATGTAGCAGTCTATTTCTTGTTTTTCCATACCCCTGTCACTGACTATCTCTTTGACCCCCTGCAGTCAGGTTTGTCCAGCCTATTGTTCAATCACTCTCAAATCTTTCTATCCATTGCCTACCCATCTTTCAAAGCCCAGCTGAAGTCCTATGGTGCCTTTCCTTAACATTCTAGCTTTTCAGTGCTCTTCCTTTTTAGAAAACTCAGTGTAAGTCAAAAGATAAGTATGATTTAAATTTACATCTAGAAAAAGGGGATGTATGGGTCAGACCATAGTTGAGATATCAAGTTTTAATAATATTCTAAGAGGAGGCCAACCATGATGTTAAGGAGTCTGGAAACTTTAAGAGGTAAAAATGAAAGGAATGAAGAATATTTGGTCTGGAGAAGATTTAGGTGACGTAACTGATATCTGTATATGTCATACGTGATAAATTGGATATAAATATATATCTGCAGGGGTGTATATATCTACATAGGTCTACTGATACATATCATAGTCACTTGGAAAACTTTTGAAAATGCAGATGCCTAGGCCTAATCCAGTACTTCTGATTCTTTCCATTTGAGGTAGGAGGCCCAGGTCTATATTACAAAGCTTTTCAGTTAAAAAAAAAAAAAAAAAAAAAATCATTGCATTACAGCAATTCCGCCCCACCCTAAGACAGAGTAAATTTTATCAGTTTTATAAAGGGGTTTGTAACACTCTCCCACCCTCCTACCAGATGATAAAGACTTGTTTTAGAGGGCATAGGAATTTTGGAAAGGGAGATTTTAATCCAGGAAAAGATACATTTTAAAAGAGTTATTAAAATGAAATGGGATGCCTTGTAATGTGTATCTTCACTGCAAGTTTTCAAGCAAATCTCAGATCTTTTCTTTGCAAGTAATATCCCTATCTTCTTTAAAACTATTTATGGCCTATATTATTTCTCTCTTTTCTTCTCTTTAAAATCTCCACTTGGGCCAGCCTTGGCGGCTCACACCTGTAATTCCAGCACTTTGGGAGGTCAAGACGGGTAGATCACCTGAGGTCAAGAGTTTGAGACCAGACTGGCCAACATGGTGAAACCCCCTCTCTAGTAAAATACAATAATTAGTCGGGCATGATGGTGCACGCCTGTAATCCCAGCTACTCGGAAGGCTGAGGCAGAAGAACTGCTTGAACCTGGGAGGCGGAGGTTGCAGTGAGCCGAGATGGTGCCACTGCACTCTAGCCTGGGAGACACAGTGAGACTCTATCTTGAAAAAAACAAAAACAAAAAAAACAAAACAACCCCCCCACAAAACAAAAACAAAAATAAAATCTCCACTTGATTTCTAACACTATTCTGGTTTGCCTTCTATTTCTCAATTAAGTTCTTCCACATGCATCTGAAATGTTGGTCTCTAATTCCATGACTGTTCACCTTCTCCCTATCAGAGCCCCCTTTTCAAATGATATCATTTATCTACCACTGCTCCAACGGTAAGCCTTTAATTACCACCCATGTGCTGCTAATGGTTCTTAGATCTCAGTGAACTGCCTATAAAACACTCTACCTGTGCCTCAGATTTGAAATATTCCTCTTCAGAATAGTTCTTCCTATAGTTCCATTTTGTTGTATTTTATCATCATCTGTTTAAATGTTCAGATCAGAAATGTAGGAATATTTTGATTCTGTTCTCCTTCACTCTTAATCAGCTGCCAAGTTAAACTGAGTTCCCATCCGAAATATGGGTCTCAAATCCATCTTCTCATATTCACTGCCATACACTGGCATTATAACATGGTGGTTAAAACTGCAGTCTCAAGGACCGCAATGCCTGGGTTCTGGTTCCTCCACTTAGTAGCTAGGTGGCCTCTGAGCAACTTATCTATCTCTCTGCCATCTGTAAAATGAGAATAGTAAACGTATCTACTTTGTAGGGTTAGTATGACTATTATTAGCAAATATATGAAAAATGCTTTGAATGGTATCTGGTTCATAAGCATTACTTATTGTTACCTTCCCATCCAAGCCCACACTTCATCTCATCATGGATTCCTATAATAGCTTTCTAATCTGTTCCACCGACTTCTCTATTCCCTAGAGTCTGGTTCCTAAAGCAGTGATTCTCAAGGTGTGGTTCCAAGACCTGCAGCATTAGCACCACCTGGGAACTTGTTATCAATATAAATTCTCAGACTCCACTCAGATCTTCTGAATCAAAAACTCTGGGGATAGTACTCAGCAATTTCCAGGTGATTCTGATGGACACTGACGCTTGATAACCAAAGTTCCTAAGTGTTGGCTACAGGTAGCAGGCCAAATCCAGCCTGCTGTTTTTATAAATAAAGTTTTACTGAAACCCAGCCATGCGCATTTATTTACATATTGCCAAAGGCTGCTTTCCTGCTACAATAGTACAGACCAGCTCAGTAGCTGTGACAGAGATTGTATGGTCTCCAAAGTTTAAAATAGTATTTACTATCTCTACAAAAAATTTGCCACCACCTGACCTATAACACAAAGCCCAAATCTCCCAGTGTGGCACACAGAATTCTTTACTGTTTGGTGCCTCCTACCTTTATATACTTCTCTCTACCATTCTCCCACATGTACTCAGCACTCTAGCTTTACTTACAGTTCCCAAACACGCTTTTCTGTAACTTTGGTCATTTTGCACAGTGCTGATTTTTCCGCATGTAATCCTCTTTTGCTCTTCCTTTTTTCCTCCCTAGTCAGTCATTCATATCTGAAGACTCCTGTATTCCTTTTTCCGTGGAACCATTTGCAGGCATTGTTTTAGTGCTTATCTTTATTTTAACTGCTTCTTTTCCCACTGTCAGCTGTGAATACCCCGAGGGAAGAGATTATGACTTGCTCAAGCTCATCTTTGTGAACAGCCCATGGTAAGCGCTCTGAATTTTACTTACCGCTGAATGAATATGAGAAGGGTACCAAAATAGTTATGCATACATTTTCTGCCTGCAGATCAGTGCTTTTCAAACTTTTCTGACACAGATCCATAGTGCCACATTTTATGTGATGACTTGTAGTACTTACACAGGTAACTAATGTTTCATAAGAAAGACTCATCCTTACCACTTGGGATGTACTCTCTATTTGATTCTATTTCTTAGGATGAAATACCTATCACAACCAATTGAATTAATTAAGCCACGTACTAACGTCATGATCTGCAGGTTGAAAAATACTGCTTTTAACCACAGGCTCTTTGAAGGTGAAATCCACGTATGCATCATCTTTGTATTCCCCATAGCAAAAGGCAGCGCTCTTCACGGATACAGATATCTTTATCTGCACCCACTCTCGCTTTTCCTTCCATCTGAGAAGCAATTCCTTTTAGTGCTTCAAGTAAAAGGCTTTCCTCTTGTGCTTTTGATCTACGATAGACTTCAGAGGAGGGGTGGGGCCAAGGAAGGCTTCCCTGAAGAGGCAACATCTAAGCTCTGTCCTGAAGGATGAATAGGAACTAGCCAGGCAGAGTAAGAATACTCCCGGCAGACGGAATCACATGTGTAAAAACCTGAGAAGAACAGAAGCTTGCCCTGAATCTGATTAAGTCTCTAGATCTAGACCCAGCTACCAAATATACAAGAAATAGAGAAGAACATGTAAAAAGATAGAAGAGAAATGCAATCAGCAAAATTCAGAGTGTGGGAAACTCTATAGGACAAATGATTCAGTGTCTTCAATAAGTAAACTGTATGGAGAAAAAAGGAATAGAAAGGTAACATTCTGTCTATGGACTGAAGGAGACTTAATATAGCAACCAACTGCAATGTATAGAACTCATTTGGATCCTGACTCAAAGAAACAAACTGTAAGGAAAGACAAACAACAAATCACTGACATTTATCAAACAAGGAGAAATTTGAACAAAGGCCAGATAGTTGATGATATTAAGTTGTTATTGTTATGTTGGTGTGATAATGATACTGTGTTTATGTTTTTTAAAATAATACTTATGTTTAAAAGATACATATCAGAGAATGGGAGGGAGAAGTAGGTGGCCTATGGATGAAACTGAAGCTGGGTTACAGTTATAATATGTATAGAAATTCATTATATTTTCAGTTTATTTTTGTGTTTGTTAGAAAAACTTGTAAAAAACCTCTATAAAAAACCACCAATAATATAGAAGATGCGAATGTGTCTATTGTTTTAATCCTCCGTGGCTAAAATGGTTATATATGGAGAAGACTGCTTCCATTCTAAGAGTCTTTCTAAAGTAAGGGTTCTAACACATCAAAGACGTATGTGTGTTGCGCATGGGGAATAGGGAGGAGTGCATGCGTGAGTGTGTGTGTGTTTCTAGACCGATAGGATGAAACACTTATTCCTGGTAGTTAGCCTTAAAGAAAATACTTTTCAGCTTTTTATGTCTAACAGAGTCCACTTAAGATGCTCAAGGTTACCTCAGTAAGAGTACATACAGTCCATTTGTAAATAACTCCCACTCCTGAAACTCCAATGTTATACTCTTTCACACCTATGCTTGTATTTTAATCTTACTGAATCCTTGGATTCCAATTAGTTTGATTAGAAGCATGTGACTAGAACATTCCCAAGCTTATAATCCTTTATGCAGTATGTTGTTTATCTTACAAGTCCTGTCACAAGTTTCTAGACATTATTTTGACCAGTGAGTGAACAACCCAGCTACATATCAGAATTTTGTTGGAAGCTTTTAAATGTCCCTAGGCTGACTGAGAATATTGAGAGAAGGCACAGGGCATGGGATGGAGACCTGAATTTTAAATTCCCCAGATAATTCTGATGAGATGGTTTATGGACCAGGATTTGAGAACCAGTGACTTAAATCATTTTCTTGTCTTCCAAACGAATGACTATAACATAACACAAAATGACACATTATACTGATTGATAGCAAATTTAGATAGAAAAATTAAGGTTAACATGTAGCCTTAAAAAAAGAATTAATGTCTTACCCTTGAGGCTCTTGGACGGTCTTGTTTTCAACTTTCTGTTCACATTCTTTTATCATGGAACTTAAAATAACCTGATTAAAAAAATTTACTTTAGTGAAATACAGTTTACATAGTAAAATACTATGGTTTAATCCAATGTTTTAATTTTTAATATTCCTATAAGCTAATATGTTAATTAAAATTTAGTTTTGGCAGTTACTTTGTTAAAGGAATTCATATGAGATTGCTAGACTAGGTACAGAAGTAGCTTTAAAAAAATCTCAATCATATAACAATAATTTATTTTGATTTTCACTAGTCTTCTTTCTAAATGTTTTCTATTCTCCCTTAGCTTACCCACCATCTTCTAATGTTAAAAGTAAAATTTATATACATCTATATATTTAACATATACACACACTACGGTCACACACATATTTTCCCAGTAAAAGCTGTCCTGTTCTACGTCCCTTTGCTTTCTCCAGGTTGCAAAAAGCAAGATCCCTTATTTTAATGTCTAGAGCTGAGACTAGGTACAGCTCCATGGCTACTAAAATATAATGAGGGATATGCTGGGTGTGTAAAAGTTAACACCATTCCTGCAGGGAAACTGAGTGAGTGATAGAAAGGTTAGAGAGATCTAAACTGCTGCTCTGATATCTGGCAACCACACCAGAAAATGAATGGCTCTTCTGAATATTCTTGGCCCAGGTTTGGGCATGGAGGTCACTAAAAAAATATTTATTGTCTACCTACTACGGGCTAGGCACCTTTTTAGACAGGGGGGATAGAGCAAATAAAACAGACAATATTCCCTACTCGTGGAGCTTATGTTCTAGTAAGAGAGAGAGAGACACAAAAAGCAGGTAAATTATGTAGTATATTAGACAGTGATAAGGGTTAAAAAAAAAATATTGAGTAAGATAAGGGGTACTAGGAAGGCCAAAGCAGAGAATGGTACAATTCTCATGGAAGTGTTCAGGGTAGGCTTCAAGGAGATGTTAATGTTTAAGTAAAAACATGAAGGAGACGGAGGAATAAGTGCTGCAGACACTAGGAAGAGGCTGCTCAAAGGCTGTGAAGTGGGAGAAGACCTGCCATATCCTAAGGAAAGAGGCCCGAGTTGGTGCAGGGTGAGCAAGGGAGAGAGGATAGAAGATGAAGTCTTAGATGTACTAGAAGACAGGGCTGGATCCTATAGTGCCTTGAGATTATGATAAGGACTTTGGGGATTATTCTAAGAGAACGAAACTTTTACCATGCATCATGTGGGAAATTCTAGATTACCCTTTTTTGAATGTATTCTCTGCTTCCCCACTCTCTTGTCTCATAGGTTATAGCATTTGTTTGTTTGGCTAGTTTTTTGCTTTTGGTTTTAAGGGGAATTTTTGTATTTTTCTTTATCCTCCTCGCATTGTCTCTGTTTCCTCCAGCACCCTCCTTCTTTCTTCTATATTTTCATCTCTATCTTTGGTATTCTAGGCTTTTCTAAATGATTGGTAATCTTGGGATGTCTACTAATGACTGGCGCACCAAAATGTGGATTAGAATCTCTTTATGCATGGGTAAACTTCACTTTAAGTTAAATCTGGCACCAAACTAACTTTCTGTTGATCTGTTTTCCCCTGTAGGCATAAACCTGTCAGCCAGCATTTGAAGGGTAATGAGGTGTCCCATCATTAACTAGCTGTCACTTATTTTCCCTCTTTTCAGTACGGTTTTCAGCTATGCCTGATATCTCAAGTCTACAGAGTAAAGCTCCAGTCTCCCTTCAAGGTTGGCAAGGGAATCTGGGAATCTGATCCTTTTAAAGTCTTTAAATTATTCCTCTTATTCAGTCCCACCATACCCTAACAGAGGTAGGGCAATTTGTGGTGAAACAGGCTTGCTTCTTATTTGTTCTGTCCTATAGACTTAGATTTAGCATTTATCTTGGAAGCAAGGATCCTCAACAAAATACCAGCAAACTTAATCCAGCTACATATAAAAGGAATTATACAACATAACCAAGTGGGATTTATCCCAGGAACGCAAGGTTGGTTTAGTACTCTGAGATAAATTAATGTAACACACTGTATCAATAGAAGAAAAAACAACCTCATGATCATCTCAATTGATGCAGAAAAAAACATTTGATAATATCTAACATCCCTTATTATAAAAACATTCAAAAACTAGGAATAGAAGGAAACTTCCCCAACCTGATAAAGGGCATCTAAGAAAATACAAATAAAATTGAAAAGAACTAAAAGGGGAAGTAGACAATTCCCAATCATAACCTTTTTTTTTTGAGACGGAGTTCGCTCTTGTTGCCCAGGCTGGAGTGCAATGGCACGATCATAGCTCATTGCAACCTCTGCCTCCTGGGTTCAAACGATTCTTCTGCCTCAGCTTCCCAAGTAGCTGGAATTACAGGCATGCACCACCACGCTAATTTTGTATTTTTAGTAGAGATGGGGTTTCTCCATGTTGGTCAGACTGGTCGTGAACTCCTGACCTCAGGTGATCTGCCTGCCTCGGCCTCCCAAAGTACTGGGATTACAGGCATGGGCCACCACGCCTGGCTGCCAGTCTTAACTTTTAACGTGTCTTTCAACAGCTGATGAAATAAGCAGGTCACAAAAAAACTGATATGAAGATAGAATTGAACCATAAAATTAACTAACCTTATTTTATTGAAATATATAAAACAGTATACCTAATAAAGACAGAATGTATATTCTTTTCAAATGCCACACTGATCGTATTCTGGGTCATTAGGATAACTTTAACAAATTTCAAAGGACTGAAATCAGACTGTTCTCTGACTGTAGTTAAGTTAGAAATCAGTAACAAAAATATCACTAGATAATTCCCATTGCCCCCCAATTAAACAAACCCCATGGGTCAGTAATGAAATACTGGAAATAAAACTGTAATTTGAACTAAATGATAATAAAGATAAAATATAGCAAATGCAAGGGATACAGCTAAAACAATACTTAAAACCTTAAATTAATAGCCGAGCATGGTGGTTCAAGCCTGTAATCCCAGCACTGTGGGAGGCCAAGGTAGGTGGATCACTTGAACCCAGGAGTTTGAGACCAGCCTGGACAGCATGGCAAAACCCTGTCCCTACTAAAAATACAAAAAATTAGCTGGGCATGGTGGTGCATCCCTGTAGTCCCAGCTACTCGGGAGGCTGAGGTGGGGGGAATCACTGGGAGGTAGAGGTTGCAGTGAGCCAAGATAGCACCCTGCACTCCAGCATGGGTGACAGTGAAACCCTGTCTCAAAAAAACAAACAAAAAACCAAAATCCTTAATATATCAGAAAAGAAGAAAAGTTTAAAAATAACCTAAACTTCCTCCTCAAGAAGTTAGAAAAATAGAAAACAAACCTAAACAAAATAAAAGGAAATAAAGATGAAAACAGATATAAGTAAAATAGAAAAAAAGCAGCAGGAAAAATCAACACAGCTGAAAGTGCAATATTTGAGATTAATGAAACTGATAAATCCCTATTCAAAACTAACTTTAAAATAAATAAAGAAAAACAAAACAAAACAAAAAAACCAGGCTGGGGATGGTGGCTCATGCCTGTAGTCCCAGTGTGTTGAAAGAAGATCTAAATAAATATAAGATATAGCATGTTCTATATAGCAAGACTCAATCATAGAGAAGACTCCCCAAATTAATTTACAGAGTCAATTCAATTTCAATCAGAATCTAAATAAGATCCTTCTTGGAACCTGTCAATACAATACTAAACTTTACACGAGGAAGGTAAGGGTCATGAACAGTCAAAACATTTCTAAAAAAGGACAGGATGCTGGACTTGTCCTACTGGATTTCTGGACTTTTAAACAAGACAAATGTAATGAAGACAGCATATCGCTTTTATGATAATTGACAAAGAAACCAGTGAGAAAGAATGTTCCCCAATAACAGGCACGTACATACATTGGAACTTCATATATGACAGAGGCAGCATTGCCAATCAGTGAAAAAAGGATGAACTGTTCAACAAATAATACTGAAATAACATATTGTCCATATAGGAAAAAAAAAAATAATTGGAATGCTAGCTCACATCATACATAAAAACCAATTCTAGTAAAATTAATGATTTTATTATATAAAGTCAATTTAAAAAAATTTCAGAAGTATAGGAAATAACGTCTTTTAGAAATGATCAATAAATCTGACTATTAAAAAATTAAGAATCAGTGTTCGAAGATGCCAAAGATATGAAAAGACATATAAATTGGAAACAGATATTCATAAAACATAAAATTGACCAAGTATTTGGTGTATTCCAGATACATAATGAACTTCTAAAAAATAACGGTTAAAAAGACAGCCTAAATGAAAAATAGGCAAAAAACCTAGACTTTAATAGAAGAACACAACTCATCAATAAGCATACCAAAGAATGCTCAAACTTGACAGTAATTAGAGAAATGCAAATCAGAAACATAATGGTAATTTTATATCCACCAAATTAGAAAGTTCAACAATACCAAGTGTTGGCAAACATAAGAACTAAAAGGGTACTCCCATACACTGCCTATAGGGGTATAAATTGTTAGCATTTTGGAAAACAATTTAGCATTAGCAGGCAAAACTGAATATGTGTACACTGTACAACTTGTTGATTCTATTCCTAGTTTGTATCTCACAGACAAACTTTTGCACATGTGCATCATAAGATGCTTATAATTCTGTTTATAATAACAAAATACTGGAAATATCACCTATTTTCCCAGAAAGGAGAATGGATAAACTATGGCATAATCATACAAAGGAATACTATTCAGTAAGGACAATAAAATAACTACTTTTACAAATATCAGTAAGAATGAAACTTATAAACAAAATGAGTGAAAAAAGCAAATCATATAAGAATACATACAGGAGATTCCATATATACAGGATAGGAGAAATATGCAAAATTAAACAATATGTTGTTTAGGGATAAATAAATATGTGGTAAAACAATAAGAAAAACAAAGTATGATAAATATAAAATTCTGGGCAAGTGTTAAACTTGGAGGAGCACAGGAGAGGGACATGATTAGGGAGGAGCTTATATGGAACTTTTAAGATACTGGTAATTTTCTATTAAGCTAGGTAGTAATTACATGGGTGTTAGTTTAATTATTATTATTTTAAAAATTTTTCCCTTTTTTCCCCCTCATCAACTTTGTGACAGTATAATTGTTTTTTAAACAAGACTGATAGTCATAGTCTTCTGTGCCAACTTGGCTAGGATATAATACCCAGTTATTTAATCAGTGACCCAGGCATTGCTATGAAGGTACTTTGTAGATGTGCTGAACATCTACAATAAATTAATTTTAAGTAAAGGAGATTATTGCCCTAAAAAATATGGGTAGGCCTCATCCAAGCAGTTGAAGGCTTTATGAGCGAAAAGTGAGGTTTCCTGAAGAAGGAATCTGCCTCAAATACTGCTTATCAGCCTGCCCTCCATATTTTGGACTGAAGCCTGCAACATCAATTCCTCCCTGAGTGTTCTGCCTTATGGTCTCTCCTACATATTTTGGACTTGCCAGCCCCCTCAACTGCATAAGCCAATTCCTTAAAATAAATCTCTTAATATATCGTTTTGGTTTTGCTTCTCTGGAGAACATTGACTAATACAAACACATATGTAATATAGCCTTTGAATGTATATCCTACACTTTACATTATGCAATGGTATTCTTCTGACAGAAGGAAGAGAACAGGCAAAGGCATGGAAGCAAAAGATGATGTTATGTGGTGGAGATGAATTAGTTTGGCATGGCTGGGGCAGAGTGTGTGATGGAGGAGAAAGGGAGAGGGATGAAACTATCAAGATGAACAGGTGTCAGATGATAAAAGGCCTTGTATGTAAGAAACTTGTAAAAGGTTTTTAACAGGAGAATAACATGAAGAGATTTATACTTTAGAAAAAGTACTTTGGCTGTAGTGAGAAACAATAGTAGAGAGCTAAGATTGGAGAAAAATTAGGATATTCTACAAAATGGTTTCAATGAGGTAACAATAAAGGATTCAACTAACAGGGTGGCACAGGTATAAAGAAAGGGAAGAGATTAGAAAGATATTATGAAATTAAAGAACTAATTGGACATATTCCATGTTAACCATCAGGTATATGATTTGGGGAGAAAGCCGTATGGCATTAGCCAAAGTGGGAGACGGAGAGTAATTCTGGTTGAGGGGATTGGCCATGCTGAATTTTACAAGATGCGTGTAGGACATGCAGGTGGAACAGACAGGTAGCAGTGAGCCATGAAGTTCTATGGCTCCAGCATGGGGTTAGAGCAGAAGATGAAATCTGTCTGATAGTAACATATAGTAGAGGCAAGTTAGATGATGAGTATGGATGAACTTGTTCATGGAGAGTAATTCTAATGAATGAAAAGGTGAGGTAAGAAAGGAGGGGAGATTGGGAAGAACTGACGAGAGAAGTAAGAAAAAAACAGGAATAGAATGGAGTCCCAGGAGCCACAAGAGTTTTGAATTAGAAAATGCTGCAGAGAGACCTGAAGCTATAACAACAACAAAAAAGTCCTGTCAGGGTGGCAGCTTGGTCACGAGTGACCTTAAAGATGGCAGTTTCAATGGATTAGTGTGATGCAGGGAATATGATGTACCAACAGACACTGTAAAAGTTGAGAGAGTAAATGTGGACGATCAGGAAGAATATGAGACTTGGAGAGGGATGAAAGGAAGTTTTTGCTATTTAGGAGTGCAGAGTCAAACATCGTAAAAGGAAAAGCTGATGGAAAAATAGGTTGAAGACACTGAATAGAAAATAAATGATAAACAAGGATTTGGAGGAAACGAGGGGAAACAGGAGACAAATAGAATGAAATAAAATAGTTATGAGGAAATGAAGACAGAAAATAGAAACTGCATCTAAGAAAGTTGATGGTCAGAGATAACTAACATTTTATAGTTAAAAATTTTCACATACATTATCTTATTAAAGTCTCATTATATTAAGTGAAGGAGAGTGTATCATCCCTACTTTAGACAATTAAAGAGAGGCTCAAAGATGTGAAAGGAGTTGTTGAAGATATCACATCTAGTAAACAAATTGATAAAATGACATTGAGCTAGATTTAAAAAAATTAAGTATAGCATATGATAAGCCTCACATAGAGAAGAATACAAGTCTGTATATGAGGTATTAAAATATGAATATGGCACTGCTAATCACAGTGGCTCACCTCATGCTCTGGAGAGAGATGTTCCATGTCAGTCCGTAAACATCTGAGACCAGGTAAAAAGTGATTAACCATTAAGTCCTCTGAAATGACTTGGGACAAGGTAGTTAAGGGAATTAAATGAAACCAAACTGGTATGTCCAACAGAACAACCGAGTTACTACCATATAAAAGAGAAGCCTTCTTAGATGATGCCTATGGCATGGTGATCACTGAGGGTAAACAGGCTCCCCTCAAGCATGAATCCTCATTTGCAGAGTGTTATTTCGGAGTCAATTATGTTTATTCACACAAATCTATTTATGTCAGTGGTATTCATCATTTAAATTACAGAATGTCATGGAAATGTATAAAATGAGCATAACAATTAAATCATGTAACCCAATCAGATGTTTCAATGAATATGAAAAAAGTATAAAAAGTAAGTTTTCCGGCCGGGCGTGGTGGCTCACGCCTGTAATCCCAGCACTTTGGGAGGCTGAGGCGGGTGGATCACGAGGTCAGGAGATCGAGACCATCCTGGCTAACACGGTGAAACCCTGTCTCTACCGAAAATACAAAAAATTAGCTGGGCAGGGTGGTGGGCGCTTGTAGTCCCAGCTACTCAGGAGGCTGAGGCAGGAGAATGGTGTGAACCAGGGAGGCGGAGCTTGCAGTGAGCCGAGATCACGCCACTGTACTCCAGCCTGGGCGACAGAGCGAGACTCCGTCTCAAAAAAACCAAAACAAAACAAAACAAAAAAAACAAAAAGTAAGTTTTCCATGACAACTAAGTTGAAAGTTTTGGGAAAAACTGATAAATGCAAATTGCTTAAAACATTGCTGTTTAACTATTAGGTATAAGACAATTGTAAAAGATTGAGAAAATATAAAATCTAGAAAACTCTATAGTGCATAACAGAAATATTTCTGGATCCTCTTTAAAGAACTTTAACCTGAAAATCATAGACAATTGCATTACAGATATGATTTACCTGAGAAAGAAGATGTTTAACTATAATTCACAAAAAAGAGATGACTACATCAAAAGACTAGTAAAAGAAAATAACATATATACATTTTAAGTTAAAGTAAGTTAAAGTAGATAACATTTTCCTGATTTCTTGCTTTAGCCATCCTGTTAAACTGACCTACTATGGGTCCTTTAGCCATCCTGTTAAACTGACCCTACTATGGGTCCTGATTGAGTTGGGTAACAGAGCTTTTGCGGTAATAAGAGCATTTGTTAAGTTTAGGATTACTTGTAGTTCTTAAGTCATCTTTGAGTTTTAGTTGATTATCTTGACATTAAAAGGTATCAGGAAAGCAGATGCATTTCTCCAGAAAACAATTCATCTTGTTCATTCATGTCAATTCTGATACATTCTCCCTTTATTCTAGTTGTTAGCCTGTAAAACTAGCTCCTATTTAATATCACACCACAAAAATGCCAGTAAATGAGTTTCCTTATAAAGATAATTTATTATTATTATTTTTTGAGACAGAGTTTTTTGCTCTTGTCACCCAGGCTGGAGTGCAGTGGCACGATCTAGGCTCACTGCAACCTCCGCCTCCTGGATTCAAGCGATTCTCCTGCCTCAGCCTCCCGAGTAGCTGGGATTATAGGTGTGCGGCACCACACCCAGCTAATTTTTTGTAGTTTTAGTAGAGACCGGGTTTCACCATGATGGGCAGGCTGGTCTTGAACTCCTGACCTCAGATGATCTGCCCACCTTGGCCTCCCAAAGTGCTGGGATTACAGGCGTGAGCCACCGTGCCTGGCCATAAAGATGATTAAAATAGATGATTTAAATGAGTTCCCTTATAAAGATGACTTAGTTGAAAAAATGAATTTCACTGAGAAAAATATCAGTGTAACTACTGCTTTGAAAATACAGTTATATATAAAAATTGTTCACAAACAAGGCTCCTAAAATGAGTGATTTATAAATTTAATAGGTATGAAATATATAAACATCATCTGGTAAACCAAATCCCTATAGACATATAGAGGGCTGCAACCTAATTATTTGTAGTCTTGCTTTCAAGATATGGTGAAAGTGGCACCAAAATATAACTGTGAATGACCTTTGAATTAGTAGTTTAAGAGTCTGATCTGGAGAAATATGGGCATGGATTGAGAAGCTGAAGATGGCCCTACTTAGAGAGAAGAGGGAAGTCATTTTTCTTTTCCTCTTTCTACTCACTACTGGGGCCTACCTTTTCCCTATGGACCAATCTTTCTCAAGGATTCAAAACTTGAAGGTAATTAGTTCCATCAGATATTAGGAGTCACCTTTACCTCACTGGCGAATGATGGTTAGCCTCTGACTGCTAACAATGAAAGAAGAATCTTAGTTTATTAAGGGAGATCACTGCATTTTAGATAGCTCAATTAGGAAGTTTTTCTTAGAAACGAAATCAGCCTCTGTTATCTCTGCTTGTTAGTGTTAGCTCTGTACCTTAGTTGCACAGTTTGCCTAATCATCCTTCTACCTAAACACCTTTAAAATACCTTTTCATCCCCAAGCCATCTCTTCTCCAGGTTAAACATTCCTAAATTCCTTCAAACTTTCCTTAAACATGACTTCTTGACTTCTTATCATGCCAAAATGTTACACACTATAGTTTTTCTAATGTCTGTATTAAAACATGATGGTAGGCTAAAAGGAACACTCTTCTGATCAGCTTAGAATATAATGGAGCAGAACAGATTAGAACAATGTGATTTTATTAGGGGCCACAACACTGTTGACTCAAGTACAAGTTCTGACTCATGTAGAACCAACACTTTTAGTACTTGAACAGGGACTATTGTTAAGATGGTTCTTCCCCTTACCGTATTGGTATGTAGACTTTTTACTGTATTTACTCTAGTGATATCCTATGCATATCTAAACACACAATAATTCCTTCTGTATAGATTTCTATGCTCTTTGGGAAACCACTGCCTTCCTTATTTGGAAACTTTGGTTTTACAGAGCCAAACATTTGGATCTTTTGACTTTCCCATTTTCCTTGAGGCATATTCCTTTAGAAACTCTCTGCTACATAAGATTATACATAACGTTTTGTGTAAGTTTTAAATATTACTTTCACAAAGTCCAATTAAACATACCAATGTTTTCTTTCTTTGAGATACAAACTCTGCGATGCGCCACTGTTGCTTTCTTGCAAGGGTCCTATCTCTTCTCCAATACTAAAGAATTCTTACTTGCTAATTCAGAATATCAGTTCCTCTTTTTGCTTCCTCTATCTTCCCTAAGTTGAAAATGCCAACAAGAAATCAAGAATGATAAGTTCTGCTTTTAGTGGAACTAAACTTATAGAAGATGTGAATAGTTGAGGTTACAAAATTATTATTAAAACATGGTGCCATCTGTATTATAAAAAAACATGGCTCATATCCTCCTCATGATTAGGTCATTTGTAACAGATTTCCAACATAAACTGCTCTCAACCATGCATCCAACCTTCAGTTTTAGTATTTCCAAAGACATATAGCTACTTAACAAATAGCTCTACTTTTCTACTTTCTCTAGTTGATTTATTCTGAACAAAAATAACCTCTTCTTGGTACCTTCTAGTCAAGAATCCAGTGTCAATGACTGTTAGTAATATTTTATGGCATATTTATCTCATTTAAAATTACCTGTTCATGTTGCTTATTATATCAAACTGGTATATAACAATGTGAACCATATATGAAAATCTTGAAGCTCTTCCTTTGTTCTCTGGTTTTTGTTGAGCATGTACTTTAGCATTTAGCCTTTCACTCTTTTTTCAATCTCTCATTTCCCCTTTCTTCAATCCTTCTGCCTTTTAAATAAAAGAGCCTAAAAGTTGGGAGTTCACTTTGCCCATCGTTATCTTTACTTCCTTCTTAGTTTTATTTTATAGGCATAGGATAGTAAAGAGAATATTTAACAGAATGGCTAAAGTTCTTTGTTCCAGTCACAGTTTTGCTTTTAACTATAAAAAACAGAAGCCACTCATGTCTTTAAGCCTTAGTTTAATCATTTACAGTCGCTGACATGGATCTACATGATCTCTAAGTTTTCTCCCAGTTCTGTAATCACTGGAGATCATTAGCTTTGTTGGCCCTGTACTTTTCCAATGTGTGATATCTCTCTAAGAGATATTCATAATATTCCACTGGATACTGAGAGTTAAACATTCACTGAAAAACCTAAATGCCAAGTCATATATACAAGGCTTCCTTTTGATTAACAGAAGTCTCAGCTGCAATTCTTTCTGCTCTTCATTTCTTGCTCGGTTATGTAGCTAATATAAATAAAAACTTCAGGTTAAGAACTTCATCAAAATTCTCAAAACTATAGAACATAAAAGCACAGAGGACTTAAAATTATCTTTTAAAATTATGAGATGGCTAGAAGATGGAGTGGAGTGAGACAAATCAAATCTTCAATTTTCTACAATTCTTATGTAAGTTGAAGAAAAGAAGTTCTACTTTTCAATCTTTAACAACCAAGTTCCACTCTAAGATTGGTTATATAAATGTAGATACACTGTAATAAAGCAAGGATACAACAACAGGAAAGTGCACTGTAGGCTTCAAAAAGATGCGTAGCAATGTCCAGTCTTTTAGAATCCACAATCTGTAAGTTGTTCACCAAGGCTAACTTATGCAAATGTGGTATAACAACTGAAAACAGAAAAAAGAAAGGGTTACATTTTTATCCAAAACGTGCATACAAAACCCTGACACACTTTAACAATAATTTATCACTTTAATTTATGAAATTTCATTTTAATTCTGAATGACTTTAAAAGATTACCCACATCTTATACTTGCTTTTTTTTAACTAGGGAAGAAAGTAGTTTTTAAAAACAAAAAGTGATCTGGCATTTGGGAGAAACAAATTGTAGCACTGTCACTATTACCTAATTATGAAGATGTATATAGATTATTTGGCCTCACTGTAATTCAGTTTCCCAGTTTGAAAAATGAAGTCCAAATAATTATAAACAACCCACCTCTTTTATTATTTATACTTGCAGATAAATTTCTTTATAAAAATATTACTATTGCTATTAAATAAATATATAGAGTATATTCTTTTTCAACAACCTATTATTTCACCACTTCAGAATAATATTATTAGCTTTAGTCTCTCAAATTCTTAGCAAAGACCAGTGTCAAATAGCACTTGATATTGGTGGCTGAGTTTTCAAGTTATTCAATGAGTTTAATACTCTCAATGAGTAACATAAAATTTCAACCTACTGCTAAATAAAAGCAATGGTCCAGGAAACAAGAACCAAATCAGTAGCAATGAGCACCTCTAGAGCCTAAGATTGTGTTTTCTGGATACCATTTCCCACTAAAACCGGGGCTCTTTGAAGAAATGGCTTCAGGGTCAGTGATTGTTAAATTGTTAATCAAAAGACCAATCACACAACCCCTTTCTAGTCTCTGCTTGGTTGAGGATCACAAAACACCACTCATAAGCATCAACTGCTGACCAACTGTAGTGACCCCTTTCTTGTTTGCACTGAGTTTGCGTATACAAAAGTCATAATCTTCTCCTGGAAAAACTCCTGCTTCCTAAATAAGCTGAGGCAATAATCACAACTTTCATGCTTAGTTTAGTAAAACCCCACAAAACTTAGAATAACAATGATCATTTTAGGGAACCTTTTGACTCGTCAAAATTAATAACAGTATGTTTATGAGGAGCTCTAGAACAAATTAGGAGACAAAAACTCCAGACATTCAGTTGAAAGCTTCATTAATTGGCATGCTGAGACCTCAACAAAATAGTGACTCTAAGTCTCCCAAGAAAACTCACTAGTTCATTTCTGCCCAAACCTTCAGAAACTTATCATCTTGCACTTGATCCAATCACACATGGTTCCTTTATTCTATCTTCTCCCGAGTCTCTGACCTTTTTACAGTGTTTTTCTCAGAAATACAACAACCACACTGCATAATATCCCCTTAAAATTGCTTGACTAGAAGACAAATCTATAGAAGTTCATTTAAACTCTAGTCTGAAGGAAGTTAAAGGCTCTAATTAAGGATCTTCCTAATTCTTAGGAAGACAGACAGAACTTTACTATAGAATTCAGATTTCACTACACATATATTGTCCTGGGCTACCACATATGTATTAATTAATTCACTTAATTGTTAACCCCTCAGCTATAATAGACAGATAGTTAAAAGCAGTAGGAGATGAAGGACCAGGAGATGATTTAATAGTAACCTAGATGGATATCATTCTTTCTTTTTTATTAAGAGATGGGGTCTTGCTTTGTTGCCTGGGCTGGAGTGCAAGGACTATACACAGGTGCAATCATAGTGCACCACAGCCTCGAACACTTGGACTCAAATGATCTTTCTGCCTTGGCCTCCTGAGTAGATGGACTACAGATGTGTGCCACCATGCCTAGCTAATTTTTAAAAATCTTTTGTAGGGACTTGGTCTTGCTATGTTGCTCAGGCTGGTGGTGAACTCCTGGCCTCAAGTGATCCTCCCATCTCAGCTTCCTGAGTAGCTGGGACTATAGACACGTGGTACCATGCCTGACTTAGACGGGCTAATTCTAAAACTGACCTTCAGTGGGAAAGAAAAAGAGGAAATACATAACATAAGGTCACTGCAGAAGCCTTTTTCTTTAGGGCAGATTGAACAAAGATATAAAATTATAAATGAAAAAAGGATAATGGGAGATTTTATAAAACTGTATTTCACAAAAAATTAGCTGGATGTGGTGGTGCCTGCTTGTAATCCCAGCTACTTGGGAGGCTGACGCAGGAGAATCACTTGAACCAGGGAGGTGCAGGTTGCAGTGAGCCGAGATGGCGCCACTGCACCCCAGCCTGGGTGACAGAGCGAGACTCTGCCTCAAAAACAACAAACAAACAAACAAAAACTGTATTTCAGAAAACGTTCAAAAAATATTCTGGGGTAGATCCAATAGTCATAAAGGGAAGCTTGTCCTGTTTTTGTTTGTTTGTTTGAATAAATGGGCCCAGACCTCAAACAATAAACTTAGGGGAAAAAATCAGAAATGGAAAATTGCCACTTTAGAAAATCTCCAATGTATGACTGAACATTTTCAGAGAGCCTTACTAAGTAAAATAGCTGAAAACAAAAAACAACTCTATGGTGTTGCAGATAAAACAACTGGTTCTTAAAAATGAAAACAAGACCAAAGGTCCTGTGATAACTAATAATTGGGAAAGAACAATGGCCACTGAAAGAACTAATGTCTGCTATTAACCAAGAAATAGAGGGGCAAATACCTAAATACCCAAAATGCCACTCCAAGGGAGACATTACCACCCAGAAATTCTCTGTCCATCCTCCAAACTACCAAAGCCAATCATCTAGAAATACATACGAATAACACTACAGCATTCTTTATACAGGTTCTACTTCAATATTTATCTTATTAATATAGAGTACTAAATTCCTCAGAGTAAGTTCTAAAGCAAAAGAGTAGCCACTTGACTGGGAAGTAAGTACAAAAGGGGGAAAAAGGGCTACTTTTTATCTTAAAAAAAAAATCTGGTTGTACCAAAATGTGAAAGAAGACTGTATAAGACATACTTGTGGGTACACAGTAAGTTGCAGGAGGCTTCAAGGATAATGGTTTACTAGAACTATTCAAGCAGTGGGAATTTCTCACCTCAATCTGTTCCTAAAACAACCTTTAATTGTTATTTTGGGGTCAGTACGAGAAGAAAATTCATTTTTTCCTCTTGTACAACTCCTACAAATTTGACAGGTGGGTATCTACTCTACAATTAAAACTGTCAAATAAAATGGAAGGGTTATTTTTAGATGTTCTTGAAAATTCTAGAAAGAGACATTAAGATATTGACACTATGTTTAATTTGAGAAATAACTCTAGTCCCAGAATTACTGAAAAAAGATTCCAAAGAATCAACAAAATAATTGGAGCAGATCCTATAAGAATCCAGATGGATTCTTCCCAGATTATCATGAGTCTTTCTTTTGAATGTACATAGAAAGGTCAGATCACGCTCTAGAAAAGTTTTAGCGATACGACACGGCACACAGCAAGGACCCATTTAATGCAACAACACTGCACATACCGAAGACCTGTTTAACATGACAACATACCAAATACCCATTTAACTTGACAACACGGCACACACCAAAGACCCATTGTGTGCTGAGCCTATCCCTTAATCAGGAGCCAAGAGTTATTCCTATTCTCCTTGCCTCAGAGCAACTATAGCCTCAAAAAGTCAAAGCACCTTCAGAGTTCCTACCTAGAATCACCTGTAAATTTGACACTGCAACATGTGGAACTATCCCTAGTGCTAACTAAAATATCAACTTTCTTCTGTTAGTTGGCTAATGATGAAGACACTTACCTAGTGAAAAAAATGTCATGACTGTGTTTCTATAGCTTGATCAGTGTGCATGGCCTCAACTGAGTTTTTGGACACTGTAGTCCAAATCCTGACTTAGTAATTTTTGTTGATGACTCTTATCTTACAGAGTCATATGCTAGCCTGGATATATAACAGTCTGCCGGAGGATAAAATAATGTACTAGAAACCAAACTGATTTAAGTGACCCAACTTGTGGCCCTCTCTAGAGCATGTCAAATTGCTAAAAATAAAAGCGCTATGATAACTGATACACTTCTGCAGTCATAATTTCTTGATGCTTTGATGCTATCCAAAGAAATTGTGGCCATAAATATTGAGGCCAACAATAAAAGAGACTCTGTAAAATCTAGAGAAAAAAGGCAGACAACTGTGGAAGATCATGTAGCAGATGAATAAGCTATGAATTAAAACAAAGTTATGTATTATGCTGAATGGCATGCTAAGCGGGAGAAATGTCTATTTTTCATAAGAACATGTCCAGAAACACACAAAAATTTCCTTAAAAATAAAAAACTCTAAGGCAGCACAGTATTTAGCAATTAGCAGTTATTAAGAAATATTTCTAAAATAACTTGAAATTAAGTTTGAGTTACTCTTCATATGTCTTACAGCAATCAGTATACAGTATAAGACCATCCACTAGGCTGGGCGTGGTGGCCCACGCCTGTAATCCCAACGCTTTGGGAGGCCAAGGCAGGCAGATCACCTGAGGTCGGGAGTTTGAGACCAGCCTGATCAACATGGCAAAACCCCGTCTCTACTAAAAATACAAAAATTAGCTGGGTGTGGTGGTGGGCACCTGTAATCCCAACTACTCGGGAGGCTGAGGCAGAAGAATCACTTGTACCCAGGAGGCAGAGGATGCAGTGAGCTGAGATCATGCCATTGCGCTCCAGCCTGGGTGACAGAGCAAGACTCTGTCTCAAAACAAAACAAAACAAAACCATCCACTAATATCAATACTGATTAATTCACAATAACTAACTTGTTTCATGTTCAGCTTTCAGTACACAGAAGTACACAAGGCTTTAACACATGACAAATGCACCATGATTTTAATACATGACAAGGCCTCAGAGGAGTGTCTAGCTTTGATCTTACATTACAATTCAGGAAAAAGGTAGAAAAATGCAAACTTACACTCATCTCGGAACCTGGGTTCTGCGTTAGGGCCAACTCTACCAAATGTTTTTATGATCTCTGTATGCAAAGAATGTTGGTCTTGATACTGAGGATCTTCCAGGAAAGAAGCCAACTGCATTTTCACTCTTTCCAGCAACTTAAAATTGGATATTGTACAGTCATTTTATAGAGTATTGAAAACTGAGTAGTGTTGTTAAAGTGAAAGACACACATTAAACATGACTTACAGCAGTGGATTAAAGCAACCTATATTCCAAAGACAGTAGAAATTTGGAATTAAATAAGTAGTTATTTAATCTTTTGGCTCAGAGAAGGTTTCCTCCTTTGCTTATGCTTATAAATTCTTAATTAAAAAATACAAATATTCCTAACAAATCATAACAAAAGAAAAAAAATCCCACTGTATTTAGGGAAAAGTAGGCAAATTTATGATTATTTTGTATCTAAATTATAATTCTTAAAACAAATCACACTGTAAGTTACCCAATTATTCACCTTCTGAAAGCAATGAGTCATTAATGACTTATATCTTACTCACATTTCCCTAAAAGACATTTTTATTTTAGGATTTGAGAACATGTTGAAATTCTGCTAAGACTGCAAGCTTTGCAGAATTATGTGTTTTTCCTCTGTGGCTTCACCAGTGAAATATATAAGTGAAAAAATGGAAAACATTCTTTCTGTAACTAACAAAACTTCAGTTTTTGTTATAAAAAATCTATATGATGAAGGAGTTTTATTAAAACGTTTCTCTTTTGGGTAATATGTCCACAAATAATTTATGTTCTAATCTACAAGGTTTTTTTTTCATTTGTATAAGGACATATCCAATATAATAACAAAGAATAAAAATCTGATACCAGTTTTGAGAAGTGTCTCACAGTTAGTGTTGCAAATAGAATCTAAAAAACTTGAAATCAGTTTCAGAATCAAAATACACCTTTAAGAAGGAAGACCTTGGTGGTCTCCTGAAACAGGCATGACAGAGGGTCTGCCCAGACAATGATCTACTCTGCAACAAGAGGATACCAGTCTACTAAATGACTTTTACAGCTTCATATCAATGACACAGTTATCAGAATACAAGTGCCCTCTTGCCTTCATTGATAACTGAGATACATTTGTGTTCCTGATGTTATCTGGGAAAACAGTCCTGCAATCTCTGCAACACTGGCAATCAAGAATTTATGTAGATTGGCCAGAAGCCTACTGGATAATAGAAGGCTTTGGAACTAGACCTGATGTGAAGGATTATTCAAAACTGCAATATCCAGCTCGGCTTACAACAGAACATCTAGCAAGCTTGTCCAACACACCTTACTTTGTTGTTGATATGTTTTGTTTTGTTTAAGGCTTTCAGCAGCCTGAAGCCATGGTTTTTAGTTTCTGTCTCTAGTGATAAGTAGAAAAGAGGGATGAGGAAGGGGCTTTACTGGCCCAGTCAGAAAGAGAAACTAAGAACCCATGACTATATTCTCTCCCTTGGACATCCCTGAAAGCTTGGCCTATACTTAATGTTCTGATTGAGAGGAAAGACTAGAGATTTCCTTAGGATATGGAAATATACCTTGGTTAGGCTACCATGTTTTCACATAGTGAGATCCTCCTTTGGCCTATAACTAACTAGGGCACAAAATAAAAGGTAAGATGCTCCCTGCTGTCTACCACCAGATACATGTATCATGACCACCTAATATTACACAGACATAAATAAATTTCAATTATTTCCTACCTCTCTTTGAATTACTGTTTCCATAATAGTGCCAAAGGCTGGAATTGTGGCAATCCTGACAGAGCTGTTAGAATTAAAAAAGAAAGAAACTGAAGCTTTGAGATGAACAATGAGTATTATTAAAATGTATATTAAAGTAAGTACAAGGTAAATATACTGTATTAGTCTCTAGCAATGACAAATTAAATAAATTTAAAAAAAGCAGACCAAGAAGAATGCTCAAAAAGACAGACAGGATAACTTAAGGTCGCAGTCTGTGAAACTCACAATTCAGGATCACTGGACAAGGTAACAAGGGCCGGAGCAACCCGCTTGTCAACTAACGCTTCACTCATGCCTCGAAGAGTCAGCTGTAAACCAGTCAACATGCAATAAAAAATGGTTTGGTAAACTGGAATAAGAACTGGGTTAGCTGTGACTGAGGATGGGCAGGCAGACTCATTGGCCTTTCTTGGTTTAGTCATCCACACGAGACATTAAAATGTTAGGCCTTTGGTTCATGCTACTACACTTACTGGTAACAACCTGTTAGTGAGATTAGGAGAGCATCCCTTCTTGGCTTGAAAGAAACAGTCCATCAGCATATTTTAGGTTATGGAAGTATTTATTGAGCACTAATATACTAATATATTTTTTCAATACATGGCCTCCAAATTACATTTACAGTGAGGGTTGATTTAAAAAGAACCGTGATATATAAATAATAATATGATAAAGTTTAAAATCAAATAAGTATAATCCAATATTATTAATTTAAAGAGATTCTTCGATAAATTTAAGAGCTGATGGTTATTTCTTGGCAGGCACATTTTGAAAGGGATGCTGAATATAAAAGGCAGGGATGACACTTACATTTCAGGGTCACTGGAGAGAGTAATGAGAGCAGGAACAACCCTCTGAGCTACCAGAGTTTCATTCACCCCCTTCACCAACAGCTGATTGGTCAGCACAGGGGGTATTCACAGGTGATGCACGGAAAGAGCAAACACAGTGCGCCACGGGAAGAAGGAAGGAACAACCAAGAGAAAGAGAGAAAACACAAAAGCAAAACCAAAATTAGAAGCTAAGCAAATACTGCTTCTAGAGTGCTTTACAAAGGCAGAGAATGCTTAGGAGGAAAATAAAGCTTAAGTAGCCTAGCGTCCACGAAAACAGATTTTGTCACCAGTTCAATAGCAGTTTCTACTTTTGGTCAAAGAGTCTAAGCAATTTCAATGTCCATCAAAATGCAACTTAAAAGAATACCTTTTTCGCTTCTTTGACACATACTGTGTTCTACGGTTACAATTCTAGAAGTAAGGGTGGTATGCTTTTATTATGACCAACAGGGTACAAACTGGGCTGGTTTTTTTTTTTTTTTTTGAGGCGGAGTCTCGCTGTGTCGCCCGGACTGGAGTGCAGTGGCCGGATCTCAGCTCACTGCAAGCTCCGCCTCCTGGGTTTACGCCATTCTCCTGCCTCAGCCTCCCTAGTAGCTGGGACTACAGGCGCCCGCCACCTCGCCCGGCTAGTTTTGTATTTTAGTAGAGATGGGGTTTCACCGTGTTAGCCAGGATGGTCTCGATCTCCTGACCTCGTGATCCGCCCGTCTCAGCCTCCCAAAGTGCTGGGATTACAGGCTTGAGCCACCGCGCCCGGCCAAACTGGGCTGTTTTTAAACCAAACTCACATGAGTAGCAGCCACCACTAAACCACTTATTATTGTGCTACAGCAAGTGTATTTTAAAACCACATAGGAAAATTCCTAACCTTTTAAATAATATAGCTTTTTCTTTTGAGCTACAGATATATAATGCTGTCTATTGGAAAGTATTACACTTGGGAATCAGATCTGGGTTCAGACGCCAGTTCTCCACTTATGAGCCATGTGATCTTAGATATATAGTATTTTCCATCATCTCTTGAAACACAAGTTTTCTCATCTGAAAATGGTGATATTATTATCTACCTCAAAGGGCTGTTGTGCTATGAATTTGCAAATAACATACCTAAATACCGTGCCTGACAAACAGGCATTCAAGAAAGAGTTTAATTATTTCGATTACTGCAAGAATATATGATCTGTAATATGTTTGGAAGAAATGATCTAATTTAAACAACTTTTTGATAGTTAATATCTAAATATGTCTTTGTTTTAGATTTCTTATACATTCAAATAAAATTTAAAATAAAAAAGATGAGTAGAACTAGATCTCTATAATCTAATCACAAAACAATTCATTTAGCAACCAATGCTAAATTGTAATACAAGAGAACGATACTGAGCCATATACATTTTGTTTGATAAATATTACTGAAGTTTATGAGTTCAACCGAGAAGCGCAATCCCCTTCTCAATTTCAGAATGTAAGCACATATTAATCCTAAATGCTTACCAATCTGTTTACCTAGTAACTAGTACTTAGTCCTCACAGAAGATCAAAGATGTCACAGAATTTTAGTAACAAAATCTACCATTGTGTGCATATGTGAAGGTATTCTTCCTATATAACACATCAGAGAATGTAACTCACTTTATGTGAAGGGTCTTAATTTTGCAATGATTTTTCACCATTTACCAATTGATTCATTTTAGAATCTACTTCAATATTCTGAAATAATTTTTATAAAAAAACACAGATAATTAACCAGGAATAAAATGACAAAGAACTTTTAATATCTTAAACATTACAGATATTGGAGAGAAAGAAATAGGACAAGGAAGTTCAAATATTGTTAAATACAACCTTCTTCTCTGTATCATTTTGTAAGTAAGATTGCTTAGATTTGAATCAGTATCTTGAAATTTCTGTTATTTTGAGTCTGTCAAAAGCATTAAAAAAGAGGATAATGTAGGGGACAAATTAATTTGTCATTGGTGTAGGGTTTTTAAGTTCAATTTCTTTGTTAAGCTAGAAAATCACAAAGTACATTTAAGAGCTATCAATTATTATATACTTTAACACAATATATCATTTGATCTTTTCACTTGATGAAGTAAGTACAAATATCATCAATATTTTAACAGATGAAGAAACTGAGGCTTAGGTAAGTAACTTGTCCAGGGTTTTAGAGTGTAAGTCATAGGGTCTGCAAAGGAACTCTGTCCCATCTGACTTAAAATCCATGACTTCTTTGAGTTGTGTTCTAATGTTACATGCTCAATCCTTATGATTAAAATATATACGAAGTTCTTTTCTGCATCTTTTGGGAAATTTATTATAACACACGATAAATTCCTCTTATAAAATAATTTTATTAATTTGCTACTTCAAAAAGTAATTTATATTCTCTTATTTGACAATGGGAATAATATGATTGATTGGGTTCCCTTTTTGTCCTGCTGTCTAAAAACTAACCTAAATTTATTAGTGAATTTCAGTGACCATATCCTATTAGGTTCTTGGTATAATCATTTCTCATTTCTTCTCAACAGTTTCTGGTCTCACCTTTTAAAAAAAGAATTTTTTTAATGTTTTATTTTGAATTAACTTTTTTAGGGTAAGCAGGCATAATTCTAAATTATAAAGCATTGGTATCAAAATAAATCTTATGACCCTTTATTCTTTTAATACAATTTTGTTCAAATAAGAATCACTGACAAAAAAGGAACTTTAATTTCTCTTACTGATAACTTTTCTGACATGCTCATTGAAATGTATTATTAATGAATTTGAAAAACATTGAAACAGTCTCTCAAACAAGATCCAGAAGTTCATCAACGACCTGAGAGGACACTGAAAACTGCTTAAGCATAGATAGATATAGTTTCCAGACCAGCACTGAAAGCTAACGGAGAAACCAAAACCAGACATAAGCCACATACAAGAAGGCAGAAAACCAAACAAAACAAGCAAAAAACCTCAAAGCAAATGAACAGGGAGGATTCATTTTATTTACTTATTTTCATTTATATGGTATGATTCACCAGTGCACACTCACATTTCAGAGATGAAAGATTTAAGAAAAAAATAGCTTTTATGAGCTTAGAATAAAATCATAGGAAGAGAGTGTATGAAAGAAATAGCTGTTCATTTAAAAGATACTTTTTTCTTTTGGGGAGAGGAGATTTTGATGAATGACTTTTCTTTCATGGTAATGCCCCCTTTTCAGCATATTGAATAATCAAAACAATTTACATCCAGAAGGAACTTGTACTAGTCATAAAACCAAATAGTGACTTTGGCATTCATCTTCACAAAATCCTCTGATTATGGCTTTTAAAATTGCTTCTGTATGATAACTGAGGGAATAACATGGATGGAGAATTTTCAGCTTCCTGACAACAACGGAGTTTTCTTGAATTCCCAAATCTAACTTACATATTTCAAAATTTTAGAAAGCATATATTTTAAATATATCACTACCCCATCTCCAATTGCAATTTATCTTAAATTGTGGAGAAATTCTGATATTCAGCAAGATTTGAATTATCCAATTCTTTTTATAGAAATAAATGCTTAGGTATTTTAAGAATCACATGAATATTGGGGCAATTTTAGTTTGGATAAGTAATGTTCCCTATTACCATCATATATTTTGTGAAGTAATAGCATGGATGAAAAAAATAATGATAATGACAGTAAACATACAAGCATTTATTATGGGCTTATATAAACCATATAAGCACTTATTATGTTCCAGAGACTGTTTTAAGGGCTTTAAAAGCATTAATTAGTTTAATATTAACAAAAATCCTTTCAGACTGACACTTTGAGACAGATACTTTTTGTTATCAACTTTCTTTTGTAGATGAGGAAACTAAGGTACAGAGAGGTGCAACCTTGTCCAAGTAATCTACAAAGTCGTTAGGTAGTAGAGATGGAAACTGAACCCAGGCAGCCTAGGTTTATTGCAAGACTGAAGATCAACAAGAAACAGTAGACCAATTTTAGTGCTCAAATAAAGTTCTAAACCTCAACCTCACTGCTCCCTGCCTACACACATGCTAGGGCTATGACATAATTTGCTATATGATGGGTACAAAAGATAGTTCTTTCAATTTCATACTTCACTTGGGTAGGTAGTAATTTAATACAATTTAGGTAAATTATCTGCTCTCCTCTCTTTTACAACTCTATGGGCAGTTAATGTATTGGGATGCTATTCTACATATGAAATGTTAGGGAATAGTGAAGTAGGAGTAATCAATAAAATAAACATTTCCGTAATTGCAATAATTCATTTTCTAATGCTATTGATAAATTCAACTATATTTTACAATTTGAAAGATATCCTATGCTTTTTCAGTTTATTTTAGTAGTCATTTACCTCAGTAAATAGAAAAGTATAGTCAGAAAGAGTTATGTAAGTTAGAAATTAAAATAAGATTTAAAAGATAGTTGGAGAAATAAAAGTGATAACTGAATTAACATTCAAGGAACCAGTAAGGTGAAAAACCATTTTTAAATATGTTAAAGCTAAATTTCTGCCCCATCACACAGTACACAACTAGACACTGTTCAAAGCCATAAAATATATATTAACATAACATGATATGCGAAGCTTTTTTGTTTTTTTTTTAAATTCCCTTCTTCTTCTAAAAAAAAAAAAAAAAAAATCATTACAATTGAAACCAACAGAGGCATCTGTTGACATACCTCAAACATTCTAGCAGCAGTACACCTGACGAGTGCTGAAGTATGGACAACACCATACCACAAAACAGTTAATAGTAATTCATGGTAGGCTGGATTTGCACTGGAAGAAAAAAAAAAAACAGTGTTAAAATTGAGAGCCACAGTCCCTTACTGGTATACTGAAAAACACAATATTTATAAGGAATATTAATGATAACAATATTTGCAGAACATATGGAATTACTTTGTTTGGTTACATAGGTTGCAACTAAGATTCTCGGCCAGGCGTGGTGGCTCACGCCTATCATCCCAGCACTTTGAGAGGACGAGGTGGGCAGATCACGAGGTCAAGTGATCGAGACCATCCTGGCCAACATGGTGAAACCCCGTTTCTACTAAAAATACAAAAATTAGCTGGGCATGGTGGTGCGCACCTGTAGTCCCAGCTACTCAGGAGGCTGAGGCAGGAGAATTGCTTGAACGCAGGAGGCAGAGGTTGCAGTGAGCCGAGATCGTACCACTGCACTCCAGCCTGGTGACAAAGCAAGACTCCGTCTCAAAAAACATACATACAAACAGACAAACAAACAAGATTCTCTAAAAAAGGATGTCATCTTCCTTATACAACCACAATCTTTTAGCATATTCAGAAATCACACTTCTAACTTCTCTAAGAATTTGCAATTGTGACAGATAATTCCACTCTTTTTAATAGCACACAAGTTAAAATTATGAAGAAACAAATTTCTCCATGAGGAAAAAGGAAAGACCACTGGACTAAGAGTCAGGTGGGTAAGTTGCAACTTCTGTGGGTCTTGGTTTCTGCATCTATAAAAATTGGGGAAGCAGTACATGTCCTATGTATGTCACATGGATGTTGTAGAATCAAATAAAATCAACTCAAACCATCTATATGGAAGGGTATGTTGGCTGTGAAGCCTATGCAAATGAAAGGTGGTAGTATTAACAAATGCATGAGTCTGTTTTCAGTAAAGACTGAGATAAAATTATTTTAGCAGCCAGATGATGTGATGATGAGCAGGACTAAGCAAATCAAACAGAGTGAAAATAGGAGCCAAAGAAGCTGGCTTTCACTTGGGGCTCCTTTTTCAGTTCTGGGAAACTAAATTTTCTTCAAATCTGTACTTGAGTTTATTTTTCCAACTGCTTCAAAGAAAACATATGTCTGCACCCTTCTCCCTACTTTTTAAATTACGATGTACTGATTACAAAATACTAAGAATGAACAAATAAGCAAAACCAAAAAACAAACTAAAATACACACAAAAAAAACCCCTTAAGTTTCAAAACCAAGAGAATTGGTGTGCATGTCAACCCTTTGAGACTTAAAATATGTACTCTATACATCCAATCTAAAAACTTTATGTGCCTTTTAGCAAACTATAAGCTGTTATTTCTTACCCCAATTCCACAAAAGAAGCCTTCAGGCTATCCAGAGGAGCATGAGATAATGAAAGCAGCGTCATTACATCTTCTAAGAATCCAACTAACAGTTTTCGGTCTTCTTCCTACAGAGGAAAAATACTGATAATGAATTTCCAAACAATCAAGTAGAACTAAATACCATATTTACCTATCTATAATAAGAAAATGTTACCAAATAAGGGGAAAATATCCAAATTTGGAAGCTATTTTAATTAAAAGATATTTATTAAGCATATCTATCATCAGAATGGTATGAAGACAAAGACTATCCTGATACTTTAATTTAGACCTGTGGTCTAATATAGTAGTAGCCACTAGCCACATGTGGCTACTTACATTTAAATTTAAATGAGAAATTATGTAAAGTGAAAGATTCAGTTCCTTGGTCGAACTGGGTACAGTGCAAAGGCTTAATGACACACGTGGCAAGTGCCTATCTGATCGGACAACTCAGCTATAGATTATTTCCATCACTGTAAAAAGTTTGGATGCTTGGTCCTGATTTAGAACATTAAAAGGTATAATCTTTTATTAAAATTTACCTTACCAATTTTAGTTCCCATGAATTTTGGCTCTACATAATACAAACTACTAGAACAGTTACCCCCTTGTAGAAAAAATGGTAGAAAATTGATTTCTAAGAAATTATCTTTGCAATATCCTAGTGATGAAAACTGCATGCTTGGTAAAATATAGACTACTGTGTTCTTTTAAGAAACAGATGCACACTTTGATTAAAAAATACTCTGTATTTTCAAACTTTCTTCAATGAACTATTATTACTTTCATAATCAGAAAATATGTTAGAAAAGAAAACCTGCTAAATTAAGAGAGTAAAAAAAAAAATAACTTTGTATGTTAAATTAACCTGAATGTATATGGGAAGGGAATCTGATAGTCTGTCAGAAAATAAATACATAATAAAGTCAAGTTGACATTAGGGACACAGGAGGTCAACAGTAAAGAGCTTCTGAATGTATCAATAGATCCATGAGGAAGACTGGATTACCACCTACCTTTTTTTTTTTCCTACATAATCAGGTTAGTTTAGAATGAAGTAGAAGGACTGACAAAAGTAATGGTTAACATGAAAAAAGGATGAATACAACAGTTTCAGGACACGCAGTTTAACTGACAAATCAGCATCAGGGCAACTCTGGAATGGAGATTTCACCCATTTTTAGTTACCTACTATTTCAAATATAAAACAGACATAACTTTGGAAAACAAGCTGGAAATCTGAGAAAAACCTAAATGTGAAATAAGAGCTATAAAATAAGACTTCTAAATAAGTATGAATTCTTTTGATTTTTAAAATTTACTAAAATCTTATTTATCATTTTTGGAATCTCAAAACAAGTAATACTGCTTATATATTCAGGTAATTACTTGAATCTCAAAACAAGTAATACTGCTTATATATTTGATTCAAGATAACTTTTGTTTACTATAATTTACCCTAACAAAAAGTTTTGTTTAGTAAGATAAACATTAACTGCTGGTATGTGCTTCCTAAAATAAGAAACACTGGCAATCTGTGATTGCTACCTCAATATACTATTTATTTTGTAATAAGCTGAAAAGTTCTTATCTCTTTACAGATATGAATAACATATTTAGACTTCATAATGTCTCAAAAGAAATGCCCCTTATTCATTTATTCAACAGATCCATTCTGAGGGCCTACTACGAGCCAAACCTTGTTTTTGGCATTTAATTACTATGATTTAAAATGTTATTTATGGTTAAAATAAAAATATTAACAAAACTTCAAGAGGATGAAAAAGAGAGAGAATAAAATACTGACATCACACAAGGACACTTTCCAAAGTTAAAGAGGAGAATGGTAGGCATACTGTTGTGTCTGGCACTGTTAGGACTTAGTATCTTTGATCTCCAAAAATTTACCGAACAATAGAGACAATTTATTAACATACATGACTTAAAATATTTAATAAACAGAAAAGTATCCATATCAGGGTAGTATCAGAAACTAGTGTAGAAAAGAAAAATTTAAAAGAATACTGTGCCACTTTAACAGAGCTGTAACTTCTATTGCAAGGTAATATGTAATATTATGTAACTGTAACTGTAAAATTATGTAACTGTATTTTAATACTATAGGATGATTCAAATTTGTCTTGAAAGAAGAGTACAATAACTGGTACCAAAACAGATATATAGACCAATGGAACAGAACAGAGGCATCAGAAATAACACCACACATCTACAACCATCTGATCTTTGACAAACCTGACAAAACAAGAAATGGGGAAAGGATTCCCTATTTAATAAATGGTGCTGGAAAAACTGGCTAGCCATATGTAGAAAGCAGACACTGGGTCCCTTTCTTATACCTTATACAAAAATTAAGTCAAGATGCATTAAACACTTAACTGTTAGACCTAAAACCATAAAAACCCTAGAAGAAAATCTACGCTATACCATTCAGGACATAGGCATGGGCAAGGACTTCATGACGAAAACACCAAAAGCAGTGATAACAAAGGCCAAAATAGACAAATGGGATCTAATTAAACTAAAGAGCTTCTGCACAGCAAAAGAAACCACCATCAGAGTGAATAGAATGGGAGAAAATTTTTCTAATTTACCCATCTGACAAAGGGCTAAAATCCAGAATCTACAACTTAAACAAATTTACAAGAAAAAAACAGCCCCATCAAAAATTGGGCAAAGGATATGAACAGACACTTCTCAAAAGAAGACATTTATGTAGCCAACAGACACATGAAAAAATGCTCATCATCACTGGTCATCAGAGAAATGCAAATCAAAACCACAATGAGATACCATCTCACGCCATTAAAAAGTCAGGAAACAACAGATGCTGGAGAGGATGTAGAGAAATAGGAATGCTTTTACACTGTTGGTGGGAATGTAAACTAGTCCAACCATTGTGGAAGACAGTGTGGCGATTCCTCAAGGATCTAGAACTAGAAATACCATTAGCAAAGACTTGGAACCAACTCAAATGTCCATCAATGACAGACTGGATTAAGAAAATGTGGCACATATACACCATGGGATACTATGCAGCCATAAAAAACGATGAGTTCATGTCCTTTGTAGAGACATGGATGAAGCTGGAAACCATCATTCTCAGCAAACTATCACAAGGACAAAAAACCAAACACCCATGTTTTCACTCATAGGTGGGAATAGAACAATTAGATCACTTGTACACAGGGTGGGGAACATCACACCCTGGGACCTGTCATGGGGTGGGGGGCAGGAGGAGGAATAGCATTAGGATAAATACCTAAAGTAAATGACGAGTTAATGCGTACAGCAAACCAACATGGCACATGTATACCGATGTAACAAACTTGCACATTGTGCACATGTACCCTAGAACTTAAAATGCAAATAATAAAAATTTAAAAAAAAGAAAGAAGAGTACAATAAATATGAATTGCTGTACTTTGAATTTAAAGAGCAAAATTAGTAAGTTAGTAGTGGGTAAAAGTTCAGGAAACCATTGAAAAGGTGTTCTTTCTTCATTCTTATATCTAACTTCTAAAAGTGCTTTATACCGAGTCAGTATTTCCACCTTACTGGTGGAACTGCCTCATACTTAAAAATTACTACTATGCTTTGAGACACATCATATGTTATTTACTGAAAACAATGTTCAGTAGAGTATGGCAGCCTGTTACATGGTGGCCACCACTGAACCACACCTCCTGGTTCACACCCTGGCTTACTTCCCTTCTTTTGCTTGAATCTGGGCTTGGCCTGTGACTTATTTAGCAAGGCACTGCAGTAGAAACCATGTTGTGCTAATTCCAGGCCTAAGCCTTAGCCTAGCAGATTCTGCCTTTTCATTCTTGGGAGGCATTAGCTACCATGTGGTAAGTCTGGCTCTGCTGCTTCAGAAACCATGTGGAGAGAGAGAGAGGTCCTGAGACTTACGTAGAGACCCCGTCAGCTAACCCACTTACTGCAGCAAAAGAAGTGACTGCCGGCAAGAACAGCAGAAGAGGACAAAGCTGAGTGAGGCCCAGATTGCTGAATCATGAGCAAATGAAACAGTTACAATAGACCATTATGTTTTGGGGTAATTTCTTAGGCAGTAACAATTAAGAAAAATAAAGTACAGCTTAAGCATCCCTAATCTGAAAATCCAGAATGCTCTAAAATTTGAAACTTTGTGAGTACCAAACTGATACTGTCTGTGAAAGCCTGTCATCATTTGCTGTGGCTGTTGTTTAACAGCTGATATAGGTATTCTGGTGATGCTACTGTGCTTTGCTACCCTGAGCACATTTTTTTTTTTGCTGTACTGATGATATGTCATATTTTCTTATTGTTAAGTACGTATGTGTGAAAAAGTATAAGAAAATGATTGCTTATTGGTAGCATATAAATGCAAAGTCAGGAATGATGGTGATGCCAACCAACCAGATTGTCCACATGGTGGCTGAGACAGCGATTCCTTTGCTTTCTGATGGTTCAATGTACGCAAACTGTTTCATGCACAAAATTATTTAAAATATTGTATAAAATTACCTTCAAGCTATGTGTATAATGTGTATATGAAACACATTTTGTGTTTAGACTTGGGTCCCATCCCTAAGATATCTCATTATGTATATGCAAATACTCCTTTATCTGAAAAAAAAAAAAAATCCAAAATCTGAAAACACTTTCATCCTAAGCATTTGAGATAAGGGATACTCAACCCGCATTATTAAAAGTACTTAGCTAAAATGATGATAAGGTCTAGTGTTCTACAGTGCTCTGTAGCTTAGTTCACCTAACATATGTGCTCTGCTTGTCATTTATTTATGAAAAGCTTATGGAACACAGAGAAACTCTGGTAAGTAAGTATAATCTAACACTTCTAACAAAATATCAAAAAGCGCATAATCTCTAAATTTATTTATTCAAGTGAGGTTTTACTCAGGCCCTTATTACTCAAATATGCTATCCATTATAAAAAGCGCATAATCTCTAAATTTATTTGTTCAAGTGAGGTTTTACTCAGGCCCTTTTTATTCAAATATGCTATCCATTATAAATTATTTATTGAATAAAATAAGTAAATTGTTTTCCTTTGTTGGTAGCAATGTCACTTACATTAAGAAGACACAATACTAGGTATTTTTCTAAATGGAAAGACTTTTACTACAGAGTAAGAATTTTTCCCTTACCTGAATATAACACGTAAGGACTCCTGTTGCATAAATAGGGACTGTAGCTTTAGTGAGGACCCCATTTCCTGCTGAGGAATCTAAAATTATTAAAAGAATTTTAAAAGTAAGTATATTTTAAGTGTAAAGAAAAACATTATAATGTGATTATATTTAAAATTATAACTGTTTACTAGGTTACAAGGAAATATTATCATTACTTTGAAAAACATGTTTTTTGGTGGTTGTAAAATACAACTTAGTGTTTCTTGAAGAGCCATTAGCATAAACATTTCTGATAAATGGGAAAGAACTTTAATAACCCAAACGAGATGTTATACTCTTGATTTCCATAATTGGAAATCAGAACTTTCTTCTTGAAAGTCTTCTAAGTGTCCATATAGGCAGGTTGTCCAAAATTTTTATGCTTTTAATTTGCAGTTTAGAAAAATGTAAACGCACTCACCTAAAAGCACATAGATATATGTTATTTGATCTATTTCTAGATATGAGGTAGTTTTCAGTACTAGCCTGATTTCCTGAGCCCCTCCTGCATCCTCAATAGGGTTTTCAGCCAGACAGAGCCCTGATTATTTTCATGGAGGGGAAAGGAATCATGCTAAGTAAAGCAGAGAAAAAGGAGAAAGCATGCAACCACAGTTGTGTGCCCTGTAACTGCTTTACAAGAGATTTTCTTATACAGCCTCTATGGGTAATTTCAAAAGAAAAGTTGTGAGAGGACAATTATTATTCACAGCACCAAGAGCTCTTATTTACTGATCATGAGGCACTGTTTCAAGTGCTTTATGTTTGCTGTTATATTCTCAAGAATAGTTTTTTAACTATACTTATTTTGTATATGGCTTTAAATTATTTTCTGAGGGTACTACATAAAGAAATTGAGTTGAAAAGATTTATTTAACTAACTGCCCTGAAGAAATTTTGCAAAAAAGACAGTTCCATTTTCACATTAATTAGTATTTGAGATTTGTTTATTCTCTTGGTAGGAGTACCTTTTTTGGGGAGGGAGTGTTGATGTTAATGTTAGAACATAAGCTTAAAGTATATTCATAGATATGGACTATGTATACAGGGGCTAATAATCACTTCCTATTTCAATAGCTAAACATTCATGGCTAATAATTCCCAAAGCTGTCAGTTTTTAAAATATTTACCTTTTTTCTTCACTAATTTATCACAAGAATAATAAACATATAATACCAACAATTTACGCATTACAAATATCAATCCTTTAAAAAGACATTCAAAATAGACTTTGGGAGTTATTTGTCCCCCTCCCCTGCCCCAAATGTCTTCAATGTCTTCAGGCTTAAAAGAATTAATTTATTCATTCTCTGACTACCTCTGAGGACTGCCAAAAATTGTGTTTTCTAAACCATTCAACTCAAACCACTAAGGTATGTACACACACACACACACATACCTAGGATAGATATATACATATATTCTCTCTATATAGACATATATATTCAAAATCAACCAAGTTAGAAATGGGGGTGGGGGTGCTACACATGTTCCACAGTTTATTCCTAGAAGCTAGAAAAATACATAGGGACACAAGATCCATACATAAACAAGTCCTTAGGGCAGTGGTGTCATAAGTAGACTTCTTAAAGTAGATAAGAGAAAACTATCAAGAAAATAGCTGGAGCTACTCATTCAAGCCTGTAGTTTCTCTCATGTTTCATCTGGAAAACATATATGCTTATATACCATTCTTTTCTGCTATGTTTAACTTTTAAAAGTATACAGAACTAATTTAGAATTAGATGCAGCTTATTTTATAATTGTCAGTCTCTTGAATATACTACTTCAGACCTCTAAAGGTTGAGTACCCAGGCTGTAAAGTTCAGCCTTATATCAGTTTGGTTACAATGAAGGTATCTATTTACAATCAGACTGACAGTGATTAATCTCACTGTCACCTCATGGGAAGGATATTAGATGTGACACAGTTATAAAACCAAGAACTCCATAATATAAATTTTCCTTTTCAACTGTAGTTGCTAGTTCATTTATACAATCTACATATATGGAGAATACAGCATTTTTCCTGCATAAAGAAATGCAATTGTTTTTAAAAGTAATAATGAACAAACTCACCAATGTTTTCTTCAGATAGTCTCAAAATCTCCTGGAACTGAGGTTTTACCTAAGCAACCCAAAGAAAAGATTCAAAAAGTCTCAGGTTCAATGGGCAAACTGATTAAATGAAATGTTTACTGCTGTTGCTACTATTGTTTATTTATTTATTTATTTAGCTTTATAGATGACTAAGTCAAGTGGTCAGAAATGTAATTAATTCTTAATCAAGAGGCTTAGGATAAAAGAGTCAAATTAATGAAAATGAAAATTTTAAGGATACATTTTTGAAAAAATAAACTCAAGTCAATGGCCTCTGGTTTCTTTTATTAAATTAAAATAATTTCCAATATGATTTTAAGTGGTTGAAATTACTGCTTTCTAAAACTGAACTTGGTTATAGGAGGATTATTTAGGTAGATATTATATGGTTAGAATTATCGAAAAAAGCATTTTGCTGTATGTTTAAAAAATGAAAGGAATTCCAGTCACTTCAGGTGTTCAGTAAAGTAACATATTCATCATGTGATATTAATTATTACAACTTTTCAAAATGAAATATGAAATACAGAATTTAACTTTAATATGTTAAGTTAGAACAAAGGCTTGCTTAAATTTTTTATTATGAAAGTTATCACAGATTTCAGGCCACTGAAGACAACCACTTACTGTTAAGTACATAAGTAGATTCCTACTTGCTTTTCGGAAAAAAAAAAAAATAGCTACTTGTTTTGGAGATATCAAACAATTTTTGCCAATATTGATAATAGGAAAATCAAATTGTATTTGTTTAACAATTGAATGCTACTGAAAAATATAAAATAATTTTGTTTTTCCTACAGTAACATTAAGGTCTGGTTTTTGCCCTCCTCTCTGTAGGTGAGGCACATTAATTCGTATCTTTAGCTTAAACTGAGAGAGAGACCAGTGTTAAAAGGTTCATGTACTGAATCATACTTATAGAATTAAAAGACATGGAAGCAAATTCTTCACTTTACACATGAAAAGACTAAGCCCAGATAATGTAACTTAAATATTAAAGATCATAAACATTAGTCAACAGATAATAGGCCCATAACCCAAGTCTTCTGAATTTTGTCCAGTTCCTTATACCATACTATTTACTTCAAATGTTTCAACTACAGATTTAATAGTAAAGAGCTATGGCCGGGCGCGGTGGCTCAAGCCTGTAATCCCAGCACTTTGGGAGGCTGAGACGGGCGGATCACGAGGTCAGGAGATCCAGACCATCCTGGCTAATACGCTGAAACCCCGTCTCTACTAAAAAATACAAAAAAACTAGCCGGGCGACGAGGCGGGCGCCTGTAGTCCCAGCTACTCGGGAGGCTGAGACAGGAGAATGGCGTGAACCTGGGAGGCGGAGCTTGCAGTGAGCTGAGAGCCGGCCACAGCACTCCAGCCTGGGCGGCAGAGCAAGACTCCGTCTCAAAAAAAAAAACCAAAAAAAAAAAAAAAAAAAAAAAAAAAAAAAAAAATAGTAAAGAGCTATACTAAATTAAATTTAATAATTAAAATGCTTACCTTCTAAATGTGTTGATTAACATTTGATTATAGAAACTACACCTTTTTATGTCTTTTATTAGCTCTCTAAAGAACTGGTTTAACAAAATGTTATGAAGACAAATGGATTATAGGATTAATGAATAAATTAGGATCTAATGACATTCCAATGTTAATATTTGAAATTACAAAATAACCTGGATAGGCAAATGTGACAAATGATACTTTTGGTAATGACTGAAATATGTAGAATTTATCTCCAGTGTCCATGCTATTCTAAGAGGTGGTATCTTCGCAGCAAGTTTTATATGTAAGTTGCTGTGGTTCCACAGTCGCTTGAGGTTTTTACCAAAGTGTGCTGAGCAAACAGCTGCTTCCTGAACCTGTGATAGACAGTAAGTACCAGCAGCACATTCAAAGGATTGTGGTTGAGTTCCCTAGCTGACACTTCCTATGACACTGAAAATCTTTGAGGCTATCCACAATGAGTAAAGCTTATATCCAAGTCTGGATATGAACAAAGTGTAGGCTAAATCATCTTCTGAAAATCAGTAAAGATAAGAATATTACCAACTAGAACATTTTTTACTATCATAGTATTCTAAGATATTAAAGAAGCGAATTAGATAAAAGAATGGTTCATGCTTTTATTTACTCTGTTACAGTGCTAACACATTACATTTCTATGTCTTTTTCATATAAGAAAACATGGAATACAAGTTTTACCTTAGTGTTTGTAAAAATTTTGCCAAATGTCCGGCAAAGGCGCCAGAAAAATCTGGAGAATTCATGGACACAGGCAGTTGAAGTAACATTAATTTTGCCAACTATTTCTATAAGTTGTGGCAACCTGAATGTGAAAGGAAAGAAAAATAGGCAGGGGATACATATAAATTGCTGTTTCCTCGCCAATTTCTGAAACAATGCAAATCTAATAACCTCTTCTATTTCGTTCTTTGAAAGGAATGGCATTGTTTGGGACCCTCTGAAAAGGTTGTAAGATTACATTATACTGTATACACTTTAAAAAATAAATTTTAACTGTTTGCCAGAAAATATATGAAATCCTTAATGGTAGAATTCTGAGTACATAGTTAATGTGACTCAAATCTATGGATGTGATGCTTCACATAAGAGCTTGGCTTTAGATGGCATCATTTTAGCCTCAGAAATGAGAAGTCTAGATGTAGTTTAAAATCCATCGCCACGATTGGACAAATGAGATGGTAGATAGATCATCTGGATAAAATACAGCAGCACCTTCTTCTCAGATAAATTACATATCCAGTGGTGTGAATCCTCTGTGCCCTAAAGGTGTTTACCATAAATGATGCCAAGTTACATTCTAAAAGTTTTGTTATATTTTGTCCTCAGGGCTAAGGCTAAATGTAAGAGTTATCATCCATTCAAATTAATATGGAGGTGGTAACTTACAATTGATTGACAACCCACAGTAAACTCTCCCAGCCTGTTGTACCCTCCTGTTCCAGCTGGTAGTCATAAAGTTGTAGTAGCACTGCCAATTGCTCACGACTTCCGATAATAGTGGACACATCTTGAAGAGGCGACATAGGCCGAGGAAACCTAGTCACTACACATAAAAGAAGCAAAATAAATCATATGGAAATAGGCATTCTGGGAACTTAGATATTCTGTTGAAAGGAAAATAAGGTCCTTCCTCCTCATATTTAATTACTTTCTTATTGTATAGTATAAAATTGAAATATACTAATGAAGTCATTTTTTAGGAAAATCAAGAAATTATTGTGATATGAGAACAAATCCAACAAATCTCAAAAGATTTTATTCCCACAGCAGAATGTAAGCACTATGAGCAGAAATTTTTATCTATTTTATTCATGATTGTGTCCTAAGTGTCTAAAACAATGCCTGACATAAATATTTGTTCATGTTGTATAATAAATTGGTGATAAAAATATTTGTGTGGGTTACCATTTTTATGAGAAAACAAATCTTCATTCATAACAAATTATAACCCAAATTATATGTGTGTGTATATATAAATGGACATATAGACATATGGATATACCCTAAATGAGGATACAATACATCCTCATTTATAATAAATACATTATAACCTAAATGAAGGTATAGTAACATTAACATTTATAGCTACTGTTAAAAGTCAGAAAGTTAAACTAAGTCAACAAGAACCAAAAATAAAGGACAATCACAAGAAAAGGTCACATAAATGTTAGAAGGAATCCCATAAGTATTAGAAGGAATATGTTCAGGATGGTACTGTTCTATCTAATCTGTAGCATATGGTTGGCAATAAATGACATTTAAGAATCATTTGTGAAATAAATGAGAGAATAACAAGTATTATGAGTAGAACTGCCCCCCGCCCAAATTTTTATGTTTAAGTCCTAATCTCCAGTATCTCAGAATGGGATCTTATTTGGAAACAGGGTTGCTGTAGATGTAGTGACACAAGATGAAATCATACTGAAGTAGTCCCTTAACCAACACGATTGATGTCCTTATAAAAAGGGGAAATCTGGACGCAGAAACAAGCACACAGAGAGTGTGCCACGTGAAGATAAAGGCAAAGTTTGGGGTGATGCATCTAAAAGCCAAGAAACACTAAAGATTGCCAGCAAACCAACAGAAGCCAGGGGAGAGCCCAGAACAGCCTTTATCTCGCAGTTTTCCTAAGGAGCCTACCCTGCCATCACCTTGATCTCAGACTTCTAACATTCAGAAGTGTGAGATAATAAATATCTGTTGTTTAAGCCACTCAGTTGGTGGTACTTTGTTAAGGCAGCCATAGTAAACGAATACAGAAAATTAAAAAGAAAAAGGGAATCAGAAAGACAGGAAAATCCCTAGGCAGATGAAATGCCTAAATGAGTAAGAGTAAAGGGGCAGAACCTGAAGTGGCCAGCTGGGAGAGCTTTATGAAGTCTTATCTAAAGTCTGAATTTTCATTCTCCTCAATAATATCATTTAAAAATGTTAAATTAACTCCACACCATTCATTCTCAATTTTCCAAATAAAACTGACATTCAAATAGTATACACTATTTTTATCATGTGGCTTCATGTATCTTTGGATACACTGCATCATACTCCAAATATTATAGGTAGCCTAGAGTTTACATGAAAAATGAAATTGAAAAGATTAAGTGTCTGTTGATGTTCTCAATGTTGTAATTCTTTGTCCATTAGAAACCAGTAAGAGACATGGATAATTTCACAATTTTGAAAAGGCTGCAAAGGTGCCTGACACATAGCAATAGCTTGTCTATAGCTGTTTGTCCTGGATGTTAAGATGCAACAAGGTTATCAATTGCCTGCCAACTTGCAAAGGTCATTTACTAGCTACCTGGAGAGTAAGATAAGAAAATACTGGCCTCTGCTGTCAATTTTACATACTTCTGAAAGTAAGTCACATTTCTTCTTTGGAAAAACACAAATTCTGCCACAGATGCTTGTATTTCTTTCTAACAAGGACATAGTAGAAAAAAGTAATTATATTTACCTTCCCCTATTAAAATTAGATTAAAAGTTGGGGAAGAAAATATAAAGAAAACAGAAATGACAAGCTTCATATACTGGCACTAGTAACTATTAAATGAATCTTTTGTTGACTCAGATCTGTTAACTGAAGGAAATACTTATTTCAGTCTCCCCAGAAAGGCTATAAAAAGGCTATAGATTAAGAGCAAAAAGAAAGTATAAATATTATGAAAAAAGACAACAGGCTTATCCATAAAAGATGAAGCCGTATTGTTTACCATAGGTATAATCTGATGACCACAAGATTCTACACACATAATACATTTTAATAATTATGCTGTCATATAAAGTGATTTTTAGACTTTTAATAAAAAACAATTCTTTGGGAAGCTAAGCTCATATTCTACATTTTTCTTCCAGAATTCAAGTTCAGTACCTTCTATCTGTGGCACTTCACCATGAAGCTTGGCTTTGCTGGAGAAAGGTGCATTCTGCAGCACTAATGCAAAGAGAGATGGGATCAAGGACTGCAAAGCAGAAAGATACATGTGGAGCTTATGTTCATCCAGCCCATGTTCTCCTTCCTGAAACATAAGGAGGTGGAAGCTAATTTTAGTCTTTTGAAGCTACATTGCTAATTGGATTTATGTATGATGTTCTTCCTTTTTGTGGTAAATCAAAGATTTAAGGATCTGTATGTTGGACTCAAGCGGTAAGGCACTGTAGAGTGGTAGAATCTTTTACCTGGAAAACTATAGGGTAAACATCAGTCATTTCCATTTGTAGGGAATAGTTTTATAACTTTACTTTTCATTAGAGAAGCTCTTATCTTCTGAAATTTTATAAGACATGGTAAAGAAATTAAAGTAAGGGACAGGAATCACTTTATCTTTTTTCTTGTTAGAATTGATATATAAATAATTGTACATATTATGGGGTACTATGTGATATTTTGATACAGGCATACAATGTGTAATGATCAAATCAAGGTATTGAGATATGCATCACCTCGAACGTTTATCATTTCTTTGTATTATGAACATTCCAAATCTTCTCTTCTAGTGATTTTTGAAATATATAATCTATTATTGTATAATATATATTATATATATAATATATTGTATATTATCAAATATATTTATTTGATAGCACACCCTACTGTGCTATCAAACACTAGAATGTATTTCTTCTATCTAACTGTATTTTTCTATTCATTACTCCCCCAGCCTCCAGTTTCTGGTCCATTCCACTCTTCACCTCCTTGGGATCAACTGTTTTAGCTCCCACATATGAGTGAGAACATTCAATATTTGTCTTTTTGTGCCTGGTTTATTTCACTTAACATAATGTCCTCTAGGCTATCTGCTGCAGCAAATGACAGGATAGCATTTTTAAAAAATGGCTGAATAATATTTCATTGTGTATATATACCATATTTTCTTTATCCATTCATCTGTTGATGGACACTTAGATTTAATCTATATCCTGACTATTATGAATAGTGCTGTAAGAAACATGTGAGTCCTTGAAACTCAACATGTGAGTCCTTGAAAGTATGTGTCTTTTCAATATACTGACTTCCTTTATTTTAGATATATACCCAGTGGTGGGATTGGTGGATCAGAGATATTTCCGTTTTTAGCTTTGTGAGAAACCTCCACACTGTTTTCCATAGTGGCTATACCAATTTACATTCCTACCAACAGTGCACAAAGGTTCCCCTTTCTCCACACCTTCACCAGCATTTGTTTGTTTGTTTTTTTTGTCTTTTTAATAATAGTCATTTTAACTGGGGTGACAGATATTTAACTGGGGTGACAGTCATTTTGGTTTAGATTTGCATTTACCTTATGGTTAGAGATGTTAAACACTTCTTCATATACCTTTTGGCCATGTCTTCTTTTGAGAAGTGTTTATTCAGATCATTTGCCCATTCCTTAATTGGATTTTTAATTTTATTTATTTATTTATTTTGCTGTTGAGTTGTTTGAGTCCTTGCATATTTTGGTTATTAATCTCTTGTTGGATGGAGAGTTTGCAAATATTTTCTCCATTCTGTAGGCTGTTTGTATACTCAGATGATTCCTTAGCTGTAGGGAAGCTTTTTACTTTAATATCCCATTTGTCTATTTTTGCTTTTGTTGCCTATGCTTTCGAGATTTTTCTTCAAAAATCTTTGCTCAGACCAATGTCCTGAAACAATGTTTTCTTCTAGTAGTTTCATGTCTTACATTTAAGTCCTTAATCCATTTTCAGTTGACTTACTGAAGAAACTGTCCTTTCCTCAATGTATCTTCTTGGTGCCTTTGTCAAAAATGAGCTGGCTGTAAATGTGTGAATTTATTTCTGGGTTCTCTACTCTATTACACTGGTCAGTATGTCTATTTTATGCCAATACCAAGATGTTTGGTTACTAGTGCTTTGAAGCACGTTTTGAAGTCAGGTAGTGTACTTTTTCCAGATTTGTTCTTTTTGCTCAGGCTTGCTTTGGTGAGTCATAGTGGTTCCACATGAATTTTCAGATTGCTTTTTCTATATCTTGAAGAATGTCCTCGGTATTTTGATAGGGATTGCAATGAATCTGTAGATCACTTTGGGTAGTATACACATTTTTAACAATTTTTCTATGAACAATTGAATATGGATATCTTTATTGTTTTAACATTTCCTCTTCAATTTCTTTCATCAATGTTTTATAGTTTTCATGACAGAGATTCTTCATCTCTTTGGTTATATATATTTCTAGGCATTTTTTTTAAGTTATTGTAAATGGATTGCTTTCTTGATTTTTTTCAGCTTATTCACTGTTGGCACATATAAATGCTCAAATGCTAACCCAGCAGCAGTTCATGCTATAATACTTCCCCTCTCCTACTTCCTATCTCTTTTTATAGATTTGGCACATAGTATGCACTACACAAATAATAGTTTCTCTTCTAGTCTCTAAAAGAAACTTTTAGTACAAAAACTGGATCAAGAAGTTTCTATTGTTTCATCAACATTTCTTTAATTCTTATATGTGGGAAAATTAAAAGTTCATTTTAAAATGAGAAATGAACTACTGGAGTGGAACAACCACAGTTAAAGCAATTTTGACACTATGTAAGAAAGCTTTAGAGACTCATTTTCTCTGCATTCTGGAACTAGAGTTAATGCTTTGTGTAAAATATTTAACTACTCAGAAGGGTCAAGAAAGAGCTAGCTTTCTGAATAACACAGGAGTTACTTCCATGAAGGTGCATTTCAGCTAACCAGTGCACATCATGCCCTTTCTCCTTCTCCAGCTTCAGCAAAGCAAAACTTCTTCAAATCTCTTTCTTGGCCCCAGTCCAACAGTATCTTTAACTGGTAATGTATTAGCATGTCAAGTTAAGGGGCACTTTCTGTCTCTGTTCCCTAACATTCTTCCAAGATGGCTTAGGATAGACCTTTTAAATTTCTATAAACTATATAAACAAAGGAAGAACTCACCCTGAGAAGTTTTTCAATCTTGTTCAGTAGTGTAAGTATAAGATGAGACTGTAAATTTCCAAGTTCTGTAGTCCACGCAGCGTAAGCTGGTAAAAATACTTGATGTGTAGCACTAACTACTCTTTCTGAGGGATCACCTAAGGCTGACAGCAACAATTCAAAACCCTGCCAATGAGAAAAAGGAAAATGTAGATTTTAAAGGGATAAACTTAAAATAAAACACTTATTAAAAGGTAATAAAATTTCAATAAATTAAGAAAATATTTTTAAGCAAGAAAGAAGGCCATCCATAATCCTAGCCTTGCCATGTATCCACTGAGGAGCAAACCAAAGAGAGGGAGTGGTAAACATAGAATATATCCTGCCAATTTCCTGCCAGAAAGCTGTGGCAGATACTTTAACTGAACTGTAGCATTCTTTCCTCTGAGTTGCAAAATTGAAACCAGGCAGCCATCCTCAAATGACTAAAGTTGACACACCTGCCATCCTTATGATATATTATAAAGTATCCAAATCAGAGATTTGGAATATTATAATACTTGGAATTTTGTAAATGAGTAAAAGGAGGTCATTCTGAAAAACATACCTGATGATATTTGTCTGGATCATCAATGTATCCCATTATGATACCAAGGCTTTTGATAACAGCTTCTCTTACCAAATCTGCCTTATCTTCCATTAACATTTGTTGCAACATTGAAAGAACCAAGGAGCTACGGATTTCTTTCTGAAAATAAACACGTTTTTACTATTTATTTACATCTAAGCACAGAAGTATAGAAAATAATATGACAAACATCAGTGTAGTCAAAATCCAGATTAAATAGGTATTAACATTTTTATTAAAAATGCTAACTGCTGTTGTACAGAGATTTTGCTTCAGACCTTTGTTTTTTGAAGACATAAAACATTACAGATATAGCAAAAATATGACTCAGCCCCAAATCCCTTCTGCTCTAGAGGCAATAACATCTACTCTGAGGTATTTATTAATCATCTCTCAGTATTTTTTTTTTTTTTGAGACGGAGTCTCGCTCTGTCGCCCAGGCTGGAGTGCAGTGGCCGGATCTCAGCTCACTGCAAGCTCTGCCTCCCGGGTTCACGCTATTCTCCTGCCTCAGCCTCCGGAGTAGCTGGGACTATAGGCGCCCACCACCTCGCCCGGCTAGTTTTTTGTATTTTTTAGTAGAGACGAGGTTTCACCGTGTTAGCCAGGATGGTCTCGATCTCCTGACCTCGTGATCCGCCCGTCTCGGCCTCCCAAAGTGCTGGGATTACAGGCTTGAGCCACCGCGCCCGGCCAGTATTTTTTTTATATCTTTACTAAATATTTAAAAATCTCTCAAATCCTTGCAGTTCACACTAGAAGGCACTTTTGACAAATCAACAAAGTCTGCTACAAAACTCTACTACAAATGGACAATGACTCTCCTGTCACTATTCGTTCCACTCAGAGAAGTGTACTGAGAGTTGTAACAGGAGGAATTATAAAAATCTCTCTGGCAATTAAGAAATTTGTCTGGGATGTGGTGAGGAAACATTATAAAATCCTGACATTCCTATTTCTTTGAAGAAGTGGGAAAAAAAGTTCAAACAGGATAATAAAATACGACAGTGAACTTTAAAATTACTTAAAAATTGCATTGCTCTTTTTTATGCTAATATTTAATGTAATGCACACCCACTGCTGTGCCTTGATTTCACACAGAATATTTTCCAGTTATGATAAAGAATGTTTTAGTTTAATGGCTGAGGTTAGGATTAAGAGCTACCAATATACAAATTCATGTTCCCCTTATCCTACTTTACTAATATTGCAATTTAATCAATTTATAAAATTCTTAAAACATAAATTTGTTTAGGTGCTTTTCACATATAATAACTAGGATAAAATAAAAATAAAGGCAGAGGACATGGCTATTTTCATAAAATTACAACATGATTTGGTATATAGAACAAGGCTTGAAAGACATTTTAAAAGTCTGGTTTTCACTTTTAGAAACAAAATACATGCAATTTTAGCATATCTTAAAACACATCTAGGTTGGTGAATATATAACATCTTTTGGTACAGCCCCATTTATTTACTTTTCAGCTAAAATTGCCCTGAAACACTTTAAACTATCTAAAAGGACTTGTTGGTTGGTATCTGCACAAGGCAATATGACAGAGGTAAATAAGCTTGAAGTGGGCATTTGTTTTATACTGATTTGGGCAAGGGTCAACTGTGGCAATTAGTTTTAGTATGCCACAGGTACCCCACCAGAGCATCAGTCAGGAGGCATTACTCTATTTGAGTCATATACACACTGAGGAACTGCCGCTGTACAGAGATTTCGCTGCTATCAGTGACAGTGGGGTACACAGAAGGCAAGTATAGATCCACTGAGGAAACATTGTATCTATTATTAATACTGCTTAGTATTCTAGGAGTAGAGTAGAACAGTCTATTTATCCTTTGAGGGCAAGGGATGCTCATCTGTCTTGGAATAATAAATAATAAGAGGCTCAAACCCATTCGCATGAATCTATCTATATGATTTATCACAACAATAAGGCATTTTCTTCCATTAGAAAAACACCTAAAAAATTTCACCATGCCTAGTTCCTGGTGAAGGTATGGGAAAATAAAAACTCCAAGGTACTGTTAGTAGGAGTATAAATACATGCTACTCCAATTTTATCACTGGCAATGAATACTGTCTACTTGGTTTCCTTGAAGTGACATTCTCATTCCATCCAATTTCATAAAAATGTCTGCCACATACCCAAGTCTGAATAACCAGTTTGGCTGTAAGTGTTTCTGTGAAGTAAAATTGGTGTCCCCTAAAAAAAAAGCAGCTAGTTGAGCTCATAACTCAAACAACTGCCTAAGTGCTTTTTCTGCAAATGGCTATGATTTTTCAGTATACAGCAAAGAGTTTTTATATGAGTACTTTCTATTTTGTCTCACAGAATATTAAGAAGATGCATGCTTCACAGGTCAAAATTTAGTAAAATTAACAATTTTACTGATTCAGCAAACTCCTTTTTAGGTGAAATTGGCTTTTTCTGCGAAAGCATGGCAGTAAAGAATACAATCATGACTATAGTAGTATGTTTGGGTGCCACTGCCCTGATTAGTGCTAATGCAGCAGGATTTTTGCCCATCCCTGCTTTTGCCCCAACAATACAAATTTCAACACAGTGAAAAAGACAAAAGTGTCTTATTATTATGAAAACAGTTTTCTCCTCATGGACCTTTTTGGAAGGATCTCAAGGAAACCCCCAGGGTCCTCACACCACACTGTAAGAACTGCTGATACAGTTTAATATATTTATACTCATTCAAAATCAGTGGTAATGTACCTATGTGTTTGCAATGCCATACTGTACTAATGTGAATCTCTTCTTTTTTGGATCATCTCTTTTCTTTATTAAGAGAGCATGTCTAGGAGATACTTGGATTAAAATCTATAAGACACCCAAAAAAAGGTTTTTCTATTATTAGAAAAATAGTTTTAAGAAAAAAAAAGGACAATTCTTACAGGAAGGTAAGGTGCCAATGCGCCACAGGATTCTGCCACAAGCAGTCGTCTTTCTGGGTATTTGTGATTAATCTAGAGCAAAATAAATACATAAATCAAGTATAACAGCATACCCTCCCTTCTTCTAAAAGAGAATTACATTTCACCACAAATCCTGTTAAGAATGCAATAAAGCTTCTTCCTTATCCACTTCTGGGAATCCCTGTGTGACTATACCTGGATCAGGAGTGAGCAAGTGAGGGAGAACCTAAACATGAGGTTACAGGGGTCATCTGTTAAAGAAAAAAGGGAAAATCAAAGATGAAAATTTGGCAAGGTATCTAGAGATCACGGGCTTGCCTAAAACTAGGCTTTCCTTAGAGTATCAGGAGAAACCAGGACCTTTCCCTAGCAACAGTAGAATATTTTTAAATTTGGAAAACTCAGCTTCTGGATCTTATAGATACAGTCTATAATATGTGCCAGTCTTCTTTCTTCAACCTAAGGGATGAGGAAGTAAGTTAATCAATGATTTGACCAGAGCCCTTACTAGAAATACGCTTTTATTTTTCAGGTAAGTGGACTTCAATCCATTCCTCTGTTTGCAAATGCAAAATGATGGGGTTTTGCTATTGTGATGACTACACTGAACCATAACCAAAAATAACAAAAAAAAATGACACATACTGGGTTTTGTTCCCATATGTCTTCTTCATAGAATATAAATCTTTCTTTGACTGGAAAAGAAGTATATCTGTTCTCATATTCCCATATGAAAAGGTGACATAATTCATTAATGTATTGGATGCCTAAAATTAAGAAAAAAAATTATATAGTAATCTACTGGGAAACAAACTGGAGGTAGGTGGCTAGAGATGCCTCATATTCAAGTTTACTCAGGTTACAGAAGAGGTGGCAGTAGAGATGTTTATAACTGACATCTTTGAATTAAATTTAATCCAGATGTAGTTACCTCAAAAGTAGAATGGTTTGAATGTCAAAGTATGGCTGTGCATAAACTTTCGTTTGCTTTTCTTTAGCTCAGTAAAGTAACTCAAAATTGAATGTAAATGCAAAAATCAGTTGTATGTCCATATATTAGCAATGAACAAACTAAAAATAAAATTAAGAAAACAGTCTATTTACAATAGCATCCAAAAGAATGAAATACTTACAAATAAATAAAACAAAAGGGCAAAACGTGTACCACTCGGAAAACTACAAATCACTGTTGAAAGCAATATTAAAAGACCTAATGCATGGAAAGATACCCTAATTTCATAGAATGAAAGACAATATATAAAATTAGGATGGCAATACTCTCTAGATAAATCTATAGATTCAATGCATTGTTTACAAAAATCCCAGCTGGCTTCTTTGCAAAAATTGAAAAATGATCCTAAAATTCATAAGAAAATTCAAGGGACCTAGAATAGTCAAAATAATCTCGAAAAGGAGAATCAAATTCAAGCAGTTAGGGTTTGTCTTTGAGGTGGCAAAATGTATAAAAATCGATTGTAGTGAAGCTTACACAACACTGAACCATTAAATTATACACTTGAAAGGAAAAAGACAAAAGAAAATGAAAAAACTATAAAAAATTAAATGTGCACAATTAACTGTATAGAATTGTAAACTGAAAGTTGTATGGATATATTGCAGCCAAGTTACTTTGACATCAAGTGATTAGAATCTCACCCTAAATTAGTATGCACTGTAATTTATAGATGGTATAAGGGATTGTGAGAGGTGGTTATTATTACATGTAATGTTTACTTTGTCTATTGAATCTGGGGATTCTACTTTATTTTGGTGGAAAAAATGAATGCCCAAAGAACTTGGGAATAGGACTATAAATGACTATATACTTCAGTGATATTCCGGAGACTAATATTTTTCTTAAGAATAAGTGACTGTGCTATTGTAAATAAAGCCATGTAATTTGTCTCCATAAGCAGGAAACCCATCTTTCTAAGGTGGAAAAATGAGGTGCTGAATGATCTAAACATTAAGTCTAGAAAGTCAATGATTCTGAGTTCTACAGAGGACTGGAATTTTAAATTCAATATAAAAGCAAAAGCATTGTTAGTAAAATAATGAGTTCAAGTATAAATACAAAAACCTCCTACATCAAAGATTTACACTTTGTATATGTATAATATATATAAGTATACAAGATATATTTTTATTTACACACACACACACACACACACACAAACACACACGTCTTCTTGCTGTTTCTTGAACGCATCAAGTATACTCCCACCTCAGGGCCTTTCTTATTCCATCTTACTTCATTCAGATTCTTTCTTAAACACCATTGCCTCAGAGATTCTTTCTCTAACTACCCTTCCTAGGAGAGCATTCCCCATCACTCTCTCGCCCTTATCCTGCTTTATTTTTCTTCATATTACAAATTACTACAAAATAGCAGACCATTTCTTTGTTTCCTCTTATTTTACCATTAGGATGTCTTTGTCATTTGTTCACCACTGTATCCCTAGTGACTACATCAGTACCTGGCACTGAAATTAGTGTTTCGTAAGTATTTGTTGACTGAATGACTAAAGGAAAGCATCCCAGAGCATTCGTAAGTACTAATAAATCACTGTGCTGAGCTACAGAAACATCAACATAATTTTTAATCTCACATATTTCTTAAACGCCTTCAAGAAGGAAACTATGTATCTTTTTAAGAAATCAGGCTATAATAGCTAGGTGAAAACTCAATACAGTTATTTACCTGTTCCCAACACTGTGGTAAAAGTTCAGCTTCTACACGTGTTGGTCCAACATGACGTGCAAATGCCACACAACCTGTCAGTATCATTTGCCTGAAAAATAATACAAAACAACAACAACAACAACAACAACAACAGCTTGTATTTGCATTAGAAAGCACAACTAGGACTAAGGGTTAAAAAGTCTCATCTCTATAAATTCACATAGAGAACAAGATTTTTGTATAATCAAATTAGACTTTTTTTTTTTCTTTTTTTTTGAGATAGAGTCTGGCTGTCACCCAGACTGGGGTACAGTGGCATGATCTTGGTTCACTGCAACCACCACCTCCCAGGCTCAAGCAGTCCTCCCACCTCAGCCTCTTGAGTAGCTGGGACTATAAGTGCTCACCACCATGCCCACATAGTTTCTGTATTTTTTGTAGAGATGGTGTTTCACCATGTTGCACAATCTGGTTTTGAAAAATTAGACCTTTCGGCCGGGCACAGTAGTTCATGCCTGTAATCCCAGCACTTTGGGAGGCTGAGGTGGGCGGATCACGAGGTCAGGAGATTGAGACCACCCTGGCCAACATGGTGAAACCCCATCTCTACTAAAATAAAAATAAAAAAAAAAAACTAGCCAGGCATGGTGGCACCTGCCCGTAGTCCCAGCTACTCGGGAGGCTGAGGCAGGGAAATCACTTGAACCTGGGAAGTGGAGGTTGCAGTGAGCCGAGATCACATCACTGTGCTCCAGTCTGGCAACAGAGTGACACTCCGTCTCAAGAAAAAAAAGAAAAATTATACCTTTCTAACAACGGCCTAAGCTGCCACCCAGAGCCTAAGTTCCTTAAGATTAGTCACTCAAGCAGGGACAACACCACCTGTGACAGACGTTGTGAAGAGATTTCTGTATAGGTATGAGGCTGAATCTCATAACCTTCCAAATTACCTTCCCACACATACATTCTGAGATTATATATGCCCAATCCTTCAGTTACTACACAACTTCACTTTCTAAAACAACCAGTGATTATTCTCCCAGTGTTTCTATAATTAAAAACTACACCTATCATATCAGTAAAGGGGTATTTTAAGAATCAGATTTTTGGTATTATACCTAAGATAACTGTGGTAGGTAGTTTCTGACATGACTCTCAATGATCCTATCTCTTTGAGTGCACACTGGACCTAGTGACTTGTCTCTAATGAACAGAATATGACCAAAGTGGTAAGAGGTCAATTTTGAGATTAGGTGCCAAAAGTCTGTGATGTCCACCTTTCTGGACGCTACTGCCTTCTCAGCAGGCATGCTTAGATAAACCAAGCTGCCATGTTGGAAAGACTCATATGGGAAGGAATTAAAGGTGGTTTCTGGCCACCAGTCAGTGAGGAGATGAAGCCCTCAGTCTAACAATCCTTGAGGAGCTGATTCTTGACAATGACCAACTGTGTGATTAAGATTAAAAGCAAATCCTTCTCCAGCTAAACCCTGAGATGACTATAGCCCCAGCCGACCTCTGACTACAGCCTTGTAAGAGACCCTGAAGCAGAGGACCCAGATTCCTGACCCACAGAAACGGTAAGATAAAAGATGTTTTAAATCACTTTCTTACAAAACAACAGTTAACCAATAACTAATACATTATCTTCATTTGAACTGATAGATTTATAACTAAAAAAACTATAAAATTCTAAGTAAGATTTTGCATTCTGTAAGGTGAAAGTAGATTTAAGTGTGGACTTGAGTGTTGATCCCTGATGCACCTTCACCTAAAGTAAAGCTAATAAGTACTTTTGGCCACCAGGTGGCAGCTGTTAGCTTTACATGCAAGGTTTATGAAAATAGAGTCTAAGATCAGGTTTTGCCTTGAAAATCTAAAATGAAAATGTAATAATAACTGTATTTAATTATTAACTAAATTACCAAGATAGGAAATGGCATTTTTAAAGGAAAAAAAAAAATACTAATTTTCCTATAGTACCACCAAGTTGCCCTTGGGAAATTTTTAGTTTGCAATGAATGGTACTAATACAGTGATTTAATTTCCCTTATTCCTAGTTGACTTGCATGTTAGGGCTGCTGGTACAAATTAACCTTAGCTGGATACTGAAAAGAGCAAGGTTCTCTACTTGGTCAGGTATATTTTGATAATCGCAGAAAATAAGTTTCAGTAATAGCATTTCAAAGTCTATAGAAGTGTTTGTACTCTCCTAGTTGAGGGGTTCTTTGTATTTTAAAATATAAGCTTGATATCTTTCATAGTTCATTCTTATTTATGATTTTCCAGCATTCTCAGAAGAGGCAAAATTATATCAGTCAGAAAAACAAGTACTGAAATAACATAAAGCTACAAAATCATAAAGTACAATTCTATTATTTTGCAAAGTATAAGCAAAAATCATTTTTTCATTAAGATAAAAATTGTAACATAGAAAACAATTCAACTGCTTTATTTTATCCAACTGGTGCTTAATCCATCTATCCACCCATCCAGGATGCTTTGTTCAAGTCCATACTTATACAGCTTCACTTAATACTTAAATATTTTATGATTGGAGGTAGATAGCTATCATCGTCCCTTGATCAAAACCCATTCTGCTTTCTTCTCATGTGTCACCCTGATCTGTGGCCCGCCACATCACTCTGAGTAGATGCTCAACTCAGGCATCTTTATTTGTGGGTATTAGACTCAGGACTAGCCAAAATAACATGCCGTATCCCTTTAGCCACACAGCAATGGTTTACTGATAACCCAGTGATGCACACATTCATATATTAAGTACTTTATTTTTCTATAAAACATAACCATTAAAAGGTCATAATGTATCTAGTTCCTCTGTGGGAAAAAGGTGAATGTTTAGGACATGACATACAAAGGCAAAGCAATATGTGAATTAGAAGTCCAAAGGCAGGGCCGGGCACGGTGGCTCAAGCCTGTAATCCCAGCACTTTGGGAGGCCGAGACGGGCGGATCACGAGGTCAGGAGATCGAGACCATCCTGGCGAACACGGTGAAACCCCGTCTCTACTAAAAAATACAAAAAACTAGCCAGGCGAGGTGGCGGGCGCCCATAGTCCCAGCTACTCGGGAGGCTGAGGCA
>NW_016804196.1:2657208-2728400 GCF_001698545.2 Rhinopithecus bieti | reverse complement strand
TGACCTTGTGATCCGCCCGTCTCGGCCTCCCAAAGTGCTGGGATTACAGGCTTGAGCCACCGCGCCCGGCCAGGGTCTTCCTAATCCAGCTTCATTAAATGAAATCAGAGTAACAGAAAATTTTCTCAGGCCCTTCAAATGGCTGACTGTTAACTGGTTTTTCACAAATGTTAGTTTTTTTTTTTTTATTTTTTAAATGTCTTTATAGCAAATTCCAATTTGGGAAGGAAATATCAAGAAATGTCAACCTATCACTACCTTAAACTAGAATTTCTCTTTCTCAACAATCAAGATTGAAAAAAAATAAATTCTACTTGCTTTCAGTTGGGAGAATCTCATTGTAAGGTAAACATTAAGAAGTAGCTCAGAATCTAACAGAATAGAATATATACACACATATTTTTAAGATGAGACACTTATTGAGATTACATGAATATCAAAACTCATTATTAGGCAATAAGCCATACAAACTGAATTCTTAAGAAGATAGAAAGTTTTGTGTATAAAAAACTGCACCTCAATGTTTTAAGATAAATGGTTTCATGCAAAATCTGCATTTTGAGCTTTTATAGGTCTTAGGATTCATAAAAAGTATCACTGAGAACATATGTAGGCAGATGAAGTCGGGCTTTTCTAAAAAATCTGCTTTACTGAAGGTTAGTTAGGTCTCTATTTGAGAACATTAGAATGCCTGAGGAGGTCATCAGGTATGTACAATTTTTTGCTATGCTACCTATGTGGAACTTGTTGCGCTTGGAGAGCAGAGGAGAAGAGTTGTTTTCTAGCCAACATATGATTTGGCTAGAATACGTTCACTCCCTCCCCCTTCCACTAGAGGGTTTGGGCATAATCTAATCATCAATTACTAGTAGATGCTTCTCTACTAGAAAGCAGAAAAGTGTATTAATGGCAGATTTTTTTTTCAGACAAAAGTAACTATCTTGTAATTTTCAGAGAACATTTACATTTTTGCAAGAAATTGAATTAGTCCTTCAAAAATACAAGATAATTTAGATAATGGCCTTCAGTACCTATATCTGTCTAGTCACCTTGAGAAACTTAACTTTTTTTTTTTGAGACAGAGGTTCACTCTTGTCTCCCAGGCTGGAGTGCAATGGCGTGTTCTCAGCTCATATGCAACCTCTACCTCTTGGGTTCAAGCGATTCTCCTGCCTCAGCCTCCTGAGTAGCTGGGATTACAGGCACCCACCACCATGCCCAGCTAATTCTTTTGTATTTTCAGGAGAGATGAGGTTTCATCATGTAGGCCAGGCTGGTCACGAATTCCTGACCTCAGGTGATCCACCTGCCTTGGCCTCCCAAAGTGCTGGGATTATAGGCATGAGTCACGGCGCCTGGCCGAAAGTTAACATTTTGAGAAGGTATAGAATTCCTTTTCAAAGATTTAAACAATGAGACTTGTCAGTAATTATAGCAGGTGAACTATAGTAGTCTGATCTTAGTAGGATTTATATATATTTTAGAAAGCTATTTTTGTTTTAGGTTTTATTTATTATGCATATGCTAAATTTCTTAAGAGTGATTTCCCTATTATCTATTTCTTTGTTGCAGTAAATTCCAGGTCTCTTTAAAAAGAGAAGGTGAGGAGGAAAGGGAACCTGATGATGACATTATAGTCTGAAATGCATTTTCATAGGTTTTGAAACCATGAAGGAATGAATCCATGATGGTGGAATGCTCCAGCGCTGCTAAAATAGATACTGGAAGGAAAGAAAGCACTTTACATTAAAATGCTAATCTTGATGCCTAATTAGTAAAATCAGTAAGTCATATTGTAATTCTTTTTCAAATATGTAATCATACCCACCTTTGCTCATCATCTGGCCTCTTGATCAAATTGAAAAGTATATGGAGAAGCTGATCTCGCTCTTTAGGTTCAGGATGTAGACAAGCTGTACACAATATGAGGGGGATCAACTCCTGAAGAAATATGAGGGTGGAAAATTTCAAATAAAAACACATTGCAGAATATTCTTTTTTTTTCTCCAGAATATTCTTAAATGGACATTTAAAGTGAAATAAACGTCAATATACAAAAGGGTAAATTTTAATTTTGGAAGGTTGGTAATTCAAGAGATGTTTACACTAAAACGTTTATGTGTTGGTTGTGGAGGAAATGTAAATAACAACATAACAAAAGTTGCTTAAGATTCAACTGGCCTTGGTTTTTAATCTAGCACTTCCCAAGGGCCCACTAGCTTTTACACTAAGTAACATTCCATTATGTGACATACTGACACTGTAATTTTAATTCTGAAAGTGTTTTTAAACAAAAGTTGCAGAAGTCCACTATAATTTAAAACTTAAAAAGATAATAAAAAATAAAGACCACTCTTCCCACTTCTATAAGGACAATATAATGTCCTTATGATTAGATCTAATAATTCTGTACCCTTAGCACTTGACCCAGTGCCTAACTAAAAAGACCATTTTCATAGATCGTCTCAGTACCACTACAGAGTATCAGTAGAAATATTTGATGTTGAAATATAAATTTTTAACAATATTTTGTTTTCTTCACATTCAATATGCAGAGGTAAATTCAGCATTTTGTAGGAAAGTAAGAACCAAAAGTTTACTTCTAAGAAATACTTGAAATTAGTTACGTTGTTTTACATTTTAATTAAGATGAAATTCTTTATACTAAAGTACATTCAAAATATACTAATGTTTTTCACTTGAGTGGATTTTCAAATCTAAGAAGAATAATGGTCCAAAAGTAATACAATATTTTTGTGAGAAATCCTCTAAGTTGTAAAAACAATATTTTGTAAATATAGTAAAGAAATCACTATGATGTAATTAAGAAGGGAGGAATGACTACAACCATTTCTTTCCCACCTGCCTTGATACTCACCGAAAACTGTTAAGAGATTTAAAATAGAAATTGATCACTATGTAATAATGCATGATTATTATTGTCTATAATAATATAACCTAACAAAAATAATAATGTAACCTGAAGAAAAGCATGATAAAAAGTCTACACTGTTGAAGTATTTTCACACTTTGAAGATGCTTCCTAAGAAAGAGATGATTTTTTGAAGAGTTGAAACTGAAGCTTAAATGTATGACTACAAGTCTCTCTCTATTATTTCTAAAGTCTTTATATATTATAAATCTTCAATTTGAAGTTACAAAGGTATAGGTAAGACGAGCTAAGAATGTATCTGAGAAAAAAAGAATGTGAAACATTTATTCTGCCATTTTCAGTCTTCCTGTTTGGGCACCTCTTTAGGTTTTACCTTAGTGAGTAATTCAAAAGGAATAAAAAATTAGGAAAAAAAATTTTGCACTGGGAATGAGAGACAGAGCATATGTATAGATCCTATATGTTTTCCCTAGAGGCTTAATGTAATGCTTGATGGATTAGTCCTGATTCTGTAGAAGAAAATGAACAACGTTTTACAAAATAGTAAATATTCTGTCTGGCTGGAAATTTAACAATATTAGGGTAGGAGATCATTAATAGCAAGGACTACCCTAATCCTTAGTTGATTCCACATGGGCTGCTGAGAGGCAATGATACTAATGAGAGGACTAAGACATTGCGTCATTAGGATATACTACTGAGAGTAGAACCGTAAGGATGAAAAGTAGTTATTCGGGAAGCATTAAAAAAGTGAGAAGCTATTCTAATGCCTGAAAACCAAGAAAGGCCCTAAAAATTTTGTTTGTACTTTGTCTTCATGTCAGATCTTGTTTCCTCCTAATCCCCCTTCCTGCTTTCCCATCATCTCTACATGTATACTTCTCATACTGTTTAAAGTTATGAAACGAAGGTAAGACAGCAGCTATAATTGCTAACACACACACACACACACACACACACACACACACACACTCTTAAAATGTAGAGTATAATCTTTTACTTCTTTATCTCAAAACAAGCATATAAAACAACTGTGTTGGTCTTCATCCTTTACGCCTTATATTTTATTTTCTTTTCTTTTTTATCATGAGGCTTAGTGATCCTTAATTAAGGAGGAAGTTTAAGTCATACATTAATATGGACAATATTTTAACTGAAATATGGCTACAGATGTGCCAAACTGAGAACTCTGGCCCAGGAGCTGAAAGAGTTCTTACCTTGGTTTACTCCTTAGTACCAAAGAAACTAAAGAAAAGCACAAATTTCTCTTTCAGTTTCTTAAAGTGAAACATGTAGGAATTCAGATTAAAGCACAAATGGAAAACACTTCACAGACATTCTGCAATTTATCTATTGCTGATAATTTTTCCTTCTGAAAGCAAAGATGGCCTAAAAAAAGCCTGTTCAACACAGCAGGCACTATGAATCAATTCAAACTGACATATTAGAAGGAAAGTATTTGTGAGTCCTTATCTCCTTGAACCTTAAATTTCTGTGAATTTAGGACTTTGAAAAAAATACTTTTCACTTTTCTTAATCACAGTAATAAATGATATTGCCATCAGCTTTTATTTCTTGCTGGCAAATTAACAACATATGGGAAGTCACTGCCAATAATTTTTGGTTGCTATTCCATGCCAACGAGAGTGGTCCACCTTGGCATATTACAGCTATGGCAGTTACAACTCAGAGTGTAAAGGATGCTGGATGGCTTCTTTCTCTTACAGCAACACAGAGCTGAGAAGAGGTCCAGTAAGTGAGGAGGAAAAATGCAGAAAGAGTGGTCTGTTTCTGACAGAGCCAGCAAGGATAAGATTAGGATAATTGCTAGATTGAGACTGGTCCCAAATCTGCTAATTTCTCCATTATCCATTTATTTATAACTTCTATTTGTATTGCTATTAAAATAAAATAATAGATTCTATAAGTATATGTCTGTTGTGTTACTTATTCACATTTATTGTGAATTCATCTTTCAAGCCTTTGAAACACTAATAAATCCACACCAGAATTTACTAAGTTTGTATTTACCATTTTCAGACTATTCATAAGTTAATAGACTTGATTCAATATTCTCCCTTTGGCATCACCTCTCACACTGAAAATTATAGTCTTAAAACTTTCTTTACAATTCTGAATACAGCATTTAAAAAATGGTGATTAAATTTCCATCAGAAGACAAGGTGTTCTAAAAATATCTTTGAAAGACTAAATGTAAATGAGAATAATAGAGTAATAAAAAATCCTTAGGCATATTAGATTTAATATCTCATGTAATATTAAAATAATAACCATGGTAAGAAAATACCTATGACTTGGGTAATATCAGATCCAAGAGGTAATTTTTCTGCTTCACATAATAAACTTATGTGTCCGCATTTCTTTCTTTTTATTAAGAGACTGGGTCTTGTTATATTGCCCAGGCTTGAAGGCAGTTGGCTATTCACAGGCGTGATCGTAGCACACTACTGCCCCAAACTCTTGGGCTCAGGAGATCTGTTGAGGGCAGTGACTATTGGGGGGTGGTGTTGCTCTGAGTGGTAAAAATAATTTGCCAAGACAGTTGTGGGTAAAGAAAGGCAGATTTATTAGACAAAGTAGGAAAATACAAGAAAGGAAATTGCAAGAAAGGAAAGGGCAGACCAGCAAGAGAGGAGCTAACTGCAAGGAGACAAAAAGTTGCTGGTGCTCATGCTGTGTGCTGAAGAGGGCTTTGTGCAGTACCGATAAAGCCAAGGTTGCTGCAGTGAGCTAACTTGCATTTTTCTATTGGCTGAGGTGTCTGGTGATAGCTTTGTGCAGGAAGACTGTGAGTTATTTGCACAAGAGGGCTACGTGTCCTGGACCATGAAGAAAAGCAGACTTACAGCTGATCCACTTTCTTTTTTTGCTTTCCCTCAGTCTCGCCAGGCCAACTCCCACTCCTTATTTAGAACTCCACAAGATCCTCCTGCCTCAGCCTCCTGAGTAGCTGGAACTATGTGTCACTGTGCCCAGATAATATATCCATACTTTAAGCAATAGGAATCTTTAATATTTTAAAACATGATTTGGCAACATAGAGAGTACTCAGTAATGTGTATTGAAGTGAAATATTTAACAGAGTGTCTATGATCATTAAAGAGAAAATCAGTATAGTAATCCTACTGCAGGATATCTAGGATTTTTAGATTTCATTAATAGAAGAGGATTGGAATTCGAAACCAGCCTGGGCAAGATGGCAAAACCCCATCTCTACCAAAAATACAAAAATTAGCTGGGTGTGGTGGTGTGCACCTGTAGTCACAGTTACTTGGGAGGCTGAGGTAGGAGGATCTATTGAGGCCAGAAGGTCAAGGCTGCAGTGAGCTGTGATCGCGCCACTGCACTCCAGCCTGGGTGACAGAGTGAGACTCTGTGATCAAAAAAAAAATAAAAAAATGGTTTTCTTTGAGTCAATGGTAATCTTTTGAAATTTAAATTTCAATATTTAATATCCATATTTAAACAAATCGAGATAATTCTTTTGCACAATCCAAAGGAAAGAACATATGCTGAAAACAATTGGGGGTGGAGTAGAAATGACTGAAGAAGGAAGGAAAGACAATAAGCAATATAGAAATATCTGTTTCAAAGCAGCTAAGATATCCTTGGCTTATCAGTACTCTAATTGTCAAGATTATATACAAATATAATGTGATATCATATTTACTTATTATTTTATTTGGATTTTGTTTTGATTATATCCAAATATAATGAGACATTATTTTACTTTTAGTGTCAAGATACAAGATACACTTGTATCTTGGCTAATCCGTACCCTAATTGTCACATTACACTATATCCAAATACATTTATATGCAAATATATATTACATTTGGATATAATGTGAAAATTAGGGTACAGATCAGCCAAGATACAAGTGTATAAAATTTGATACATAGCACAGAAGGCATGGAGGAATCCAAACAAAAGGTTTATCAGTACCAGACAAGGAGGGTCAAGAAGGTAATGTAAACATGTAAAATAAAGGTAATGTAAACATGTAAATAAAACATGTAAATATAAGGAAAACAATAATGCAAACATGATGATAAACAGTACTAACACGGGTTTTAGTGACTAAGGGTCAAAAAAGTATGGCAGCAACTGTGGCTAACTAGAGATCCCATGTCCCACCTACAGGGGACAGGAACTGTGCTCCAATTGAAAAAATCATTTGGAAATGTAAGTCTAGTGCTCTTAGACTGGAGGAAAACTTCAGACTAGGAGTTTTCAAGAAAAGCCCAAATTTTGTATTTTAGGTAAAATATCAGTTTTCAAAAGTCTGATAACCAGCACATCATTTTAACACTACTGAGTAGGCCAAACAAAACCTATCCGTGAGCCTTTGTTGGTCTGTAGATAGTGTACAACCTCTGATTTAAGTTTTCAGTTGAAACTTTTCAGCATGTTCCTATTCATATAAAAAGGAAACCCAATAAAGACAGACATTACAAAGACTCACATAAGAAGGAAGGAAAGACAATAAGCAATATAGAAATATCTGTTTCAAAGCAGCTAAGATATCCTTGGCTTATCAGTACTCTAATTGTCAAGATTATATACAAATATAATGTGATATCATATTTACTTATTATTTTATTTGGATTTTTGTTTTGATTATATCCAAATATAATGAGACATTATTTTACTTTTAGTGTCAAGATACAAGATACACTTGTATCTTGGCTAATCCGTACCCTAATTGTCACATTACACTATATCCAAATACATTTATATGCAAATATATATTACATTTGGATATAATGTGAAAATTAGGGTACAGATCAGCCAAGATACAAGTGTATAAAATTTGATACATAGCACAGAAGGCATGGAGGAATCCAAACAAAAGGTTTATCAGTACCAGACAAGGAGGGTCAAGAAGGTAATGTAAACATGTAAAATAAAGGTAATGTAAACATGTAAATAAAACATGTAAATATAAGGAAAACAATAATGCAAACATGATGATAAACAGTACTAACACGGGTTTTAGTGACTAAGGGTCAAAAAAGTATGGCAGCAACTGTGGCTAACTAGAGATCCCATGTCCCACCTACAGGGGACAGGAACTGTGCTCCAATTGAAAAAATCATTTGGAAATGTAAGTCTAGTGCTCTTAGACTGGAGGAAAACTTCAGACTAGGAGTTTTCAAGAAAAGCCCAAATTTTGTATTTTTAGGTAAAATATCAGTTTTCAAAAGTCTGATAACCAGCACATCATTTTTAACACTACTGAGTAGGCCAAACAAAACCTATCCGTGAGCCTTTGTTGGTCTGTAGATAGTGTACAACCTCTGATTTAAGTTTTCAGTTGAAACTTTTCAGCATGTTCCTATTCATATAAAAGGAAACCCAAAAAAGACAGACATTAAAAGACTCACATAAAAAAAAAAAAAAAAAACAAGATTACTCACCTCTGTAAAAGTTTTACAATTCAAGGGCTGCTAAAAATACCTATTCTTAGAATTATTAATATTAAATATCTATAATTTCTGGGGCTCAATCTTTAGGAAACCTAAGTACTTAAATAACCTTACCTCAAGTCTCACTATTGCTAAAGAAATGTGATTTACTCACAAAATTAAGTATGCACACATGCCAACATCACATGGGTATAAAGAAGATAGTCAAAACTTCCTATCTACTTTATTACACTTATCCACTATACTACTGTATAAATCTCATAGTTATGATCCTCTGAGGTGATCAGTACTCATAAGTTTTCCATGAAGGAAACATGAATGACAATGTAAAAGATCAAAGTCTAGTTTCTCATAAGACGGGAGGTCTGTAGAGGTACTAACTACTTTAAAAACTTTTAGGGAATTGGTTCTTTCCCTTGCCTTTGTTGTTACAGCTTTATTGAGATAAGTGGTTTTCTCTTTTGCCTTTTCAATGACAGTTTTATTGAGATATGCTTCATCTTTCATAAAGTTCATCCATTTCAAGTGTATATTCAGTGGTTTTTAGCATATTCAGAGTTGTACAATCATCATCACAATATAATTTTGGAAGACTTCCAATATCCCAAAAGCTGGTCTCCATTAAGTCTCTCCTCATTTCCACTCCCGTCTCAGCCCCAGATTTCTCCTTTGATTTTCCAACTTAGCTAGCTGATAGAATATATTTCCTTGGCACAGAACGAAACTGAAAGTTAAATTTTGATATATGATTACCAAAAATGCTACTTGAAGTAATCTTTTATAAAATTTTATTTTTAATTACAGAATTTCCTCTTCAAATGTGGTTAAAGCAGAAATTGTGAAAAACCAACAACTTTAGCTTATTTACTATATACATTTATCAAATGATAAATAAATTTATTCTATAATTTGGCTCAAAAGATTCAAGTTTCCTCAACCAATCCATTAAAATGAACTGCTGTGTAAGCCACATATAAAAAATCAGTCCATCTTTTATTTTTCTCTCCCAAAATGAACAGGCAAGGAACTACAGAAAGATCAACGAACCCCAAGGCCAGCAGAAGGAAAAATAAAGATTACAGTAGAGATAAATATTTGACTTTAAAATATAAGTTAGTAAAAAGAGACTACCACTATTTCAAAGAACCTAACAGGTATATATTTTTGTTAAACTTTAGAATCTTTGAAATATGGGTGTATCTTACGATAGACAGCATGCCATAATTCAATTGGGATTCTTTTTCTTTCTTAAAGAAACATAACTGCTACAACCAATTGCATCTTAGATTTAAAATAAGATACACTGAATTAAAAAATATTATAATTGTAACCTGAAGATTGAGTAAAGTTGTTACTTTTTTCTTTTTCCGTGTTTAAGAAGATAAACAAATATGCTAATAACCTATATTTCACCGTGCTTTCTATTTAAAAAAAGTTTAGTTTACTATCCAGTTTTGATTAAATCTTTATCCTACTATCTGTTAAAACAGTGGGTCACAAATCAGTTGAATGGGTCATGAACAGGCAATGTTTTTCTTTTTTAATTTTTAATTGCTTATTTAAGGATTTTCTTCTTTACTTTTCCAAAATATTTATAAAATCATGTTTGCTATTGCTTGTCTTTACTATGTTTTATAAAACTTTTAATTTTATGTATGTAAGTACATACTGGTACATGATGTAAAACATCTTTTTTACTGAAGGTGTAGTCAAAGTTTGAAAACACTAATAGTAAGTTCTTTATATCATGATATAAAAAGTAAAATCTAATGTTAACTATAAAAACAGCAAAGTAGAGAATAGTGCATAGAATATGGTATCATTTGTTTAAATCATGGGGAAAAGATCACATATCTGAATTTATACATGCACAAAGCATCAAACTTTATAAAACAACTAAATCTAATAAAATTATACAGAACACTCCACTCAACATCAGTAGAATATATATTCTTCTCAAATGCACACAGAACATTCTCCAGGACAGACCATAAATTAGGCAAGGGTAATTCTTAGTGAATTTAAAAGATCAAAAACATATAAAGTATTTCTCTGACTACAATAGAATGAAATTAAGAATCAGTAACATAAGAAAAATGGAACATCCACGAATATGTGGCTATTAAACAACATGCTCTTAAATAAGCAATAGGTCAAGGAAGACATCATGAAGTAAACGAGAAAACATTGAGATGAATGAAAATGAAAACAATATACCAAAACTAATGAGATACAGCAAAAGCAGTACTCAGAGGGAAATGTATAGCTATAAGTACCTGTATTTAAAAAGATCTCAAGTCAGTAATTCAATATCTTATGGAACTACAGAAAGATCAAACTAAACCCAAGGCCAGCAGAAGGAAAGAAATAATAAAGATTAGAGCAGAGATAAATGAAACATCGACTAGAAAAACAATAAAGAGAATTAACAAAATCAAAAGTTGGTTATTGAAAAGAGAAACAAAATTGACAAATGTTTAGCTAGACTGACTGAAAAAGAGAGAAGATGCAAATAACTAGGATCAGAAATGAAAGCAGGGATGTCAGTACCGACGTTACAGAAATTAAAAGAAGTAAGTTAATACTATGAACAACTGCTCATCAACAAATCAGATAATCAAGATGAAATAAACTAATTCCTAGAATCACAGAAATCACCAAACTGATTCAGTAAGTAGAAAATCCCAACAGGCATATAACAAGGAAACAGATTGAAGAGTTCCTATACTCATCAAGCCAGCTTTAGCCCAATACCAAAACCAATACCAAATACCAAAACACAAGATAAGAAAACCACAGAACAGTATCCCTTATGAATATAGACACAAAAATACTTAACAAAATACTAATGACAGATCCAAAAGCACATTAGAAGGTTTATAAACCAAGACCAAATGGGATGTATCTCATGAATGCAAGGGTGGATTAACATAAAATCAGGCAATGTATTAATAATGCAGGCATATCACAGTAGAACGAAGGGGGAAAAATCACATTATCATCTTAACAGGTGCAGGAAAAGCATGTGGCAAATTCAATGCCATTTTATGATAAGAACATTTAGCAAACTAGGGATAAAACGAAACTTCCTTAATATGACAAAGGGCATTTATAAAAATTCTATAGCAAATATCATAGTCAATGGTGAAAGATTGAAGCTTTCCTGTAAGATCAGAAACAAGGCAAGGGTATCTGCTTTCTCAAAACATTACCATCCAAATTGTACTGGAAGTCCTAGCTAGAGCAACTAAACAAGAGGAAAAAATAAAAGCCACCTAAATTGTAAAGAAGAAGCAAAACTATCTCTCTATGTACAGATGACACGATTCTATATATGTAGAAAATACCATAGAACCCATAAAAAATGATTAGAGTTAATAAGCAAATGCAGCAAAGTTGCAAGATTTAAGATCAACACACAATGACCAGTGTTGTTTTGATAAACCAGGATAAACCTTTCCTTTTTTGAAAAGAAAATTAAAAGAACAATTCCATTTATAATATCATCCAAGAGAACAAAATACCTAGGAATAAATTTAGCCAAAGAAGTGAAAGAACTGTACACTGGAAACTACAAAATATTACTAAAAGAAATTAAAGATCTAAAACAAAAAGACATTCCACGTCCGTGAACTGGAAAACTTAATATTGTTAGGATGACAATACTCCCAAAGAGATCTATAGATTTAATGTAATCTCTATAAAAATTTCAGTGACCTGTTTTGCAGAAGTGAAAAGCTGAGCATCAAATTCATATGGAACTGCAAGGGACCCTGAGCAGACAATAGTGAAGTGCAATTAGAGGATTCTATGTCCCAATTTCAAAACTGACTACAAACAACATTTATCAAAACAGTGTGGTAGTGGCATATGGCTAGACATACAGACCAATGGAACAGAACTGAAAGTCCAGAAATAAACCCGAAGAATCTAGGCCCAACTGATTTTTGACAAAAGTAGCAAGACTGTTCAAAAGAGGAAATTTTTTATCTTGAACAAATGTTTCTGGATAACTGGATAGCCATATGAAAAGAATAAAGTTAGACCCTGTTTCATTCCATATATAAAAATTAACTCAAAATGAATCACTGACCTAAATATATATAAAAAACATTTTCTTGTAATTGTTTTATAGCTTTAGCTCTTATATATATTCATATACATATATATATATCTTCTATAACACTGATTTGGCAATGGTTTCTTAAAATTGATACTTAAAGCACAAACAACATGAGAAAAAAATTGATAAATCAGATTTCATAAAAATGGAAAACATTTGCCCATCAAAGGATATGGTCAAGAGTGTAAAAAGAAAACCTACAGGATGAAAGAAAATATTTGCAAATCATATATATGATAAGGGTTTACTACCCAGAATATATAAAAAACTCTTACAACTCAAAACATGAAGAAAACAATCAAATTTAAAATGGTCAAACGACTTGACCATTTGCTAGAAGCTAGCAAAATTGACTGCATATGGGACAGAAGCTCAAGGACAGGAAAAAAGGAATTTTCACTGTACATTTTTTTACATTAAAAAAAGTTAAACCATGTAAACATATTAATCAAAACATTAAACCCTGTTTCTAATGCTTTATTTAATCAGCCAAGAATATTACTATGTTCAGTTTACTAAAGAACATTTAAATTTTATTTAAATACCAACAAAAAGGCTTTTGCTGACAAGAGTATACCAAACATGAGAAATAAGAAGTCAAAATATTAATCCTTCAATCACAGGAGTTTTATAAAAATGTAGATTTAATGCTTAAGCCCCGGAGTTTGAGGCTATAGTGAGCCATGACTGTGCCACTGTACTCCAGCCTGAGTGACAGCGCGAGAGCCTGCCTCAAATAAAAAAAAACCCAAAAAACAAAACAAAATGAAAAAACAACAACTCTGTCTCCCCATAGAGAGAGATATTTAGATTTATAAGAAGAAATAGGGGTGAAATATTAAAAAGTAATTCAACATCAAGAGATGTAATGAAAAAATGTTTTGTTCTTTTATGCCTAGGGATTGATTTTAAATACTCTAAGACATATTTCATTATTTATCAATTTAATTTTGAGGAAATACAATTTCATTTTATTATAAATGGCAACTTTTCTGATAAAACATACAAATAATTAAATGAACAAAGATAGATGATCAGTTTTCATGAAATTATATATTTTTAATTATAAAAAATTTAAAATCAGCCAGAAAAGTAAACATCATACCACAAATTAGTTCTATGTGTGCATATATGTATATAATCTGTATGTGTAACATATCTGATTACTGATGATGCAAATTTATAAATATTTCATGCAGTACAATCAGATTTTAGTGGTAGTCTTTTATGATAATATGACAAATTAAAATGAAAAAGCTAAAACTGAATTTCATAATAATTAGATTTCTATAATACTCTAAAGATGATATTAAGGAAATACAGTAAAAGGGATGCAAACATTAACACATTACATGGATTATGTTACAAGCTAAAAAAGGAAAAGAAGCTCAAACACCATTCTGCCAGGCAGAACTGCAAAACAATCTGAAATTGGACACTGATCCTTCAAGACATATAAGACTTTCCATACTTATTAATATCTTATGACTATTTTAAAATAATTAGGTAAAATAAAGCCATCAGTAGAAAATAATCTTTTAATTGTTTTATTAAAATACCTATGGGGATAAAAAATTTAAAGCTCTACATGTTTTCTTGAGGATCAGTACAAATTTCTTGTGCTAAATGGATAATTGAAAATAAGCTTTAAATGGGTTTTGCCAATGCATTATGTACCTATATGTACTGTAGGTCCCAGAAACTATGAGTAAAATCAGTGGTAAATATTAAGAAAATGACAATAGAAAGTTACATGATACACTCTAAAATATTCTTCATCTATTCTTTATAAAATTTTTTTTGACCAAAAATTTTATCTCAAAAACAGAATTCAATAAAATAATTTAAATTATCTGCAAATAAATCATCCACTGTCATTTAAATGAGATTATAGATAACTTCCCATTAATCTTTTATTGACTAAATATATTTAATAATAATTTATAAATACAACCATAAAGATAACTTCCTATAGTGTTTATGGATCATAACATAGGCTATGTGGACTCAAATTATTTGCAAATGTATTTTGGATACTTAAAGCATCTGTCAATAACTAGTTAACTGTAAGAAAAATAAAAAAGGTACTTTAAAAAGTTGTTGTAGTCAATATGACAACTATCCTATCATAAGAGAAATGTGATTTATTGCCAAATGAGCATAATAACACATTTATAATCAGCAACTATATGTACATTTATGACTAGTGTTATATTATTCATCCCTGTTAATTTTCAATACAAAGAGTGTCCATTTCTGTAGACAAATGAAGCATATCATACCAAGAGCACAGATAATTAGCTAACTGGTAATGTAAAAACCAGACAGTGTTCATGGCACATAAATGGACCTACAGTAATAGTTAGTGCTGCAGAAGCTAACAATGCTTTAAGCAAAATTGGAAAAACATGAATACCATGCAGTTTTACTGAACTCACCTGACAGAGGTGTAAAACCATTCTCTAGGAGCAGAGATGCATGCACAAAAGTAAGAATATGATTGCAAGTAATAGACTTTAAGAAAATAAAAATATAACACTCAACTTCAAAATGACAAAAAATGGACAACATGATGGGATTACTGGGATGAAAATACTTTTATGTGTCTTACCTCCCTCTTTGCCAATAGCACATTGGGAACAATGTGTGGCAGGCAGCGTCCCAGCATTAACATAACACTTTTTTCACTATCTGCAATACGAGACACCTAGAAAACCAAATAATAAACGATGACAGTGGAGAAATTCTGTGCATAATAATATAGAAAAGTTCATTCGTTAGATCCTGACACCTCTGCTCTAAACACGCATTCCAATATTTTAACTTATAATAACAACAACAACAGCAACAGTGCTCCAATCAACATCAATATGTCTTTGGGCTAGAAACAGATTTAAAATACCATTAAAATCAAGGGTGAAGCCAAGAAGACCTAATGGGCTCCATTTCTGGGAACAAGTAGGGGGGATAGCACAAGAGTAGGGCAGCCTCAATGTTTCTTTTTGTGCATGAAGAGATGCTCACAAAGCTACAACCATTAGCTATAGTGATAATCTGTACAAAGAACTTGGAAATACAAGGCGTAGGCTACGGAAGGTGATCCAGTCTTACAATGAGGATTGCCAGAGTGCATCCAAACCATCCTCAAACCAGCTCTGTGATATTCTCAATGACATTGTGGAACACAAGCCCATGGGAAGTCAAGTGAAATGAAACACAAAACAGCTAGAAAAGGAGGAGTGAGTACAGAGGTAAGAAAAAACAATAATAAAATACTCCCTCAAGACCAATCTGCAAAAATAAATACAAAATAGTTGAGAAAAACTAATATGCAAGCTAATAAACTCAACTATTGGACATAACCACTCCTAATGAAATGAAAATAATGGAGTAATTTAAATAGACAATTAATATATAAACAGTGTACACTTAAGTTGGTTTTCTGAATTATATCTAAGAGACGCTGTCATTAGACATACTACTAAAAACAGAGTTTATAAAAGGTCACTTCAATGTTAACAGAAAAAACAGAAATAATCAACTACTTTACTTAAAAGTTAAAAATTTTAGGAACTATATCTTATAGCATTCTTTTAAATAATGGATTTGCATTTGAAATACAGCCTTATCACAGATGCTTCTGTAGAAGAGAAACTAAAAGAAGAAAACAGTAGAATGTTTTAAAAGTTGTGGAAATAGGTGTTATAATTTACCTCGTATCCTAAACGACTATCTGCTGACATTCGACAAAAAGAGAGTAGTGCTTGATGGAATGCAGGAGACAATTTCCTAGAAGAAAATGTTGTATGAAAAAGAGATAATATCAAATAATTACCATTGACATTTAGGGAGAAGTTTAAGTTACGTATTATAACTTCCATTCCAGCATTAATCCTACCCCACAAATGCTAATCAGATTTCTGAGCCACCAGTGACTTGAAGAACACTTCACTGGAGAAACTTACTTATATAGGTCACTTAGGAGAAAAAAAATCAATAGTAACTGGTGTTCTTGCAGTAGTTTGATGTTATGTGAAAAAATGGCAGTTAAAGAGTTAGTGGATCAAACCTAAAGTGGTATAGTAGATCGGTGACTATAGAACTGATTTGAAAATCTGAAATAAGGACTTTCTCCAACTCCAATTCTCTATAGTCCCAAAAAGATAAACAGAAAGGTAAAGTGGATACAAAGGTTGACCTGGTATATTGCTGAGAGGAATTAAAGTTTTGCAGATATACATAGCTAATGATAAATCTGAATATTAGAAAACCACATACAATAAGTCTAAAGATAAATGGAGGCGCAGCTCATTCAATATTCATGATACATTTTAAAGAAAGTTTCTGTTTGCAGTTGAAAATATTAGCCTATTTATGTTTAATAAAGGAGGTTAAAACATTATATTTCTAAAACACTACCAGTCTCTATGTAGTATTATTCATAAAATTATGACTACGAGTTGTACTTTATGTGTTAAATCTGCAAAGAAAAGGCTAACACCAATAATTAGATAATAAAGCTTATTTAGCATATACCACAAAGTGGCGCTCAGTAATTTCTATGATTATAGAGTACTGTACCAAAGCTTGAGCCTTTTGCTGTTTTATGCTCCTCTCATATTCACTCAGAGGGGGACCATAATCCTTCCACTTGCCCAAGTCAGAAACTTCAAATCAGGCTTGATCCTTTTTTTTGAGACGGGGTCTTGCTGTGTTGCCCATGCTGTCTAGAACTCCTGGGCTCAAGCGATTCTTCCATCTCAGCCTCCTAAGTAGCTGGGATTAGAGGCAAATGCCATCGTCCCTGGCTTCCTTCCCTTTATTTTCACCCCAAATCCATTCAGTCTTTCAACTTCTAATAATCTTGCAGATCCATATACTTCTTTCCCTTCCCATTACCAATGTTTCAATATAGAACAGGCCTCCATCATTTCTTACTTGGGTTCTTCCCACATACACCCGTATAGTTTTCTTGCTCCCAGTCTTGCTACCTTCCAATTACCTCTAGCTCAGAGGACCCTTTCTAAAGCTTAGATACCATCATGTCCCAACCTCTACAATGAATTAATGCAAGCTTACATGACTTCTTAGACTTTGCTTATTTCTCCAACTTTGTCTTCTATCCTTCCTTTCACTAGCATTATTTGCTTAAGCCTTACTAAGTCCTTCTCTGTTCCCCTAAAGCACTGTTTTGTTTGTGCACATGGGATTCTTTTACCTCTTTGCTTGTTAACTCTTACATAGTTTTCACATCTTGGATGACACTTCTATGAAACCTTCCTGCTCTGAAGACTAGGTTAGTGCCTTGATTACATGTTCCCAAAGCAAGCTGAACTTACTTTATTATACTACTTTTCATACCTTACTGTTATTGCTTGTCTGTCTCTCTCATACTATAAGGTTTGAGGTTTGGGCCATGTCAGTTTCAATTCTGTGACCAACACAGACAGACAGACACGCACACACACACACCCCTACTATACACAGAAAAAGTTGTAGTTCATGAGTGAAAAGCTTTACTTAAATAAAAATCCAATACTTCTTAGTAATAATGAGGACCTATAAGTCTGAAGCAAATTAGTCGTGCTTTTCTATTACATGCTCATAGTAGGCATAACATCTCTCTATTTAATAGGAAATGAAGTATGACCTTGTGGCTGAAAATGCACCGTAAGAATTAAATGAGTTAATATACATAAAGCATTGAGAATTCTGTGTGACATATAAAAAGAGCTCAGTAATATTCCTTTCTTAAAAGTATTTTTTAATTATAATCTAAGAGTTTTAAAATTATATTTTGTCCCCTCCACCAAGGAACATAATCACAAAGTACAGGGACCACGGTTTTTGTCATCTGTGAGTTCTGTAACCTAATATAAATTAAATATATGAATTAAAAGAATACTAATGATGTAATATTTGTAATGGAGGCAGACACAGACAAAACAAAAAACAAAAAACAAAAAACTAGAAGCAAAAATTTTTCCTTTTTTAACAAAGGCAACTATGCAGCACCAAAATATTCCTCTGAGTCTGATAATGACTACAGGATAGAGAAAAAGCACTGGGTAAGTGTTTGTAGCACACAGTAATAACATATTAGTTACGGGTTTAAGTACTTAGCTAAGATAGAACCTAGCCCATTGATGGGTAATTCCTTTTTGATTTAATTTAATTTAGTAACTAATAATTTTGTGACTTTTCTTGTGACAACTACTTTGCTATGTGTTAAGTTCATGTCAAATATAAAAATTCATATATTTGATCTACAAAAAGCAGTTTAAATAAAAACAGTAGCTCTTCCCGTTTGACACACACTAAATAGCTGAAAGATGCATTTCAAAATATAGGAGGCATACTAACCTATTGGGTTTATCAAAATGAACTGTGTTTTTACTTGATGGAGACGAAGGTGGCATTCCTTCTCTTTCTCTCCTGGGGAATGAATTTGGGGAATTCTCTTTAGGAATAGTGGAATCAGCTTCATCTGATATTGAAAGATGGATGTCTGTGTTTTTCCCCTTGTCTGAACTATTTACATCTGGATGCTGTCCACTGTTCTCAGAGTCTTTGTGGGGCAACTGATCCAAAGAAGGCTGAACAGAGTCACAAACTGCTGGGATGGCAAAGTGTTCATTTTTGAGGAAGTCCATTTCACTGTAGAAAGAGAAATTAAGAGAAATCACCAGAGGACAACTGTATTTTTGAAAACTAGCATAAATCTCATAATGGGTTTAATGTTTTAAAAGTATATTTAAAAGTATTAGTAGCAAATGGTTGGCAAGTGATAAATCTTTTTTATGCAATATTCATTGATGCTTCATATACCTAAAATGTAGCTATAAACTCAAGAATGAAGCATAAAATGGCCTTAAAACCCTGCTTTTGATTGGCACTTAAATTTCTTTTATTCATTTGCAAACTGGGGATAACTCCCTCAAACCCACAGAATTATTATAAGAACTAAACGGAATAATGAATGGGAAATATGTACAACTAATGAAGGACAAATCAAAATATCTTATTTCTTAGTGTCAAGACACAATTGATTGTAAGATCACCATATTGATTTACTAACTTGTGTTGGGAAAAAAGACCTACTACTATTTTAAATATATTAAACAATTATAAAACTTTCTTTCAGAAGTATTAAAATGTGAAGCAATTATGCCTTACAACTGGAATATTGTTTCCTATATTTGCATAACTTGCCAATACCTTTAAACACCTTAAGAGGATTTTTAGGAATGATGATCAAGTACTTACCTTTTAAGTCTTCTGATTTGTTCCATCAATGACCACTTCTCACTATTTAACAAACTAATTTTATCTTCTAATTTCTGTACTAACATGGAGTTCTAAAATCAAAACAGGAGAAAAACAGAAACTCAAGATCTCACTGTATGCTTTTACATAGTTTAAATACTTTTTGTGGACTTGACTAATTAGTTGCTATCTCTCACCTCTGCAGGCTGGGGAGTTTCAAGAGTTGGAGGAAGGTTGCTTATAACTGGTGTAAAGGCCTCTAACTCATCTTCTTCTACTCCACTGGCCACATCTACAAGATCTTTTCCAGTCACTTGATGATTTCCAAAATCTCGGTAGAGTTGCAATAAGTCTGGAGGTTTTGGAATGTTTAATCCTACATCATCCCATAATTCAAAATCCTAAAAGATAAAAAATGGTAACATAAAAAAATCTTTGAGGAAATTTTATCTTGCATTTTTGAAATCCATATTATTATTGCTAATACCTTGTTTTTGTTTTTGTTTTGTTTTGTTTTTTTAGACAGGGTCCTGCTGTGTCATGCAGGCTGGATTACAGTGGCACAATCATAGACAGCTCACTGTAGCCTCAAACTCCTGGGCTCAAGTGAGCCTCCCACCTCAGCCTCCCAAGTAGCTGAAACTACAAACACCCGCCACCATGCCAAACCAATTAAGAAACATTTTTTTTTGTAGAGATGAGGTCTTGCTTTGTTGCCCAGTATGGTCTCAAACACCTCGTTTTAAGCAATCCTCCCACTTTGGGCTCCCAAAGTGTTGAGATTACAGGTGTGAGCCACCACAGTCATCTTCTGTGAATATATTGAAAACCCAACATAATCATAATTTTGTTATAATATCAAAGTGTATGTTCCAAGTTAGTAAATAACATTCTTAAATTTATTTTATACTTTCCACTATCCAATATTATTCTTGTAAGTTTCCTCAGCTTCTAGATAAATAGGTTTAATTTTCTTAGGTATCAAAATGTTACACAATTTTTTATTATATCTCTTAAAAATATAAACTCCTTTTACTTTGTTTTATATTAACTTTAAGCTCATAAAACATGCCCAAATATTTGCATGACATCATAAAACATGTCTAGATTAAGGAAGTCTCAGTACATAAATTGTATCTATTATTTATAGGTTATAAGTAAACTCAAAGAAATCAATTTTGTTCTTCCTTTATTACTCCAACTTAATACATTAGTGTAATCTCTAGTGGGCAAGGAAACAATTTAATCTGTATGTCTTCTTGCTATAAATGTTTGAATATAATTCATATTATTAAAAATGCTTCTGGCAATTTTCAGAATCTAAATAGCTACTCTTCAATTTGTTGTGTATTGAAACATGTTCAACAGTTTTATTAACTCTAACACAGTTTTATTAAAAGTAGAAAAAAGCATAGCAACTTAAGCATTCTATAGGCAAAGATCTTCAGAAGAGCTTTATAAAGTTGCTGAGTAATCAACTGCATGTAAATACATTGTCTCACCATTCTATCTTCCTCTTACTATATCAGAATTTAGTACTAATTTGATATATTATAACCTATGAGAACCTCCATGAGAAATTGACATACTAATTTGAACATTCTAAATGTGATATTCTTATTCCTTTGATGGTTTATTTGAACAATGAGATAGCTATTATTGAGGACTAAACCTGAGGCAGATATGAGTATTACAAGTGGGGGGCTTTAGAGAAAACCACATGAAGTATGAAATTTGTATCTTTCTCCACTATCACTGTTACAAATTAATTTGAGGGAGGCTTAAACTGGTCATCTGTAGAATGGGTAAAATATTTATTACTTCTAAGCATTTTTGTGAGGATAAATTAAATGTATATAAAAGCCTTAACACAGTGCTTGGCCCACAACAAGAACTAAACAACTTTTAGCTTAAAAAAAAAAAAACTTATTAAATGAACATCACACATAATTCAAATGTCCATTTATCTATCATTCATCCAAAATTTAAGATGTATCTACCTTGAGCTTAGAACTAGAAATAATTTCTAGTGGCTCCATTATCCTTGCCAAAACTTCATACAGTCTTAGCTAAACATTCCAATTAATGTGTTGTGGTATCTCAGTGTGATTGAATTTGCATTTCTCTAATGAATACAAATGTTGAGAATCTTTTTCACGTGCTTATTTTCCATCCATATAACTTCCTTGGTGAAGCACCTGTTCAAATTTTTTGTCCATTCTTTTAAAAAATGGACTAATTTTCTATTATTAAGTGTAGAGTGTTCTTTATAAATTTTGGATATAACTCCTTTATCAGATATATTACTTGCAATATTTTCACCCTCTTGGTCTTCTCAATCACTTAAAAGTGGCTTCCAAAGAGCAGAAGTTATTAATTTTGATGAGAGCAAATCTGACCGAGAACATCATGCTTTTTGTGTCATATCTAATAAATCTTTTACCTATCTTCCAAGCCTGCAGTGATTTTTTTTCCTGTTTTCCTCTAGAAGCCTTACAGCTTTTTAGGATCTGTATTTAAGTATATGCTCCATTTTGAGTTAATTTTTATATATGATATGGTTTGATGTTTATTTGTTTTGGGCAAATGGTTCCATTACCATTTTTTTTAAAAAAGACTACTCTTTCTGCATGGAAGGTATTTTGCATTTTGTCAGAATTCAACAGATCATCTATGTGTAAGTCCATCTCTGGACTCTATTCTGTTTCATCAGTTTATTTGTCTATATACCAGTATGACACTGTCTTTACTATAATATCTTTTAAGACTTGAAGCTTAGGTCTTCCAAATTTGTTTTTCTTTATTAAAGTTGTTTTGCTGTTTCCTTTTCATATGAATTTTAGAAAAAATTCATTACTTTCCATAAAAATGCCAGTGAGAAGTGAGATTTAGATTTCACTGAAAATACAAATCAAAATTGTTACCTTGACAATGTTGGGTTTTCTGGTCCGTGAGCACAATATCTCTTCATTTAATTCTCCTTAATTTATGTCAGCATGTTAAGTAGTTTTCAGTGTAGAAGCTGTCAGATTTATTCCTACGTTATTTCCTATTTTTTAATACTATTGAACATGATATTTTAAAAATTTGATTTCCAATTGGTTGCTGCTAACATAACATACAATAGGTTTTTGTATACTTACCTTGTTTCCTACAACCTTGCTAAAATCACTTAGTTTTTGTACCTTTTTTGGAAAGTCTATAGGATTTTCTATACATAAGATCATGTCATTGGTGAATAAGGATTGTTATTTCTTCCTTTCCAAAATGTGTGCTTGAATTACTTTTTCTTGCCTTATTGCACTAGCTAGAATCCTCAGTATGACGCTGAATAGAAGTAGTGAGAATAAATGTTCTTGTTTTTGTCTTCATCTTTCATCATTAAGAATGATGTTAGTGTAGGATACTATGCAGTCATAAAAAAGGATGAATTCATGTCCTTTTCAGGGACATGGATGAAGCTGGAAATCATCATTCTCAGCAAACTATCACAAGCACAGAAAATCAGGCACTGCATGTTCTCATTCATAGGTGGGAATTGAACAATGAGATCACTTGGACACAGGGCAGGGAATATCACACACCAGGGCCTGTCGGGGCATGAGGAGCTGAGGGAGGGATAGCATTAGGAGAAATGCCTAATGTAAATGACGAGGTGATGGGTGCAGCAAACCAACATGGCATGTTTACCTATGTATCAAACCTGCACATTGTGCACATGTACCCTAGAACTTAAAGTATAATAATTAAAAAAAAAAGAAAAAAAAAGAATGATGTTAGTGATAGGCTTTCTATAAATGTCCTCTATCAGTTGGGGAAATGTCCCTCTATTTCTAATTTCTTTAAAGTTTTAAAAGAGAATGGATATTGGATTGAGTCAAAGGCCTTTTCTACATCTTCTCAGATGATTATATCATTTTCCTTTTAATATGATGAATTATGATGACTGATTTTTGGATATGAACTCAACCTTATATTCCTGGGATAAACCTCATTTGGTCATAATGAATTTTCCTTTTAACATTTTGTTTAATTTGATTTGCTAAAATGTTATGTATAATTTCTATATCTATATTCATAAAGGAAATGAGTCTGTAATTTTATTTGTTTGCAGTGTCTTTCTCTGGTTTTAATATCAGAAGTATGCTGGTCTCATTGAATGAGTTAGGAGATATTCCCTTACCTTTAATTTCTAGAAGAGTTTGTATTACTTCTTCCTTCAATGTTTGGTCAAATTCACAAGTGAAGCCATCCAGACCTGGAGTTTTCTTTGTAGGATTATTTTTAACTACAGATTTTATTTATTTAATAAATATAAAGCCCTTCAAATAATCTATTTCTTCTTGAGTGTGTTTTGGCAGTTGTCTTCTTATAAGAAAAGTTGTTCATAACATTCTTTTACTATTCTTTTAATATAAGTAAAATCTGTAGTGATGTAACCTTGCTCATTGTTGATTTTGGTAATTTGTATCTTCTCTTTTTTTCTTAATCAGTTAGGCAAGAGGTTTATCAATTTTACTGATCTTCTCAAAGGACTACTTGTTTGTTATTTAATTTTTCTCTATTGTTTTCTGCTGCCTATATCCACTTGTGCTATTATCTTTATTATTTCCTTTCTTCTACTTACTTTGGGTTTCACTTGGTTTTCCTTTTTTAGTTTCTTAAGGCAGAACTTGATTTCACTGATTTGAAATGTTTTCTTTTCTTGTATAGACATTTAGTGCTATGAATTTCCCTCTAAGTGCTATTTTAGTTATATCCCACAAATTTTGATATGTTTTGTTTTCATCTTCACTCAGTTCAAAATACTTTATGATTTCCCTTTTAATTTCTTTTTTAACTCACGCGTTATTTGGAAATAACTTTGTTACTAATTGCTAGTTTAATTTCACCATCTTAAGACTTGTTTTATAACCCATAATATGGTCTACCTTTGTAAGTGAACCATTTGAATTTAAAAAGAGTACGTATTCACTGTTGAAGGATGAAGTATTTTATAAATTGTAATTATGCCAAATTGGTTGATAACGTAGCACAAGTCTTCTACATCCTAAATGATTTTCTGTTGACTCGTTCTATTAATTACTGAGAGAGCATTGTTGACATCTCTAATTTCTGATTTTTATTTGAGAAGGACTAATCATTTACATTTACAGTGAATACTGATAGAGCTAGGTTTTAATCTAACCATTTTATTATCTATTTTCTATATGTTCCATCTATTTTTTGCTCCTCTTTTCCTCTTTTCTGTGTTCTTTTGACCTCTCAATGTTTCTCACATATTCAAAATCTTTCCTATTCACTGTTTAGTTGATCATTTAAAAAACACAATTAACCCAAACTATAACCATAGTATAGCATTGCATAATACTCATGTTAGTTAAATATTAGTTTAATGTCTCTTACATAGCACATGTTCAGTGATGCTACCATTGCATAAAAAATAACTAGATACTTATTGCATTTAATTTTGCCAAATATATTCTAACAACTGAGGAGAGAACTGAACTATCTTACTAAGAAAATTTCTATTTTTGCTAAAGGATCTATAGGAGATTTTACCGACCAACAGAATAATCTTGATTTAAAATCATGGCCTTCAGATTCCTACATAACAAATTTGCTGGCATTTACTTTTTTAAGGTACAAGATTCAAACCGATCCATTAGCACTAAGGAGTCAAAATATTCCATTTGAGAGATGACACTAAAATAAGGCATCTTTTTTGCTTAAAAGATTTTATCAGGAAAATAATAATAATAATAAAGTTCTAAAATTGGCCCCTATTCAGAGAGACACAGCTGATTTTCTCACTCTCATTTACCATATACTCTCTTAAATACTGTCATATATTTATCTAACATCTTGTTACAGTGCAATTGAGGAGGTTTATAGTTAAACTGGATTTATAAGTATACAATAACCTATACTATCAAGTATATGTCTTTAAAAAGCATATTCATATCATACTTTATGAATATATGCAAAAATGGGTGGACTATATAGTCCCCAAGGAGTGGTAAAAAGGAATCTAGAAAGAATGAAAAGTCTTTATGTAGAAAGCAACAGGGAAAGAATAAAATATGTAAGCTAATAGAATTAATAGATTAGGTAGGCAAGAGACTGCTGTTTCTGGTAACTAGCCTTGTAGAATTTTACTATATAATAACTTAAAAAAAAAAAAAAAGAAACTATGTACAAGAGAAAGTGAATTATAAGTGTAAAAAAAATTATTGTAAAATAAAAAGTTATTTTACCTGATCATCGTTTTCATCTGAAAAGGTTATTGATGTAAGCTTGTAGTTATTCTTCAATAAAAATTCATTGACTAAGAAGTTTAGAGCTCTCTTTTCAAGAGGTTTGATTGGCTCCTGGAAGCAAAATAAGAGGCAAACAGGAAATCATAAGTTTTCCTCCTTCAATATTTATGTTACCATTTTATGTGGAAGATAATTTTACATTTGTCTTCCATCACTCACCTGAATTTCAGGACTTGACTTGTAATTTTTTCGTTCCTGTAAAGGAACTTCATGTTCTGGTGGAAAAAAACATAAATACTATTTTACTATTTTACATTTTAAAATATCTCTGCTACTTCTACATTGTCAAAGTTGAAAAGTCTCAAAAAAGTTTTATGTACACCACCTGCGGCCTTTGTCAGGTTGGCTCGGAGGGCCTGAATGGTCTCCTTGGCTTTCCGTAGTTCAAACTCCAGGACTGGACAGGGATTTGGAATAAACACACAAAGGCATCCAACCAAGAAAAGGGAAACAAAAATTAAAAAATAAAAAGCAAGGATGGGTGTGAAAAAAAAATACAATTTGTATTGAAAACAGAAAGCATGCAATCTTTATGAAACTTGTGAACGCATGCAGCAGAGTTGATTTGCAAGCAAACTGGTGAATGTTTTCCATAGTTTTAGTAGAATTCAGGGGGTTATTATCCAATGTTCTAGCTGTCTGACAATAGTTCTATTTAAAAATAAAATCTATGGCATACTCTCGTTTAAATAAATAAAAATATTAATAATCTGGGTACTTCTGCTTTATTCAGTCTAGGTAAGAAATGTAATGGATGCGTTCAGGTGATGTAATTTTAGGGGATAAGGTAAAAATCAGATGAAGCCCAAGCAAATATTCTTAAAAAGAAAACTTAGGATTTTTTTTTTTTTTTACAAAAGTTAACTTAAAATGCGTTGTCTAGAATAATGTTATAAATCAACGTACAGAAACGTTAGTGAATAGATCCCTTTGTTAGGATGTTGAAGGACTATGGTTTAAATATTTAACAAATGTCATGATGCCTATATATTTTTCTACAAACAAGAGTATGTTTTCTAAAAACAAACACAGATATGTCAAACACATATCAAAAAAGTAATAAAACCCAAAACCCAAAGGGTTTTATTTTCATTTAGAGCCACAGGAAAGAAATAGTTTCACTTTTAATTTCTAATTAAGATAATTCTATAGCAAATGAATGTGTACATTTCTAAAAGTATAGTTTTCTAAGGATACTGAGTAGGACTAAGTAGAATTTCAAAGTTTCTGATAACTCTTCTAATAAATTTGTTCATGTTAAGAGGTACTAGTGAAACTCCGAATTTCTCCTATTATCACATAGTGATTATGTCATAAATATGAATATTGAGAAACATTTTAATTAGCTCTTTAAAATGTTTCATCACGAGTGAGATTTAACTATGTGTGTCTCAACTGGTGATTTTTCTTAAAATGTGTAATTACTGTGCTGAAGAAAAAGCCAAGGTTAGACTTGAGAAAAAAATATATTTCCGAGAAGTAAAGCTCTGGGAAAATTAAGTGATCTTTGCCACAAATGAATATTAAGAAATTATAGTAGTTAAATCATTCTGCATAAAACTGGAACTTAAGGTTTCATCTTAAAGATGAAATTTTTTCCTAACTGACTAATACACAGAAAAAAGATGCCAAATGAGATGTTATCAGAGCCACAGCTATAAAATATATGGAAAATTAGGATTCACTCAGTTTGCACATTTTCAATAAAAGCAAGATGTAACTGAATCACATCTAGTACACAAAGGCCAATTATTTTGATGCACAGAATTTAACTGCAGCAACATGGAAGCACCACTAAAAATCAGATGACATTGTATGTTACTATATGTTTTTTGGTAGTCAGCAATGCTGATCTGCAAATACTTCTGTGCAACAAAGTTAAACATTTTCCTTAACATTTACACTTCCGGAAACTCTTAGAGTTGCAGCGAAGTAAGGCTGGACACATTCAGTGTGTAAGGTAAGTACAGAATAGGTTTACACACAGCATGTTGGTTTACTTTTTTTTTTTTTTTTTTTTAACATTTTAAAACTCTAGGCAATTGATTTTGATTTAAAAATACCTAACTGTATCTTAAATAAAATAAATACATATATCATGCTTTTGATATCACTTAAAATTTTCTAAGACATTACAGAACAATTGCAGATCAGAAGTGCCCTACGCCAGAATGATAGAAATATGGAAAAAAAAAAAAGAAAAAAAAAACTGGTTAAAACACAACTGGGAAAAAACTCAAAATGCAACTGGTGAAAGTTTAGGTGACCAAGAGTAAAACACTGAATGATTAAGGCACAGAAAGCCAGAAAAACCCATGTCAGACGGCAAGAATTTATATTTTTATGCACATCTACATATATATTGCCAAATGTCATTAGAAGTTACCAATGCTTTGAAAAGATAGTACTTATCAATATGAATTCACTCTGCTGCATGTTTCTTAATATACAATATAGACTTTAAAAGACAAAGGCATATGTTTGAATCTATAGCACATTTCTATAAAGGCATAATATGATCAAGTAATTGCAGTTACATGAGAAAGTTTCAAAAGAAAGGTTAATAGCAGTGCTATATATACAGATACATGAATGTATCTTCTTTATTAACATTAAAGCTAAAAATTAATTATCCTGTAAAGAGAGACACTGTGCCAAACAACCTTGCAAATACTTTTAAAATATTGTAATTCTTCCTAAAAATGTTTGAGGATATGTATGTTTATTAAAAATGCTGCAGGAATGAACAACCAAGAGGCTCATTCTACTAGTCCAACTCTGCTGAATACGATTTTACTAGAACTAAAGTAATAACTGCAAACATTTAGATGTATATAAACATCACATATTATAATCTTACCAAAACAGTTAACACTTAAAAGTCAGTATAAGCAACTCTAGATTAGTTGAAACAGTTATTTCTCAAGCTGCAATGGATAATACTGTAGTATATTAGAGGTACTTGAGTGCTTAAAGGTTATGCTTTCATGACTTATGAGATGTACAACTATGTGGAGACACCAAAGGTGAAATGTGAAATTTCAAAGTAGAAATAAAATATCAATACTTTGTTGTCCAGCTCAATTCATCACTAATATTATCTTGAAATGCTTGCTAGACTTAGTTCTTTTTGGCTCACATTCAAAATATTGCTGTATTTTAAAAGATCTTCTCCATAACACTGGTTTGAAGAAGTAGTTTTTTATTCCCATTCTAGTTCATTATTGATGAGTTCCAATCAATAGGTCTGAGTCATCTACTTTGCTATGTAAAATTGTCTTCTTTCAAGTCAGAATTTTCTGGAATTTTTTCCTGACTATAAAGTGATTTGAAATAACACTTCCCAATTTTTAATACTTATTTTAGTATCCAAGAACAGTTGTAGGAAAAGAAAAAATTCTCTTTTCAGTTTTTGTAAGAATATGAGTTAGAATAAAATCCCATCCCTAAAATAATACAGAAGTCCTAAGGCAGTACTATCATCACCTCTACTAGGTTTAGAAAATTCTTCCTGCCAATTATAGACTTGAGAAACTTAGTACTGTTAGGGATGACTTAGCAATAAATAAGTGAAAGCAAGATGCAATCCCCATAGTTTGTAGATATTTGTTTTTCTATATTCAACTTGGTGGGAACAAAGTATCCTCTTTCCCACAGCATTAAAATAATTCTTCCCGTTATTGTTCTTTCTGCTTGAGTTCTTCTATCAGTCATCTCAAAGTTGGTGTTTATCAATGTATCATCCTTAGCCATTTTCTTAATTTACACACTCCACTGGAATGACTTTCACTCTTGTGGTTTTAAGTTTCACAAGTACTCTGAAGACTCCAAAATTTAAAAAATATTTTCACAAGACAAAGACCTACCCAGTTATCTCCTGGACATGCCCACTTGAATGTCTCATAAATTACTAGTTCAATCTTATCTAAATGGATCTCATCATCTTCCTTTCAAACCTGGTTCTCCTGCAGTCTCTCCAATAATGGCACCATTATTTACCCAGTTGGCCAAATGGGAAACCTGCAGATGACTATTCACTTATTCCTCGCCCTTACTCTCACACCAATTAAATGTCTAAGCCATACTGATTCCACCTTTAATAACTCCCTAAATAACCATTATCTAAACTGTCTCTGCAATTGTCATAGTTCAGACCTTTATGACTTAATATGTAAATTACTACAATAACCTAAAACCCTAAAGACCCTGACAAATTATGCAGAAAACCATGATTTTCTAAACTTATATGACCACAAAATTCTGTTTCTTTTTCCCACTTCTGTTTTTCCCCTATGAAACGAACATTCTCATGAAATACACTTTTGGAAATGTTAATCTAAAGTAAAGATAAAACCCTCCTTCTCCAGCCCACAAAAATTTAATGAACATATAATCACTTGTATTTTTAGATTAAATATAACCACCCACCACAATGATGTATTCTTTTTTTCTCTCTGAGCCTATTTTAATTTCATGGTGACGAATAACAAGAAATCTATTTTCAAAACGCTATTTATCTTCTTTACAGCCTTGTTGGAGCACCTATCCTATTTTAAATCCAACAAAATTATGAAATAAGATTTAGGTATGGTTTAAATCAAGAAAATCAAAATGTACTGCTAATAGGAAGGAAAAGATTTATCTGTACCTAGGGAGAAACATCAAATTAGAAGCCAAATAGGCTTATTTAATCCTGATAAGGCTGGATATGGATGCTGCCAGGCCATTACCTAAGAAATGAGAAGGCTACTTCTAATCCAGGAGACAGGGACAGATGATCCCAGAGCAAAAATCTAAAGACCATTTTAGAATGTCTCCTAGATTATGTAAGCTTCCTAAAGGCTTCATATATCTGTACTGTTGACTGATGTTCCTAGAGTAGCATAATGCTTGAACTATAGAGAAGGCACTCAGCAAATACTTGCTGAGTATGAATGGACATTCCAATACTTGTCTGAAACATTAACTGATCTTACCAGCATTCAGGAGTGTCTTTGCCTACAAATCAGAAAGCATAGTTCTAGTTCTCTAGATCTCAAAACAGAGTTAAGGTGTTAACTAGGGAAGTAATTCAGTAATAGAGATGTGAGAACAAATAAAGTAAGGGCTCTGATGCTAAAAGATAGATCTTGTGAACCTGAAACAGGAATATAGGGGGGTTCTAAAATCAACAAGGTCTCTATTACCATTTCCAACATACTGAACTTATATCTGTATGACAGATACAGACATATTTCAGACAAATTCCTGAAGAGCAGAAACATTATCTATCTTGTATGTCTACATAGAAACCTAACACACAGTACCTAAGACATAGCAGATGCTCGAAATGCCTAAAATAAGTTAAATAATGGCTATCTTGATATTTAGAATGCAGATGTCTCTTGTTACCTTTAAGAAAACTAGAAAATTGAAGAGGTACATTGCATATGTGCTAAGTACAGTAGTTTTGTTTAATAACATAGAGAAAGGCTTTTACCTAAAATGAAAATCACCTATATTAAACTCATTTTAGTTCAATGTCTGCTACTACTTAAATCATTTTATATAAAATGTATACTTCATATAGAAAATAAATTGAGAAATCGAAAATAGCTAAAATAAAAGTTTTAAAATTTTACTTCTTTTCTAAGAAAATGGCTCTGTGAAATAGTTTCATATAAGAAAGACAAGAATATTCTATCCACATGAATATACAGATGGGTCAGAGCTACAGCCTGGTACTAAGAGATCTACTGTGGGCTCTGGAATAAAACCTCTATGTGATAACATCCTGATCATGCCCCTTACTATATGTAAGCTACTGGGTAAATTTCTCAACCTTGGTATAAGCATTAGTTTTCTAGGCTTATAGAAACTATAAACCTAAAAATGACCTATTTTGCAGCATTCCTAACAAGACTAAATAAAATATTTTATATAAAGCACCTAGCATAGTACCTGACATGCAGTAAGTGCTTAATAAACATTTGTTCCTTTAGAGATCCCTTCCTCTTTGAAGGAATATGTGTGCAGATGTGAAAAAATAACCCAACTTTTAAATCTACGAGAAAGGTGGTAAGAATGATGCTGAAAACAAATCTAGTATCTGTCTCATAAATTAACACCTGATTAAGGGTTAGAGGACACCTTTCATTTGCCAGGTGGGTAAACAGACTCATTAGTGTGTTATCCACAAGCTCCTTCTACCCAGCATTGGTATAGGAAAAGAATACAGATGTTTGTTCTTAGATGTCTCTTCATTCTTCTTCTTTTCCCCTCATATCATAGTAACAGACACAGTTTATTCTGTTATCCTATAGAAGCTTATTTCAGAGTTTCTGCCAACTTGGGTAGATTTCAAATGACATATTCTAACACTTTAAGTCATAGAAGCTTCAAAATTAAATCATTGGGAGATGGAATTTGCAATTAAAATAGTGGAAAGATTTGAAAAATCTGCAGCCTGTCCATGTAAAGATTGAAAAGGTATGTTCAGAGAACAAACCAAGGGTGTGGTAAGTGGCCATTTGCTAAGGATATGAGTAGAAGCAAGCCAGGTAAGACATCAAGACAATGGGAGAAAGATCTTGAAGGCATTGCAGAGCTCTTTCAGGCTATCCCTCCTATCACAGTCCCAGAGTTCTAGGCGGGTAGAGTAGTTTGGGAGGCAGGACCAGGGTGCCCTCTGTGGTTTTACTGCTCAAAGCCGCCTCAAAACTCTGCTCCCTGCATTCTGGTGCAGTACTCCTTGGCCACTCCATCTACGGCTCCAGCAGGTCCAAGTGAGGCTTGTAGTGCAGCTCCAGAGGGTGCAAGCAGTAAGCTTTGGCAGCTTCCTTGTGGTGCTGACTCTGTAGACATGTAGACCGTATGAGCTGTGGGGCCATGGCAGCCTCCACCTAGAATTCAAAAAACGTATTGCGAAGCCTGGGGGCCCAGGCAGAAACCTACTGCAGGGTCAGAGTTGCCACAGAATCTCCATCAGAGCAATGCCAAGAGGAGCTTTGGGAGTAGGGCCACTTCTGAGACCCAGAACTGTAGAGCTACCAGCTTGCAGGAGTAGCCTGGGAGAGCTGCAGGCACAAGACTTCAACCCACGAGGAGTTAGTGAGGTTTACATGCGATTCAGTGGCAGATGAGAGGACAATTATCTTTTCCCGATTACTGGCCTTTTGACAGGCTTTTCAAGTAAAAGCAAAGAGTCACAATCTTTTTGTGAAAAGGAAATATGATTAATTGAAACTTTTAAAAAAAAGTTTCATCCACACACTCACACATTTGGTTCAGTAACAAGCCATGGTACGTGAGCACTAAAAGACTGAAACATATTCTCTTGGGATTATATATGCTCTTCTTCCTCCTTTTCCTATTGAACACGAATCACAGCATTTATTTATATATGAGCACAGTATAGTAATTAAAAGTTATTTTATTTCTCGAAACTTAAATAGTATATTCCATAGGTTAAAAATGTAAGGTCTGCTGTCTTATGATAGTCTCAAATTAAAAAAAAAAGGCCAAAACTATCACATATTTAATACATTTCACTCCTACTTGTGCAAATCTGGGGTTATCCAGGTTCGCTGTCCTTTGCTCACTGTCTCTCAAAAGCGTTTAGGTCAGACAGAGAATATCAACCTTTTATTCTGCCTTCTAATAAAAGTTACACAGTGAAAGAAAATGTTATGTACACAGTGAAATTTGGTCAGAGGAACTTCTACTTTCTTCTTCTCTTCTACCTATATTGACATAAATAGAGATTATACCAAACAATTAATGATCATATATATATATATATATATACATACACACATTTTTTTTTTTTTGAGACAGAGTCTCACTCCGTCATTCAGGCTGGAGTGCAGTGGTGTAATCTTGGCTCACTGCAACCTCCACCTCCTGGATTCAAGCAATTCTCCTGTCTCAGCCTCCCGAGTAGCTGGGACTACAGGCACATGCTACCACGCCTGGCTAATTTTTGTATTTTTAGTAGAGACGGGTTTCACCATGTTGGTCAGGCTGGTCTTGAGCTCCTGACCTCAGCTGATCCACCCGCCTCCGCCTCCCAAAGTGCTGGGACTACAGGTGTGAACCACAGTGCCCAGCCTAATGATCATAAATTTAAGCTAAACATTTTGCATTTATGTCAGCTTCCCCCTATTTAGAAGTACTAAAATATCTAAATCAGGAAAATAATAATAAACACTCTTCAATTTACTCAATCTAAAATAAAGTTTTTATAAGGAACATTAAGGAAAAAACTAATTATACCTAGACATAACTCTCTGGTAGAGTCATTTTTTTAATATGGAACAATTTGTACAATAAAACTATACAAAAGTACATACGGTCTCTAATAGCAACTAAATACCATATATTTTATAATCATAATAGCTAATAACATATAAACAAGTTCTATTTAATAAGCGATACAATTAGGATAAATTCATCCTAAAATTTGAATTGTTAATTTTTAGATATTACCAATGTGATTTGCCATTTTGATACAGTTGTTAATAAATGATGCTCATAACTCAACCATGATTTGACATGGAGAGCCACATTAAACTATTCTAGTGACTTCCCTATTACATGGATATTCTGCTATTATTTATATTGCTGAATCCTCTCTCAGAAAAACAATTACTTTTTTTTCTAACTCATATAACACTATCTGATATTTTAAAATATTCAATATCTCTAGTCTTGAGCAAGGAATGAAAATCATTTATTGGAATGACATTTTTAATTAGACCAAACCTAATCTTTTATGCCAAGAGGTAGCAAATAATAGTCAATCATAGACTGTTCCTGGGCTATGTATATTTGAATCCTAGCTCTGCTACTGAGTCTTATATAATTTATCTCAGAGCCTCAAAATCCTAGGGACAGGAACAAGATAACAATTCTATAACTCAGTGAGTTAATATAAATTTAGAACAGTGTTTAGAATGGGACAAATGTTATATAAGAATCAGCACTCATTTTTATTCATAATGACCACACGGGTTAAGCATTGGTTAAGTATATTTTAAAAAACTCGTCCCAGTAAATGGAAGAAATATTCAACAGAGTTGGTCAAGAGAGAAATCACGTTATAGGTATTCCCTGACCCCATATTTCTTTCACAGGCCCTGTGTGTCCCATGCAGCATCCCTTTTGTTCCAGAAGTACCTACCATTTGGATGGAGGTCAAAATACCCAACTGGTGTCTGTCTGCTTTCCCCATCTCTCTCAAAGCCTAAGTCTTATGAAAACTACAATTCCTGCAAGGCACTCAGGAATGACTTCAATGGCAGACAGACACAGACTTGAGGCACCAGAATGGTAGCAGATATTTACACCCAAGGAGCCAAGGCTGCTACAGGGTGAATTCCAAAGTGGACCTGGCAAATTCCAACGGGGCTTATCTGGTGTAGGCAGAACACAGGGTACAAACTGATTCGCTGAATTTCCCACAGATTCAACGGTGGTGCCTGGAAGGCAAGACTGGTATGGGAGAGAGGATGGGGGGATGGGCAGGGAAGAAGATTGAAATGAGCAACCAAGCAATTAAAAAGGATGTTGTCCTTCTTATTGGGATGGGCAGCATCCTGGAAGCCCTCACTGTATCAGTCATTAACCCTCTTTTACTGGATCATAGCAAAGTCAGAAGTTTCTGAAGACATGCTGTGACAGCTGGGGAGCACTCAGGGAACTCAAGGCAAAGTTTTAGCAACAAGCACAGAAGTATTTCAACCTTTTTTTTTTTTTAATTTAAGAGATTAGGTGTCATTATGCTGCCCAAGCTGATCTCAAATTCCTGGCCTAAAGCAATCCTCCTACCTCAGCTTCCCAAATAGCAAATAGCTGGGATTACAGGTGCAAACCACCATGCCTGGCTCAAAACCAATTTTTAATAATCAATAGAGTTGTATTGGTACACATATGTGACTATCAGCCCTGGTTTGGAGGATCAAAGGAATGAGGCTTGGGCCTGTCATACATGAGTTTTACAACTGTGTGGTTGTAAACTGCTGGCTCCAAGTATAATTTAGCAAATTATAGGGATACATAACCAGAAACTCAGTACCAGAAGAAGAAAAAGTTGGGGAACCCCCAAACTTGCAGTAAATTAGTAATTAGTAACATAACTTTGTATAATAACTGTATATGTTATAGTCACATACCAAATTGCAGAAGGAAAAAACATTCCTCAAGCCATTTCATTATTTCTGGAATGTCAAAGAATCCAAATCTGTCCTTACCTGCCACTTTTTCATCTGTTTCCCTGTTACCATCATCTGAATATCTTGCAAAGTCTAAAGAATCAAGGGTACTAATGCTCCCAGCTCGATCTATAATAAAGAGAAATATAAAAAAATTAAATGTGCATTTTAATTTAATTGTTAAAATAAGGAACAGGAATTCAAATACTTATAATTATTTCCAGTTAATAAACCTGTAATTCTAAGATCTAGGAATTCTTTTAAAACAATGACAACAAAACAAGGTAAAAATGCTAACAGCAATCAAGTTACTTTAAAATAACCAAGTTTCCCTGCCCAAATCTCTGGCCAACTCCCAAACAATGCACACACAGGCAATACTGCAAGCAGCCCAGCTAAGGACAAAACAAACAAAACAGAAATTTGAGCTGCCACCTAAGAGTTTACAGATTGAACAAGTGCCTACTGAAAGAATAGAATCCAGTCTTCATAGCCTAACATACACATCATCCATCACACAGTCAAAAATTACTTGATACACAAAAACCAGTAAAATGTGATCCACTCCAAGAAATAAAACAATCAACAGGGACCAACTCCTAGATGATACCAGGAGATAATGGTAAAATCAGTAGACTAACATTTTATAATAGCTAGTATAACTATGCCGTGTGAAGTAAAGGAATATATGTATACAATAAATGAAAAGAGTTAATATCTTAGCAAAAACTATGGAATGTAAAAAATGCTAATAGAAATTCTAGAACTGAAATACAAACATCTGAAATTAAAAATGCCTTGTATAGCCTAATCACAGAATGGAGATGAGAGAGGAAAGGGTCAGAAATCTCAAAGATGGATTAATGGAAAGTATTCAATCTGCAGAATACAGACAAAAAAGATTGAAAAGAAAATTGACAGGGACATGTGGAATAATAACAAAGGTCTAACATATGCAGAATTGGAGTCCACAACCAATGAGGCAAGAGATGGGATAGGTACAGGTACAAGGTCAGAGAACATCAAGGAGGATAAATAAAGAGAAGAGAAACTTAGGCACCTATTAATCAAATTGCAAAAAACCAAAATTTAGAAAATATTAAAAGCAGACAGAGAAAACAATGTTCTCATAGAGGGAAACAATGATTTGAATGACTGTTTATTCCTCATGAAAAAACCATGAAACCAAAAACATCCAGTTTGGAAAAGAACAAGCAAAACTATTACTATTCACAGATGACATGATGTTATATCTAAGAAACTCTCAGGAATCCACTAAAAAACAATTAGACCTAACAAATGAGTTTTCAAAGTTTCAGAACATGGGACCAATGCACAAAATCAGTCAGATTTTTATACATTAGCAATGACAATCCAAAATTAAAATGAAGAAAAGTTTCATTTCCAAACACATCAAAAAAAACTTAAGAATACATTTACCAAAAACATGCAAAACTTATACAGTAAAAACTACAAAACACTATAAAAAAAATTAAAGATGATCTAAATCAACAGAAAGACAGAGCAGGCTTACAGATCAGAAGATCCATATCAGGATAGCAATATTCCACAATTAATCTTCAGATTCAATGCAATTCCTATCAAAATTCCAGCTGCCTTTTTTTTTTTTTTGCAGAAATTGAGAACTTGATGCTAAAACTCACATGGAAACAAAAAAGTCTCAGAATAGCCAAACAATCTTGAAAAGAAATAAAGATGGAGGACTGATGCTTCCTGATTTCAAACTTAAGAGTAATCAAGGCAGCACAGTTCTGGCATACAGATATAGAACAATGCAATAGAATTGAGAGTCCATAAATAAGCCCTTACATTTATGGTCAAGTGGTTTTTGACAATAGTACCAAGACACTTCACTGGAGAAAAGAAGTTTTTTCAACAAATTGTGTTGGGACAACTGTATATCTACATGTAAAAAAAGGAAATTGGACCACTACTTCACATCACAAGCAAAAATGGATCATAGACCCAACATAACAGTGAAAATTGCAAAACTTTTATTAGGAAATGCAGAAGCAAATCATCATGGCCTTGGGTTAGGAAATAATTTCTTAGACATAACACAAAGCATAAGCAATGTGGTAAGCAGAAAAATGGCTCCTCACAGATGTCCATATCCTAATCTTTAGAATGTGTGAATATGTTAGTTTACACGGCAAAGTTGAAGTGAGGCTGTAGATGTTATTAAGATTGCTTATCAGCTGACTTTAATCTAGAGACATTATCCTGGGTTATTCAGATGGACCTAATGTAATCACAGAGATCTTTAAAAGTGGAGGTGGGCCATGAGCCAAGGAATTCTGGCATCCTCTAGGACCTGGAAAAGGCTTTCCCTAGAGCCTAAAATCTCCAGAACTGCCAATACCTTGATTTTAGACCATTTTGCTCAACGTAAGACCCACTGTGAGATTTATACTATGCCGCCATAAAAAAGAACAAGATCATGTCTTCTGTGGGAACAGCTGGAGGCCATTATCCTTAGCAAACTAACATAGGAACAGAAAACCAAATACCACATGTTCTCATTTATAAGTGGGAGCTAAATGAAGAGAACACATGGACACAAAGAAGGGAACAACAGACACTGGGGCCAACTTGAAGGTAGAGGGTGGAAGGAGGGAGAGGAGCAGAAAAAATAACTACTGGATACTAGGCTTAGTACCTGAGTGACAAATTAATCTGTACAACAAATCCCCGTGACACGACTTTACCTGTATAACAAACCTGCACATGTACCCCCGAAACTAATATAAAAATTAGAAAGAAAAAAAAAGAACCGTGAGGTAATAAATTTATGTTCTTTTGAGCTACAACGTTTTTGTCAACTTTTTAAAGTAGCCACAGGAAACTAATTAAAGGGATGAATTGATAAACTAGATTTCATCAGAATTAATTAATTTTTTTTTGCTTTAAAAGTCACCATGAAGAAAGTGAAAACACAATCTACACAATGGAAGAAATATGTGCAAATCAAGTATCTGTTAAGGGCCATATCTACACGATATAAAGAATTCTTATAACTCAATTAAAAGACAGCACAATTTAAAATAGACAAAGGGTTCTCCAAAGAAGATGTAGAAATGGCAATGAATGAAGGAGAGATGCTCAAAAGGGAAATGATATTCATTAGGGAAATGAAAATTAAACCACAATGATGTACATTTCAAATCAACTAGATGGTTATAACAAAAGAGATGGTAAGTTGCAGAAGATGTGGAGAAATTGAAACCCTCATACATCACTCGTCTTAATGTAAAGTGGTACAGCTGTTTGAAAGTTTGGCAGTTCCTCCTTGAAAACATTATACTAAATAAAATAAGCTAGACACACAAGGCTACATGGCTATATACTGTATGATCATTCATATAAAGTGTCCAAAGTTGGCAAATCCATAGAAACACAAAGTAGATTTTAGCTGGCATCATAGGAGAATGGGTAGTGACTGCTAATAGGTACAGGGTTTCTTTTGGGATGATAAAAATATTCTGGAGTTAGAGTGGTGATAGTTGTACAATTTTGTAAATGCACAGAGAACCACCAGACTGTACACTTTAAAAGGGAGAACTGATGGTATATGAATTATTTTTCACTTTAATAAAAAGACAAGACAATAGTGTTGGTGACAATGTGGAGAAATTGGAATCCTTATATCTAGCTGGTGGGAATGGTATGGACATTTTGGAAAACAGTTGAGCAGTTTCTTAAAAGGCTACAGAGTTATCTATCATAGGACAGTAATTCTACTTCCACCTAAAGAGAAAGGACAATATATGTCCACACAAAATCTTGTACATAATTATTCATAGCAGCATTATTCACAATGGCAAACAAAGTGGAAACAACTAAATATCTGTCCATTGACAAATGAAGAAATAAAATGTGTTATATATCCGTACAATAGAATGTTATTAAGCAAAAAAGGATGGAACTATTGAAACATGCTACAACAATGGATGAACTCTGAAAACATTACGCTGACAGAAGACAGTTATAAAAGAATCACATACTGTATGATTTCCATCTATATAAATTGCACAGAATAGGCAAATATATAGTGATAGAAAGTCTATCTCTATAGACACAGAGATCAGTGATTGGGGGTTGAGGGGGAAAATGGAGTGTATGCTAATGGATAAGAGATTTGTTTTGGGGATTATGAACAGGCTGCAAAAGCAGATTAGGTACTGGTTGTACAATTCTGTAAATATACTAAAAATGAACAGAAATAAACTAAAAACCAATGAATTGTACACTTTAAATGAGGCTGAGGTGGGAGGATCACTTGAACCCACGAGTTCAAGACCAGCCTAGTGGGACATAGCAAGACCCTGTCTCTACAAAAAAGGCAGAAGGAAAGAACAAACAAGTGTATTGAGTTTTCAAAGTGTGGACAAGTTGAGTATGAATAGCACTTACAATGTACAGAAGCTGCAGGGCTGGGGAGTGGTTGGGGGGAGGTGGCAAGCAAGTCATGACAGCTGAGGCTAGGTAGGTTGTAAAGTAGTAGGAAGGACATTTTAATAGCTTCTCTATTAAATTTTACACACAGAGAACTTTTTTTTTTTTTATCCAGCTAATGTTTAAAAAGGGACAAATAAGAGGCTACTGTCAACCCTTTGTTAAATCATGTTACTTGCACAGTACTTAAAGTATACATATTGATCTAAGGGAATGGATTATTTGTGTTTAGAAAGCACAATCTCGACAAATGAATGGAAGTTACAGGAATACAGATTTGGACTCTCCCTGGGGCTCTCCCATCACCTTTTAAAACAGTACATCACAATAATCAAGATGGTTGAATCTTCAAATAGGGCTATGTCATTATCATTATCAATGTACCACTTCCCTTTAAATCCCTATTAAGAGAACTAAATGAAATTCTACATATATCATTCTTCTTAAACACTGTTTCTGTCTGGAGAAACATTTAATTTTCCTGAAGTTTAATTATACATGATAAGTAATAGCTTGCAGGCTCTCCTTTACCAGTCTGGCCAATATGGTGAAACCCCATCTCTGCTAAAAACACAAAAACTAGCCGGATATGGTAGCAGGTACCTATAATCCCACTTACTCTGGAGGCAGAGGTTGCAGTGACCTGAGATTGTGCCACTGCCCTCCAGCCTGGGCGACAGAATGAGTCTCTGTCTCAAAAAACAAACAAACAAACAACAAAAAAAACTTGCTATCTATCAACTTAAGTTTTTGTTTGTTTGTTTTGGAGATAAGGTCTTGCTCTGTTGCCCAGGCTGGAGTGCAGTGATAAAATCATGACTTACTGCAGCCTCAACTTCCTGGGCTCACATGATCCTCCCACCTCAGCCTCCCAGTTAGCTAGGACAATAAGCCACCAGGCCTGACTAATTTTTTAAAAAAATTTATAGAGACAGGGTCTCGCCATGTTGCCCTGGCTGGTCTCAAACTACTGGGTTTGAGAATCCTCCTGCCTTGGCCTCCCAAAGTGCTGGGATTATAGGTGAGAACCACCACACCCAGTCCAATTTAAGTTTTAAGACAACATAAACAAAAATAATAATGACAGAAAGCCAAATATTACAGTACTCATTATAACACAGTTTCTTTCAGCACAAGCTAAGAAATACCAAATACAGTAACCACAGGCATCTCAAAAGTTAATATTAAAAATGTGCTGAACTCAGGACTACTATTCAGCAATTTAAAAATAAAGTAAAAAACTGACATATGCAATAATATGAGTGAATCTCAAATGCTTTATGCTGAAAGAAGCCTTATGGGAGTACCTATAATATTTCATTTATATGAAGTTTTTAGAACAGGCAATAGCAATTTATGGTAGGAAAAAATTAATAGTTGTTCTTGTGGTAAAGGGCTAGAAGGGGTAGGAATTGACTGGAAAGGGCCTTGAGGGAACTTTCCAGGGTGATGGTAATATTGTATATATAATAGGAGTTTGGGTTACTACAGGTGCATCCTTTGTTCAAACTTATCAAATGGTACACTTAAGATTTATGTATTTTACTGTCTTTAAATATTACCTCAAAACCTCCACAATTTAAAAATATTGAGCTCTAATTAATGATATGCATGCTAAAGTATTAAGTGTACTGATATGTGCAACTTAATTTGAAATTCATGAAAAATAAGATGGACTGTTGATGGAGAAATGGCTGAAAAGATGTATTGATAAGAGATAAACCAAGTATGGTTAACTGGAATTAGCTGGTAGATGTACGGGTATAAAATTCTTTCAACTTGTCTGTACGCTTTGAACTTTTCATAATAAAAAGTTAAAGAAATAAAACATGGATGTATGGGGGTAAAATGAGCTAACACTGATCAGGATCCATTAATAATCAAGGTTGAATCCTGGAAAACAGCTATTCTTATTGTCTTAAATAAACAAACAAAAAATTTGTGTTTTTCTCTCTCTGTTTGAAATTGAACCAAAGCTAGACCAAGAATCACTAAAAGAAATGAAACAAATTTCAAAATATTGTGGATAAACTTTATAAGGTTTTTTACTAATAGACCTTTTAAATAACCGAAAATGCAAAACTGGAAAAAACCATTGAGTTATAAGTACATCTGCCTTGGTAAATAACTAATATGACATATTATAAAATGGAAGGCTGAGTGTGGTGGCTCATGCCCATAATCCGAGCACTTTGGGAGGCTGAGGTAGGGGACTGTTTGAGGGGTTTGAGACCAGCTTGGGAAACGTAGTGAGACATTGTCTCTACAAAAAAATCAAAAAATTAGTTGGGCAGGGTGGCACATTCCTGTAGACCCCACTAGGAGGCTGAGGTGGGAGGACTGCTTGAGCTCAGAAGGGTGAGGCTGTAATGAGTCACGAGTGAGACACGGCACTCCAGCCTGGGTGACAGAGGGAGACTGTGTCTCAAAAAAATAAATGCATAAATAAATAAAATAAAATGAAGTTCCTGGATTACTATGCAATACCTAAAATTTCCAGTTCTTTAAAACAAAATTAATCTAACTACTTTTCTCCAATATTTTTATTACACTATGATTATTCCTTCCAATTATTAAAAAAAGTATTATAAATAATTATAAAATAAAAGTACATAGAAGACTAGATAAATCATCCTAACACCACTAATACTGGGGATAAGGACAGTATATCATCAATTATTTTCCCTGAATTTCTAAATATTCTTTTTTGAACTTCCCCCATATATAAGTATGTAAAGATATTTGTGTAAAAAATAGAATAAATTTATATATATAATTTTATATCTTGTTTTTTTTTTTGAGACAGGCTCTTACTCTGTCACTGAGGCTGCAGTGCAGTGGCATGATCATAGCTCACTGTAACCCAAAACTCCTGGGCTCATGTGATCCTCCCACCTCAGCCTTCCAAGTAGCTAGGACTAGAGATGTGCCACCACTGCTGACTGACTTTTTAATTTTTTTTGTAGAGATGGGTCTCATTATGTTGCCCAGGCTGGTGTCAAATTCCTGGCCTCAAGCAGTCCTCCTGCCTTGGCTTCCCGAAGTGCTGGGATCACATATGTATCGCTTTTTACAAATGAAGCTTATATAATGAGAAATTACAATATTATTAAGGCTATTGATACATACTGCTTTCCAAAATAAGTGTACACAGCAATTTGAATTCCACCAATAGTATGTAATAGCATTTGTCAAAGTTCAGTATTATTATTTTTAATCTTCACCAACTTAACATACTATAAAATTATATTTTGTTTAATTATGTATCTCTTTGATTTCCAGTGAGCTTGGACATTCTTTTTTGTTTTGTTTTGTTTTAATGAGACAGAGTCTTACTCTGTCACCAGGCTGGAGTGCAGTGGCGCAATCTTGGCTCACTGCAACCTCCGCCTCCCAGGTTCAAGCAATTCTCCTGCCTCAGCCTCCCGAATAGCTGGGGCTACAGGTGCCCGCCACCATGCCCAGCTAATTTTTTTGTATTTTTAGTAGAGATGGGGTTTCACCATGTTGGCCAGGATGGCCTCGATCTCTTGACCTCGTGATCTGCCCGCCTCGGCCTCCCAAAGTGCTGATATTACAGGTGTAAGTCTCCACGTCCTGCCACTTTCTTTCAAAAATATATTGACCATCTATTTTTGGGGTTCATGTGTAAATTATCTATTCATGTCTTTTGATCTTGTATTTAATACCTAGATATTCCTGATATATTAATTGATCTGGCCATTGCTGCCCTAAGCAGAAACTCCACTTGAGTACTATCTTCTCTTTTCTTAGGCCCATGTCGTGGCGCCTTATTAGCTACTCTGAAGTCTCTAACCTGCGTAGGAAAACATGTACACCCAATGGTGAACTTTAATCAACCAATATTCTGGTGCTATGATACCAGGCTTCACTGTTTTATTCCTGACTTTAATAGAATGCTAGGTATGGTGTTGGCTGTTAATTTCAGATAAATACTTCTTATTAAATATCCATCTATTATTAGCTTACTACGTCTTTTTCATCTTCCTTCTAATATTTTAAATCATATATACAAGCTTAGATTAGAGTTACTTTGGTCATGAGACATTATTCTTCAATAAAACTATTATTATTTCTCTAAAGTTTTTAAAAAACTCATTTATTCAACAGGGAGACTCTTTGGGGAAAGCAAACACACACTTTAATCTTCAACTTGGCATTATTATGGCCATTGAAAAATATATTTTCTAATTTTTTATAGTTCCAAGCCAACAACTTCCTATTCTCCAAGAAAAAAAAGCTCTGATGTCTTTTAATATAATAAATATGATGTCACAAAAGAAAAACAATCTCTCAATTCATTAAAATCTACTCCATCTTGTCAGAAAGAAAAATTATTTATGGAAGAAAGTAATTCTAACCCTATATGGACTTTGGATTTTAAGACTAATAACAGGTTATATTAAAGCTTCAAGGTAAATGTGCTTCTTTAGATTAAGCCACAGTTCTTTTCCAGGAGAAGCAAATGCCTTTTGTGTTCCAAATATCCTAATGTACAAGAAGAGTTTGGAAAAATTAGCCTCTTTTATTAAGAATCTACCATATTCCAATATTAAGTATTTTAACTACAGAGCATTTCTTCAAATACCAGGATGCCTATTGTGTAACTTCTTAACAATCCACTTTATAACTCAGAAACAAATAATCAGGTACTTTCATCATAGTTGGTAAACTGGTAAAACATGTTCATAAGTTTTATCAAGTCTGAGAACTAAACCTATTATACACAGTTGTGCAGATGGATTTTTAAAATCACATACAAAAGTAGTTTTATTTATATTTACATTTACTATTTTAGTACTGCTGAAAAAATAGGTTTTCACTATAATTGAAAAACTTAGTCTCAGATCCTTGAAAATCACATGGCACTTTAAGAACCAAATGCATCAGAAAATGGACCAGCTGTCGACTAGTAAAGAGTATTGGGTAATTTAAATATTTATTGAACAACTACTGTGTACTAGGTCACTGACAGGAATAGCAAAATATCAAAGTATAATTTTTTTAAAGGACATGGATATATAAGTTTAAGTAATTATGTTTACATATGCTTACATCTGTATTAATGTTTTTATAAACATGCACAACACATTATTAATAAGTACTGACTCTGAGGAGCAGAATGTACATTTTTCACTACATATTTCTCTTTGTACTATTTGAACTTTTGTTTTATTTTGGTATTTTCCCCATAGTTACACTTAATATGTACTTCAATATGGGCACTTTATAATTTAAAATCACGAAAGTATCCAATTCACAATTAAATGGAAAAAAAATCAAGCAGTTCGCTTTATATTACAATTCTTTCAGTAAAGATTTATTGAACCATGCTTAAAAAAATCTGTCATGAGAAAGAAATATATAATTATAAATTCAATAAATATAAAGATACTGCTAATAACAGACTTACTTTAAAAGTAATTCTATTTAAACCTGAGGTCGTGTGTAAACATTTTAAAATGTTATTCACGGGCCGGGCGTGGTAGCTCACGCCTGTAATCCCAGTACTTTGGGAGGCTGAGATGGGCGGATCACGAGTTCAGGAGATGGAGATCATCCTGGCTGAAACGGTGAAACTCCGTCTCTACTAAAAATACAAAAAATTAGCTGGGCATGGTGGCACACGCCTGTAGTCCCAGCTACTTGGGAGGCTGAGGTAGGAGAATCGCTGGAACCCGGGAGGCAGAGGTTGCAGTAAGCTGAGATCGCGCCACTGCACTCCAGCCTGGGCGACAGAGCAAGTTTCTGCCTCAAAAAAAAAAAAGAAAAAAAAAAGAAAAAAAAGGTTATTCACTTAAGGAGGGATCTCAGAGATGTATGTCAAAGAAAGAGAACCTATAAGCCTACTTCTAAAATATGAAAGTTAAAAAAATATAAGACTATAAACTTTCTACTTTGGAAATAATGTAAAATTCATTCAATACTAATGAAAACTTTCTTTTATGTGGGCATTGTGTTTATAAACCCCAGAGTAAAACCACAAAGGTACTCTGCTTCCTCCCACTCAGTCAGTTTTGAAATTACTTGGAAGGCCTAGGTATACTAGTAACCTTGGTGATAAAGAAAAGAAAGATGTGAAACACTTTAGAATACACGTGATACACCAGAAGAGAAAGGCTAATTTCTGGATACACCAGGATCTTGGTCTATCTTTTCTCTAAAAAAAAAAAAATGGGGACAGCCTTTTACTGTTAGCAACTGCGGCACTCACATTTATATTTTCCTGATCTTCAATTCTTCTCCAATGATGGGGCTAATTTTTCACTGACCCCTATGTCCAAAATATTTGAGAGTTAAAAGGAATTTTTAAGATAGTACAATCCCCTCACTTTAACAGATGAGAGAACTGAAGCTATGTACTTATGCAGTATTTACTAAGCTATAGTGAGGAGTACAAAGATAAAACTTCGGTAAAACTTTGTCCTTGTCTTAAAGAAGCTTATAAATCTTTGGAATTAAGTCATATACATGGATAACAATAATACAATTGGCTTACTTTATCTTAAAGGTTAAAAAATTAATCTGTGAGCAAGCCAGAAGAATTCAAGCCTCCCAGTTTGCAGCCCATTGTCTTTTTCTCTCTGTCACAAGGTTTCAGAAAGAGGGGAACTTCAAAGTCAAGATTTAAACTTGGGAAGAAACTTACATGCTGAAACTTTACTGACAAGCTATTCACTTAAAATTTCTATAATACAGGATGACTTTATCATATGAAAAGCTATTAGTAAAGAGAATGATTACTGTTAATGCTGACAACAATAGTAATTATTATTAACATTCTTTTTGACCACTTATTCTGTGCCAGATACTTTACACAGGTAACCTTTCATAACAACCCCATGCTAAAGGAGTCATTACCATCTGCATTTTACAGTAAAGGAAACAAAGACTATCCAGAGTTATGCAATGAGAGAGTGGCAGAATACAAATATGAACTCAAGCTCTCCGACAGCAAAGCCTGAGCTCTAAACCATCGGTTCTCTTAAACAATATGTAAGAGCATCCAGGTTCTGATCGCCTAGATTCCAGGTAAGTTGGGTTTGATATTGTGAATGGCCTCAGAAACACAGCCTTGATAGAATCTTGCTCAGACAGAGTTGAGGAAATCGGATATAAAGTAAAAGGTTAATTTTCACAAGAAAATATTCCCTACTTACAAATGTATAGGAAACTACTACTTAAAGATCAATTCTTTCACATAACTTCAATATTTACTGAAAGCTTGTATCCCAGGCACAATATTAAGTACTGGTGATACATAGATAAATTTTCTATAAACTGTCTACCTTGGGCATTTATGCTAGGCATGAAAGAGGACAATATAAGACCTACAAGCTAACATCTTAAAAAAAATCTAGTCAGCTAAAACATCTACACATAAACATTTCAATAATATTATTAAGAGTTAATTAGAAACACATGTTCACAGGTCTGTATATAATTAATTTCCGTAAGTGGAACAGACAAAAAAAACCCTCAAGTTCAGAAGATTTAGAGATCACTATGGGCTGGAGAAGCTTTAGGGAAAGGAAAGACTATAAACAGGACCTTCCTTTAAGGATGCACAGAGTTTAGAAAAAATATGGAACAGAGGACAAGTATTCCATGAGAAGAAAAAATAATGTGGACAAGGGCACCAGGCAAGAAAACATAATATCAATATTAATAAATATAAATATTCAAGAAAATATAAGGCATGTTTCAAGGGAAAAATGAAGAAACAATGGGAGTAGAATAAAGGTTTTGCATACGGACAACACGGTTGAAAGGGCAGGAAGAAGCAAAACTAAAGGGATAACTATTATACATAGCCACAGTAAAATATTTTAAAGCCACTTTTATACTTTGACAAAACACCATACAAAAATAGAAGAAATTAAAAAATTCCTAGTGAGGTTTATACATTTTTTTTCTGTCATATGTATTTTTTGCTACTAAAAAAGGTTTGAAAAAGTTATTTTGGACAGGAGGAAGCAATTTTATTTAAAAGGCTTTAGCTAGAATGACAAGAATGAATAACTCTTTAAAATCAAGTCAGAGTAAGAATGGAGGAAGAGATTCAAGCTATAGGGTAAGGCTAAAACTGATGGTATAAATGTGAGCTAAAGTCTGAACTAAGGGAGCACACAAGCACACACTCACAGGTGGTTAGAAGGAACAGAAACGTCAATGATACTATCTTGAGCAATCTTACCCACCCACAACAGGACTAGCTAGTTTCAAAAAAAACGAACATTATTTCTGACAGCTGAGGATTTTTGACTTAATAGGTGAGAAAATCTGGAAGAAGGCTACACCCATGATTGCAACTGTGTTATACTCCTCCTTAAGGTTTAGTCACGCTCCATGACTATATCAGAAACTTACAAGTAGCCATGCAGCAAACCCTGAAGATTAAAAAAAAAGAGAGCACAAGCTAATTTGGCCTTGTTAGTTTATTTCACGCAGAGGGACAGTTGATGACTATATCTGGCTGCCAGCTGAGGTTTAGTTGATCCTGGGCTTTGCCCAGATATTCTACAATCACATGTAGGATGTGAATATCCTAATTTTGATTAAGTTTAATGCTACGCAGTGTGGGTGCCTTGATGAAATGAAGTGATGCTTCAGGCAGATTATTCATCTGTGACTTACTGTGGTGCTATGGTTTGTCACTCTAATTATTTTTAAATGATCAATTTTGTACTACCTGGCTTGCCTTCTGCATTAAGAAGTGAGTTACCCCAGGTGAAAGAGCTAGTAAGTGGCAGTGACAGAATTGAAGATCAGACATTGGTACAAGTCCAGTGGTCTTCAAACAATAGGCTGAGTTCAAAATTATAGTTGGTATAGTCTGGCACAGACCTACTGTTGTTCTATCAGTCACAAATGTTTCCACAGCTACTCTGATGAAGCCCTTATTTCTCTATTTGTTCACACCAATATGAGATGTCTGTCCTGTATCTTACTATAATCCAAACAGATCAGCTCTAGGGCATTCTTCTTGATCCCACTATCTTTTGCTGAATCTTGGTAAATACCATTGCTATATCCAATTGTAATGGGTATTCAATTCTCAGAAATCTATGAGGAATCTATTCTTAAAGAAGATTAATCAGTTTACAGTCAACTTGTTCAGGTTTTCCTATATAGATTTCCTTAGTTTGTAGAAACTAAGTATACTGTAGATGTGAAGTTTTTCAACTGATATTTGTAATTCAGATATAAGTACTGTATATTTTTAGACAAGGCTGGGAGGCTGGGAGCTGCAGGATAGGGTGGAACAGCACAGTTAAAACTAAATTAAAACAAATACACAAAATTTCATTTTGACTGAAAACGCCAAACAACCAATCTAGGTTTCTAATAAACATTTTGAAGTTCCAGCTCTAACTTGCTTGTTTGAAAAGTAGAGAGTATAATTTTAATTTTTCACAGAAATAAGGTTGGTTTTCCCAGATTAATACCCTTATCTTGCTTCCTTTTAGAGTACCACACGAGGCTAAAATGTCATATTGTATTTTTGCAACTACTCCAGTGGAATCACCCTATTATATGGTAAGCAGATGATGGTAAGCAGGGAGTGTCATGTTCCCAGATGATGTTTTAAACATGAAAAAATACAAGACCTATTATCTTTCCTTCACCTGTACTTCCTTTTCCTTTTCTTACTCAGGATAGAGTCTAAATATAGTCAAATAATAAAGTTACTACTTATTCAAAATTTTAACCATCCTTGAGGGTCAAACTTAACTTTTACTTTCTCCACAGGCCCATTTCATTTCCACAATCAACACAGGTTTTTCTACATCAGAATGTTTACATTCTGTAAACATTTTCTTTGCCACAGGAGACTATTCTCAAATTATTTCAGGTATTAGTCTTACCTCTCCATCAAGAACATAAGCTCAAGGATATGCATTAAACTTTTAGATCACTGTAATCCTTAGCTGATCACAATGTTTAATAAATATATCAATGTAAAAATACTGAATACCAACTATATTCAGGCCACCATGCCAAGCAGGGATGATATCTAAGTAAATTTCCACAGAAATAAATTTGAAACAATTGGAAAGACATAGGAAAGAAAAATGACAGTTACACAGTAGATATATTTAGGAATGTCTATGGCCCAGAGAATAGTGGAAAGTCTAATTCAGGTAAGAGCAGTGAAGTTAATAAATTTTAGAAATGTTGTGATGGGGCCGGGCACAGTGGCTCACGCCTGTAATCCCAGCACTTTGGGAGGCTAAGGCAGGTGGATCACTTGAGGCCAGGAATTCAAGACATGCCTGGCCAACATGGCAAAATCTAATCTCTACCAAAAACACAAAAATTAGCCAGGCGTGGTGGTGTGGGCTTGTAATCCTAGCTATTGAGGAAGCTGAGGCACCAAAGTCACTTGTATCCAGGAGGCAGAGGTTGCAGCGAGCCGAGATTGCGCCACTGCACTCCAGTCTGGCTGACAGAGGGAGACTATGTCCCAAAGAAAAAAAAAAAAAAAAGAAAAGAAAAGAAAAATATTGCGCTGGTGTTTTCTCTCTCAGAAAGCAGAGAAAACACTAAATCCAATCCCAACTTAACAGAGGGGAACTACTTTATAAAGTAGAAGGGATGAAAACTTTGTAAGAAAGCAATCGTGACATCTTAGTGTTGGCGATACTAGGAAAGGAACACTGGGCATAGTTGGATATATGCTCTCAGAGTTCTGAGAAACGATAGGTCGGATCATGAAAGGAAGATTTTAGGCCGGGCACGGTGGCTCACGCCTGTAATCCTAGCACTTTGGGAGGCCGAGGTTGGCGGATCACAGGAGGTCAGAAGTTTGAGACCAGCCTGGCCAACGTGGTGAAACCCGGTCTCTACCAAAAATACAAAAATCAGCTGAGTGAGGTGGCGCACGCCTGTAGTCCTAGGTATTCTGGAGACTAAGGTAGGAGAACTGCTTGAACCCGGGAGGTGGAGGTTGCAATGAGTCAAGATTGCACCATTGCACTCCAGCCTGGCCACAGAAGGATACTCCGTCTTTAAAAAAAAAAAAAAAAAAAAAAAAAAAAAAAAAAGGAAGATGATTTTGGAAGGCTGCAAGCTCACAAGTGAAATGATTACATTCAAACATAAATGCCTACCTCCTGATTAGCTGCCTTATAAAAATTTGAAGGCATGGTAAAAGAAATCTATCACCAAAAGGCATGTTAGTTGCCCTCTCCACTTGATCGCATTACATCTCTATTGTGCAAAGAACTGGGTTAATCTTAAGAAATTACAGTCTAATTTTGATAAGAGCCCTAATGCTTCAAACAGAAAAAGTGTTACTCTTGCTAAGTTACTATAACCTGATCCGTGTTAATCAATGTCATGACCACAATTTTTATCTTGCAATGTAACTAGAAAACAAAGTAATTACTGAATAGAAGCTATCTTGGCTCACCTGGCAAAAATACAGGGTACACACACACACATACACACACACACACAGAGTGTGTATATATTCCAGCAAATAATATTACATATAAAAGATCTAATTGGTTCATCGTGTAAATTTAGTAGGAACATTACAATGATGCTACAAGAATTTATCCAAAACTGAGGTTTCCTTAGAATATCTGTTAAAAGTAATTTTATTCAGTTAATAGAAATTCTATTGAAAATATCAAACTTATAAAGCTATATATCCTGTTCATATTAGAATGTTTTGTAAATATGGATTATTCTTATAATCAAGAAAAAAAATTAAACAGTATGAAGACATCTTAAAGTATGTTTAAAAGCACAACTGTATTACAGTATTAACTCAAGTCAACAGTTTTAGGGAAATAATTCACTAAATCTAAAATTATAAAGGTTAATAATAAGATTATATTGTTCTTAAACATCATTGAATAAAGAAAATCAGTTTTCATTATACATTTATTGTTCTGAAGTATTCTAAATTTTCAGATCAGACACATATCAATCAAAACACATATACAAAACAAATCAAAATAATGTTTTAGATAATCTATACTACCAAACTTTAAACCGTTTACAATCAGCCAACAAGTGCTTATTATTATAAAATCACACCCAAGTAGTATCAATCGACATGCTAAAACTGAATATATAGAGGACCTCTAAAAATAGGCAGTAGCCCTGTCCTAGACAATATAATTTGTATGATCAGGAGCTTTGTTGAAATCTTCTGAATACAGTACTGAGCACAGTTTTATACAAGTATTTTAAAACTGTACTAAAGTTTGTACTATAAATGTCTGCATGTTTATAGGAGGAATATTTAAGAAATATTTCTTTTCTCCTTTATGATACCTTCATTAAAATACAGTTCCCGCCATCATAGACCTAATTGTAAAAGTCGAAACTATAAAACTTGTAAGAGAAAATCTTTGCAACTCTGGGGTAGGCAAATATTTCTTAAAAGGACATACAGAACATAAATTATTAAAGAAAAAAACAGTCAATTGGATTTGACGAAATCAAAAGCTTTTGTTCACAAGACACACTGGTTTTTGTTTTCTTTTTTTATACAGGATCTCGTTCTTTCACCCAGGCTGGAGTGCAGTGGTATCATCATGGCTCTCTGCAGCCTCCGCCACCTGGGCTCAAGCGATCCTCCTATCTCAGCCTCTCAAGTAGCTGGGACCACAGGCATAGGCCACCATGCATGGCTAATTTTTGTATTTTTTTTTGTAGTGACAGAGTTTTGTCATGTTGCCCAGGCTGGTCTCAAACTCCTGGGCTCAAGCCATCTGCTCACTTCATCCTCCCAAAGTGCTGGGATTACAGGTGTGAGCCACTGCGCCTGGTCTGAGACACATCATTAAGAAAATACAAAGGCAAATCAGACTGGAAGAAAATATTTGCAAAATTCACATTTGATAATGGACATATAGAGAACTCTTACAACTCAATAATGAAACAAAACCAACATGTAAACAACCTAATTTAAAAAAGGGCAAAATAATATCCCTGATGAACATCAATGCAAAAATCCTCAATAAAATACTGGCAAACCGAATCCAGCAGCATGTCAAAAAGTTTATTCACTACAATCAAGTTGGCTTCATCCCTGAGTTGCAAGATTGGTTCAACATACACAAATCAGTAATGTAATTCATCACATAAACAGAACTAAAGACAAAAACTACATGATTATCTCAACGGATGAAGAAAAGGCCTTTGATAAAATTCAACATTCCTTTATGTTAAAAACTCTCAATACACTAGGTATTGAAAGAACATACCTCAAAATAATAAGAGCCATGTATGACAAACCCACAGCCAGTATCATACTGAATGGCAAAAGCTGGAAGCAATCCCCTTGAAAACCAGCACAAGACAAGGATACCCTCTCACTACTCCTATTCAACATGGTATTGGAAGTTCTGGCCCGGGAACAGGCAAGAGAAAGAAATAAAGGGTATTCAAATAGGAGGCGAGGAAGTTAAATTGTCTTTGTTTGCAGATGACATAATCTTGTATTTAGAAAACCCCATTGTCTCAGCCCCAAAACTTCTGAAGCTGATAGGCAACTACAGCGAAGTCTCAGGAAACAAAATCAATGTGCAAATATCACAGGGATTCCTACACACCAACAACAGACAACCAGAGAGCCAAATCATGAATGAACTCCCATTCATAACTGCTACAAAGAGAATGAAAGACCTAGGAATGCAGCTAACAAAGGAAGTGAAGGACCTCTTCAAGAATTACAAACTACTGCTAAAGGAAATCAGAGACAACACAATAAATGGATGCTTATGGATAGGAAGAATCAATATCATGAAAATGGCTATACTGCCCAAAGTAATTTATAGATTCAATACTATTCTCATTTAACTACCACTGACATTCTTCATAGAATTAGAAAAAACTTTTAAAATTCCTATGGAACCAAAAAAGAACCCATATAGCCAAGACAATCCTCAGCAAAAAGAACAAAGCTGGAAGCATCACGCTACCTGACTTCAGACTATACTACAAGGTTACAGTAACCAAAACAGCATGGTACTGGTACAAAAACAGACACAGACCAATGGAACAGAAGACAGCACTCAGAAATAAGACTGGATACTTTGACATCTGCTCTTTGACATCTGATCTTTAACCACCTGATCTTTGACAAACTTGACATAAACAAGCAAAGGGAAAAGAATTCCCTATTTAATAGAATGCTGGGAGAACTGGCTAGCCATATGCAGAAAATTGACACTGGACTCCTTCCTTACAACTTACACAAAAATTAACTCAAGATGGAGTAAAGACTTAAATGTAAAACCCAAAACTATGAAAACCCTTGAAGAAAATCTAGGCCATACCATTCAGGACATAGGCATGGGCAAAGATTTCATGCCAAAAATGCCAAAAGCAATTGCAACAAAAGCAAAAATTGGCAAATGGGATCTAATTAAGCCTAAGAGCTTCTGCATAGCAAAATAAACTATCAGAGCGAACGGACAACCTACAGAATGGGAGAAAATGTTTGCAATCTATCCATCTGATAAAGATCTAACATCCATAGTCTACAAGGAATTTAAACAAATTTACAAGAAAAAACAAATAATCCCATTAAAAAGTGGGCAAAGGACATGAACGAACATTTCTCAAAAGAAGACATTCATGCGGCCAACAAGCATATGGAAAAAAGCTCAACATCACTGATCATTAGAGAAATGCAAATCAGAACCACAATGAAATACCATCTTAGGCCAGTCAGAATGGTGATTATTAAAAAGTCAAGAAACGACAGACACTAGAGAGGTTGCAGAGAAATAGGAACGCTTTTACACTGTTGGTGGGACTGGAAATTAGTTAAACCATTGTGGAAGACAGTGTGGCAATTCCTCTAAGACCTAGAACCAGAAATACCATTTGGCCCAGCAATCTCATTACTGGGTATATGCCCAAAGGAATGTAAATCATTCTATTATACAGATACACGCATGTGTATCTTCATTGCAGCACTATTCACAATAGGAAAGACATGGGAATCAATCCAAATGCCCATCAATGATAGACTGGATAAAGAAAATGTGATACATGTACACCATGGAATGCTATGCAGCCAGCCATAAAAAGCAACAGAATCATGTTCTTTGCAGGCACATAGATGGAGCTGGGAGCCATTATCCTCAGCAAACTAACACAGGAACAGAAAACCAAACACTGCATGTTCTCATTTATAAGTAGGAGCTGAACGATGAGCACACATGGACATGGGGGGTGACGGGGAGAGCACCAGGAAAAATAGCTAATGCGTGCTGGGTGTAATATCTTAGGTGATGGGTTAATCTGTGCAGCAAACCACCATGACGCATGTCTACCTATGTAACCAACCTGTACACCCTGCACGTGTACCCTGGAAGTTGAGGGGAAAAAAGGGAGCAAAAGATTGAATAGGCATTTCATTAAAAATATACTAAACTAAAGGCACAGGAAAAGGACCTCAGAATCATTAGTCATCAGGGAAATAGAAATTAAAGCCATGATAAGATACTGCTAAAATTCTTACTAAAATGACAGATTAAAAAGCCTGAAAATACCAAGTGTTTAGGAGATGTACAGAAACTGGAACTCTTGTACATTGGTGGTGGAAATTTTATATGGTCCATTTTGGAAAACAATTTGGCAGTATCTTATAAAGACATAAATGGGAGCTTTCTTTATAATAACACAAAACTGGAAAAAACACAAATGTCTTAAAAAACACAAATGTTTTTATCCCCCCCTTTTAGGGATAAAACCAGAAAGGAATGATCTAGAAATACACACAAAGACATAGATGACTTTTAAAAACATTCTGAGCAAAAGAAGGCAGACACACACAAAAAATACGTTCTATGATTCCATTTACGTGGAATTTTAGAACTGGCAAAACTTATCTATAGTAGTTCTCAACTGGGGAAATTATGCCCTCCCCTTCCCTGGGCAATGCTGGAGACATTTTTGGTTGTCATAACTGGGGTGGCATAGGTATGGGGGTGGTTGCTACAGGGATCTGGTGGGTAGAGGTCAGGGATGCTGTTAAACATTCTATAATACACAGGCCAGCAGCCACGGCAAAGCATTACCAGGCCCAAAATGTTGAGAGTGCCCAGGTCCAGGTTGAGAAATTCTGTTCTAAGTGATCAGTGGTGGTTTAGATGGAAGTAAGGATATTGAATGAAGGAATTCTGGGGATAATAAAAATGCTCTGCATTTTATTTTATTTTTATTTATTTATTTATTTATTTTTGAGATGGCGTCTCGCTCTGTTGCCCAGGCTGGAGTGCAGTGGCACGATCTCAGCTCACTGCAACCTCTGCCGCCTGGGTTCAAGCAATTCTCCTGCCTCAGCCTCCCGTGTAGCTGGGATTACAGGTGCCCATCACCACGCCTGGCTGATTTTAGTAGAGAAGGTATTTCACCATGTTGGCCAGGCTGGCCTCGAACTCCTGACCTTGTGATCTGCCTGCCTAGGCCTCCCAAAGGGTTGGGATTACAGGCGTGAGCCACCGCACCTAGCCGATGTTCTGTATTTTAATTGTGGTAGTGACTGACTTGTCAAAACTCACCAAACTGCATACACTTAAAACGTGTAAATTTTACTGTATGCAAATTTTACATCCAAGTTGATGCTAAAAACTATAGTGCCTGTATAAAACTATGTTAAACAGTTTAATCCATTTTTTGTTTTTTAAAATACATGCACAGAAAAGACTGGTAAGGCAACTACCATTAAAGACAGGAAAAACCAATACCATTTGTGGGATTATGGATAATTTTGAATTTTTTGCCCTGCTGTTCATTTGCTTAGTATTAACTAAAAATTTAATAACCTTTATGTGTACACACACACACACACAGAGACAGACACACACACATATATATCCAGTACCTAAAACAGGTACAAATAAATGAGGATCATAGAAAAGCACAGGTGCACAAGAATATTTAATTGTGATATTTGATCATAAGACTCGTTATTTCAGGAAACTATAAAAAAGTGTAATGCAAAGGCACTTAGAAGTAAAGTTTTACTCTAAAACACTGCTAAACTATTTACTGAGCTCAGTGATAATTCTTTCAATACAAAAGTTTGCAAGGATGAATTTTCACTAGAAACAATGCTATGATAGCCCTAATAAGACAGGGTGAAAAGGTCAAGAAATTCTTTAAAATTAAATGAATAAAGTTATCAAGTAAGGAATAATCCATTTCACTGTATTAATATGGTTGAAAACATACTAGATACAATTCAGTTATGTTCATCGACAGGCCAGGGACTGAGCAAAGCATGAGGAATTTACTATAAAAATGTCTCCGAAGAACTGACCAATGGAGAAAAATGGCATTGCCAACAAATCACACACAAACGGGCTAAAGGCTATGATGGAGGTTTGAAAGTGGTACAATGAAAGAAGCAAGCAACTACCTGGAGGAAGCATTTACAAAGGTGACATCTTAGCTAGACCTTGTCTGGTGAAAAATCACGAGAGAATTTAGAAATCTTAGAAATAACACAAAAACCAATAAATAAATAAATAAAATAAATAAATAAAACAAACACCACCACCACACATAACAATTTTGTTACACTGCTGTCTGATTTTAGTCTTAAAGGTCAGCAATGAGAAAATCTTTTCCCGAAAAAGAAGATTATCCTACATATTGAGTAAGGAAATTATATCCCATATCCAAGGGGGAAATATATTTAAGATTCACCTTGATAGAAAATGCACTCCCTAAGCTTCCACCACGTCTACGTTTGGCAATTTAAGTCTCTGGCACTATTCAAAAGCACAGTGATTTAAAAAAAAATCAATTAGGCTGCAGTTTAAAAATACTATATGAATACTTGTTAATAGACAATTAATATTCGGCCTCATACTAAAACATCACCATACATTAGTAAGGGAATATTTTAAGATACCTCCCAAAAGGGAGACACTGGGAATCCTATATACAGTACAGTACATCTTTGACAATAAGTTCTCAAGCCATAAGAGATGCTTAGAAATATATGGGGTAAACGATTACTCTATGTTGCTAAAAATGATTCCAACCAGGTAAAAAGGTCAACTCCTATCTAATGCAGAGAGAAAAGCCTGCAAGGTGGTGGGATGGTGAGAAAGACTGCTGGTAGAACCTGTCTGCCTTGCTCCTTGGATTTCCTGTAATTTTGAACATTACTGAAATTAAGGCATTGAAACTGAATTACATCAACTTTATTTCAACAGAACAAATTTTGTGCAGCAGAAAACCCAATTTTGGCGGTGAAAAAGTCGTCCCAAAGACAAAGGGTCTTAAGTACATCTGACTTTTCGGAGACAGCAGCAATGTGTCCTATTCTTTCTCTCCTGGCTCAGACTCAAAGAACTACTGCAGGCAATTCAGGTAACACTATTTCCTGGTAGTGTGATTCAGGTAACTGGAGAAAAAGGAAAAATGCTTAAAGCAATAAACTAGTATAAAAGGGAACCTTCTGGAGTCCCATAATAGCTAGTGAACTAGAAACTCTTGATATTTTATAGATATTGACACCAATAGGTCAATATTGATATTGACACCAGGAGCCAAGTGCAACACCAGCCAAGGGTTGGAGGCAGGAAGAGAGAACAGTCACTGCCTGATCCTTTTGCTTCCACCGCAAAAGAGCGCCCCCACCCCAATACTCTCGTTCCTTAAAATGTCCCTATCCTCGGGATCCACGCAGAAATACCCCACTCCCCTACAGTAACTCCTTACAAAACAACAACCCTGCCGGAGTGTGACAGGCTGCGTCCACTTACTGAGCTGTCCCCCGCCCGACGTTGTACTCGGTTCCCGACCTCCAGCGCCCCCAACGCCGGCTGCTCCTGGGACCCCTGGCGCCCCCATCCCCGGCGGGGTTCCACTTTGCCTCTCGAAGTTGCCTGGATTGGAGAAGTAGTCGCGCAGCCGAGGCAACTCCCGGCCACTCTCTAACAGCTCGGTATGCAGCTCCAGGGCGGTCAGCAAGTATTGATCGCGCAACAGCTGAGCAGCGATCGCATCAATTGACAATCGGGCCGGGGTCTCCCCGGTGCCCCCCAGGGCCACTGCAGCCGCCGACGCCTCCCCAGGGAGCCCTGGCCGCGCACTGTTTCCTAAGGCCACGGGATCCTGTGGCGACAGCGAGCCCGCAGAGCCAGGATCTAGGCCACTTCCGGCACCCAGCCGAAGTACTGCCCGCCGTTCCTCTGTTGCCGCTACCTCGTCATCGTCCTCATCCGAATCGCTGAGAAATGGATTCACGCCGCCACCACTGCCACTACCTCCAGGCGCCATCGCCGCCATCTTATCCTGTCAGGAGTGTGGGCGCCTCCCTGACTGGCTCCGACAGGCCGCAGCCCGAATCTTCTAGGCCTCAGGGGACACAGCGCACCTCCACAGCCCCGGCCTGACCACCTCCTGCCTCCCGACTTGAAGAGAAGGAGTATGCGCCAAGGCAGGAGATCCGGATGCAGCTGCACCTGATGCCTCAGCCTCTGCTGCACCAGCAGCCCGGCTCTGCAGGCGTCTTCCTGGTCTCCAGTATCGCGAGAACTGGAGCGTGCCCTGCCCCTCTCCCCGATCTAGCCCCGCCCCATCCCCGCCCCAGCCCACTTCAGCTCCGCCCATTCCAGGCGCCAAATAGCAAAGATTGAAGGCCCCGCTCTCCGCTCAAAAGCAAAACTCCACCCACCATTCCTCCATGATTGGTCAGAGAAGGAAGGCGTGGAGAGGACTGACGGGTGACTGGCCCGAGAATTATCGCGAGAGCAGCAGCGGCCTGGCAGGTGTTGGGGGCGTTCCGGGATTGAGGGGTGGTTGTGGTGGTGGCCTAGGGATACCCTACTAGCTATCGCTTCAGTGGTTATAGGGGACCCCTGCCGGAGAGCTTTAATGGAGCTGAGTCCTGCCTTCGCGCTGAGGAGCCCTCGTTTTCGAGATGAGGCCTGACCGGGATAAGCTCCAGGTAAAGTTCAGGGACCAGGGCGCGGAGGGTGTCGGCGCCTAAACTGTGGTGTAGCGCCGGCGGACGCGCTGTTTCCCTAGTGCGCTGCACTTTTTCTCGCTATTTGCTGCCAGTGGTGACATTTTGTCCCCACGGATAGCAAGTGCCCAGGCCTGTGGTCAGAATGTGACTTCCCTGCTTTTCCCTTCTCTGCCACATGCTTGCACACTCGGCAGGCCTAGCGACAACTCGACTTCTCCGCCCCGGAATTGGTCCTGCCTGTGGGTGGGGACGGGGGCTGGAGAGACGGAAAAGGGGACGCTGAGATTGGCATTTGCCTGGATCTGGGAACGTCCTCGAGTTGGAAAACAAATTGTTAGGTGCTCAATAAACCCTTAGGATTTAATACACGATTTACACGACAGGGACCCTTCAGAATATCAGATGCTTTCTCACCAGTAGACGGATAAGTAAACTTAAGCCAAGAGTAGTGGATATAAAATCAACTCCACGCCGGGCGCGGTGGCTCACGCCTGTAATCCCAGCACTTTGGGAGGCCGAGCCGGGCGGATCACGAGGTCAGGAGTTCGAGACCAGCCTGACCAACATGGCGAAACCTCCGTCTCTACTAATAATACAAAAATTAGCTGGGCGTGGTGCGCACGCCTGTAATCCCAGCTACTCAGGAGGCTGAGGCAGGAGAATCGCTTGAACCCCGGGGGCGGAGATTGCGGTGAGCCGAGGTCGCGCCACTGCACTCCAGCCTGGGCGACAGAGGGAGACTCCGTCTCAAAAAAAGAAAAAAAAAAAATCAATTCCACTAATAAGGAGTCAAAGGAATTAACATCATTTCTCTTATATCCCAAACGATTCGTTATCCACTGTCTCCTGCAACATTTCTGACTTGTTCATTCAGGCTGGAATCAAAGTTTTGGAACTTAGATCTATTTTAAAAGTTGAATGCTTCAGAGAGTTTCGATTTTTTTAATGGAACATTAGCATATAAAGTACATATCCTAAGTTGAGAAGATCAACTTTTATCTTTTATGTTATTTCTTGATTATGATCTGAAAAGGTAAAGGATTTCCAGTCAATACAATTAGACTACTATTTCTTATGGCTCCTTTTTTTTTCGCACACAACCACTTTCGCAGGTTTTAGATTTCCTTTCTTAGTGTACAGCTTCCAGTAAATGCCGAAATGCATAGGCAGTACTAATTAGTGCTATCAGGTAAGTGACATATTACATTCAGTGTGTAGTAAACGTTCCACAGTAAAGTATCTCCCGTTAACTCCATAGAAAAATTAAAATAGAGGATTCTTATATAACCTTAGGTCAGGTTATTGGTTTACATGTAAAAGTATGCCAACAGTTAAGAGTAGGCTTTAATTTCAATTTACCCAGTCTCAGTAAACTGAAATTTTCATTTGAATGGGAATTTGGGTTTTAAAATTTTATTTTGCTAGAAGTTTTAAAAAAATAGTACCAAGAATTTAAAGTATTTTTATAGGACATTAGTTCCCAATGTTTTAATGATAAGTAGTTTTCTGTGCCATGTATTAAAAGTAAAACATGGGGAAAAAATCCCCCCAAATGGAATCGAAATGGCAAATACTGTATCCTGTTAGAGATTTCTTAGCAAAAGAGATTGCTGATCCGTATTTTAGTTGGGTTTTCCAGAGAGATTAAAATGGAACCAATTTCTGGAATGCAGGAATGGAGGATTAGTGAATGGCATGCGAAGGGCATGATTAGAAATGAATTGTTTATGTACAATATTTCCATCTCCATGATTGGGAAATTGAGAAATCTCCTGCGTTTAGGATTCCTGAAGAGGATTATGCTTGTGAGATAGAAAAGCTTAAGTTCAGATCCCAGTTCTACTTATTATTTATTATGAGACCTTGAAAAAGTTACCTAACTTCTCAGGCTCACTTGCATTCATCTATCAAAGGGGATAAGGAAAGTACACAGAATTGAGAATGTTCTTGTCCCAGTGCCTGGTACGTGCTACACAATAACTGTTACTGTGGTCACTTACTAATTAATGAAATATTAGTATATGTTGAGAACATTTGACAGGTTTTTAAAAATAAAACTAATATCAATTGTTTTGGCAGTGCATTGAAAAAGCAATTAAGTCAATAGGGCTGAAGGGAGTATCTTTAATTTGGAGTCTAAGTTCTAAAACACAAATTGAAAATAGATTTAAAATGTTTCCTTAGAGAGTTGTAAGAACTTGCATGTACAGAAGTTCTTCCTATACAAATCTGTAGTGTTCTGCTTCTGTTTCCGCTTCCTATCCTATAACCTTGAACTTGTGATCTTGTCAGCCCATAACAAATCAACTGCCCAGTCTTCCCAGTAGGTACTTTTCTTTTCCACAATACACAGAGGTTTGGTTATTCGTGAATAATGTATAAGTAACACACACTGGAATATTAATAATTACCGATCACTACTTATAATAATTTATTATTAATAGTGTTGGGAAATTTCCTTTCTACTTAGTAAGATTTTCATTAATAGAGGCCCTTACAACTAATGTTTCATCTGACTAATGATAGTTATTAAAGGTTTTACCTTAGCAATGAAGATGTAAAAGATGGCTTTTTTCAAAGCACATCAATCATTTTAGTATTTAAAAAGTATTTTAGGCTTTAATAGTCTTACAAGAACCACAAGTAATGTTCTGAATAGAAGTTTTGGTTGCCTTGAGGTTTTAGTAATAACTCATGTTTTATTGTTTCTCAGAGTGTGGTAAACATCCACAGCTATAAACTAGATAACTTATATTGGTACATGAATATATCTTTTTAAAGTTTTAATAGTTATGTGTTTGTTTTGGAGGTATTTCTTTTTCAATAAATCTGAATAAATTGTGATTTTCTTTAAAGAGAAATATTAAGTAATATTGTTTAGTATTAAGCAATTAAACTAATTAAGATAAGTAGTTTGTGAACGCTGATGTTTTGCAATCACTGCAATTTTATTTACATTAATAGTAATTAATTTATCATAAGAGGTTTCGTTTTTTGTTTTTTGTTTTTTTTTTTTTTTAAAGTAGTTTCAATCTTCACATCGTGTTCTGGAGGAACAAAAACAGAAGCAGGGCATCCTCTAGTGGCTATAGTGCATATTGCATTTACCCTTGAAATGGTCATTCTAAATAATTAATTCAGCAAACATTTGAGTCCTTACTAAGTGCATAGGACTCTGATGGGTGTTGGAGATGCCCCATCCTGCTGTCATGGAATTGTGGTGAAGTGACAGAGCAGACAGTAATTCAAATAGTCATAGACAGAGCTATGTAATTACAAACTGAAGTGAAAGTTTTCGTTTCTGACTTAACCTGCGTTGTCCCTGAGGAAGTGATGCTTGAAATGGAATGTTAGGAGAGAGTGGAAGATAGACTGCAAGTGCATTCTGCAGAGAGGAATTGAGCCTATGAAAGTCTTATAGCAGTGAGCTACTTGAATAAAAGAAGGGGCCAGGGACGTGAGATGTTACAAAGTAAAGGGGAGTGCTATGAGACGGGGTTAGGAAAGAAGGCAGAGGCTAGTCTATGAAAGACCTTAGTAGTCACATTAAGGATTTTAGTCTTGATTAGTATGTGAAAAGGCACTGGAGAGTTTTATACAAGGGGTAAGATGTTCAGATTTTCTTTTGAAAAAAGAAAAACAGGTAATACTCTGGCTACATAGCAAGAAGCGGATCAGAGAAGGGTCAGAGTGTATAGGGATGACCTATTCCTGCATTGCAGTAGTTCGCATAGGATATGGTGTACATCTTAAATTACAGAGGTGTCAGTGGAGATGAAGACAAATGAACAGATTCAAGAAACACAAAGTAGACAATTGTTGGATTATTATAAAGGGGAAGAATAGGGTGTAAAGAACGATGCTTATTTCTCAGACTTACATACTTGGTGGGAAGGTCGTGCCACCTCCTGAGATTGTGAACACTAAGGATTTAGTAGATAGTAGACAAGGCTTATGGGAAATATTATGAATTTGGTTTTAAACCTACTCAGTTTGATTGTCTTTGAAATGTCCATGTAGATTTATAAAGGTTGGAGTTACGTATATGGATTTGGAGCTATAATTTGTTGAGACTTTTGCATAAGTGATAACTGAAGTCACGGATATGATGAAACATGCCAGGATAAAAGTATAGAGTGAGAAGAAAAGATAGCTGAGGACGAAGTTTTGAGTAACTCTGAAATTCAGTGACCAGATAGAGACTGTTCAACATTGGCCAGAGGTGTAGGTGAAAAATGAAAGTAGTAATGTTCCCAGAAGCCAAGTGATAAGAGCCTATCAAAAAGGAGAAGGCAGCCAGGCATGGTGGCTCACGCCTGTAATCCCACCACTTTGGGAGGATGAGGCGGGTGGATCACCTGAGTTCAGGAGTTTGAGACCAGCCTGGCCAACACGGTGAAACCCCATGTCTACTAAAAATACAAAATTAACTGGGCATGGTGGTACGTGCCTGTAATCCCAGCTACTTGGGAGGCTGGGGCAGGAGAATTGCTTGAACCCAGGAGGTGGAGGTTGTAGTGAGCCGAGATCGTGCCACTGCACTCCAACTTGGGCGATAGATAGGGCGAGACTCTGTCTGAAAAGAAATAAAAATAAAAAGGAGATGGCAACTGGACCCGGCGACTCACACCTGTAATCCCAGCACTTTAGGAGGCTGAGGTGAGTAGATGACTTGAGCCCAGGAGTTCAAGACCAGCCTGGGCAACATGGCAAGACCCCCTCTCTACAAAAAATGCAAAAATTAGCTGAATGTGGTGAACATGCACCTGTGGTCCCAGCTACTTGGGAAGCTGAGGTGGGAGGATCACTTGAGCCCAGGAAGCTTAGGTTGCTTAGAAAATGAAGACTAAAAAATAGCTATTAGATTTTGTACTGTTAATTGTCTTTACTTTCTTATGAAGTAATGAAAATAAGGTTTAAGTTGTTTGAAATTTAGGTGGTCAGGAAATAAAAGAGGTCACATTCAGTCTTTTCAAGAAGTTTGACTGTGTGGGGGAGAAAAGGGCAATAGATGTTTAACATTTTTTTTTATTAATACTGATATTTATGAGATGTATCCTTTTCAGAAATATAATATTTCATTATGAATAAACAATTTATCTTTTCCCTGTAGTTAGATATTGTTTCCAATTTTTTATTATTACAAATAACAAAAGCCAAGATTTGAATGTAAAGGTTTTTAAAACCTGTTTCTTTCTGATGTGTAATTTTATCTTAGTAAATTCTACACTAGTAGCAGTACTAACACTTGTGAGCTGGTTAAAAACATGAGCTGATGTCTACCTCACGCCATATACAAATAATTATTTTTGTCTCAGAGGACGCAAACCGACACAAATAAATTTTAAATAATGAAAGGTAAAAAGCAAAAATCTAAAACGATTAAAAGAATATATGTGACATAAGAACCAGGGAAGTTTTCTTCTATAGTACAAGACACAAAAAACTTACACCAGATAAGATAAATATTTGATGAATTTTACTGTATTAAAGTTGAAAATTTCATTTTAACAAAAGGCCCTATGAACAGAATTTATATACAAATGTGTGTATCTAGCTATGTATAAACATACATACACTATATAAACATACACACACATATGATTTTAATGTACAAGTCAAAGAAAAGGTCAATAACCCTAACCCTATCTGATCAAAGGATGTGAATAGGCAATTGAAAGGAAGAGAGACCCAACTGGCCAATAAAAACATGAAAAAAAGTTCATATTCACTAGTAATCAGGCAAATACATAGTCAAATAACAGGATGCCAATTTGGCCTGTTCAAATTGTCTTAAGGTAAATATGACAGTATCAAGCAGTTGTGGGTATTTAGAGATATAGAAGCTTTCGTACATTGCTGGAGGGTATCTAAATTAGTATGGACACTTTGCCAGTCACTTGTAACGTTGAAAATTTTGTTTATTAGAGCAATTCCACTTATAGAGGTGGCTTTCAATCTTATTTGTCCATAGAATAATTTGAAATAAAACTTTCAGTACAGGTTATATACATTTAAGAATATAGATGTTTGGATACACAGGAAAAGCACACTTTTCAAAATCATGTACTACTTCTGAAGTACTTCATGATGTGATATATTCTCTGTTTTATCCTATTCTATTGTACTGTATTCTATTTCATTTAAAAAAAAAAAAAGGAAAGAAGGCTAAGTGCAGTCCATTACATTATTTTGGTATGGGTTACTACTCTACAGTTTGTAAACATTCTAAAAATCTCCAACTTTACCATAAGAGAGCAGCTTAATTGCCATATTTTTTGTAATCATGACAATTGTGAGCAATGTTGATCAGCAGGATAATGTTCAAATAAATTGTAATAGAGTCATATCATAGAATATATGTCTTGAATGTTTGGGATCATTTATAAGGCTTTTTTGGTAGTACCAATTAGAATAAGCTTATAAAAGAAATAATGGCTTTGCATCTATACTGGTAAAAATTAATTTCGAGTAAGGTGGGGAAAGCAGGAGTAGAAATGGTGATGATTATAATATTAATGTAATCTTGTAGAATGATAGATGGCTTTTATTTATGTATTTATTTATTTTGAGACGAGGTCTCACTTTGTCGCTCAGGCTGGAGTGCAGTGCCCCGATCTCGGCTCACCAGCAACCTCGATCTTCGGAGTTCACGCAGTCCTCCTGCCTCAGCCCCACAAGTAGCTGGGACTACAGGCATGCGCCACCATGCCCGACTAATTTTTGTGCGTTTTTTGTAGAAATGGAGTTTCACCACGTTGCCCAGGCTGTTCTCAAGTTCCTGAGCTCAAGTGATCCACCTGCCTGGGCCTCATAAAATGCTAGGATTACAGTTGTGAGCCATCAGGCCTGGCTGACAGATGGCTTTTAATTACACAATTGACTAGGTTTAACATATATGCTCTTCATATAGAAAAAACATCAATTTATGTAGATGCCTCGTGTTCTCAGGAGGTGGAGTATAACTCCTCACTCTTTAAGTGTTGGCTGCACGTAGTGACTTCCTACCAAAATTATAGTTTGAAATGGGGAACATTTACATGGAGAAACTTTACAGTGGAGAAACCGAACAAACTGCCTCAGCCAAGTGGTCAAGTTTTATATTAACAGTTTAGTAAGTCATGTTGATAGTACCCTTAATATGATATGAAGAAATGGTACTTTATGTAGGTATGTTTGCTCTCCCGAACCCATAACCCCAGACTTACCATGAGAAAAACATCAGATAAATCCCAATAGCAAGACATTATACAAAATCTCTGACCAGTACTCCTCACAACTCACAAGGTCATCAAAACAAGCAAAGTCTGAGAAATTATCACAGCCAAGAGAAGCCTAAGGAGACATGGTGACTGGCTGCCCTGTGGTATCCTGGTAATTTCTGGAATAGAAAAAGGGTATGAGATATAGATAAAAGATTTTGAACTCAAGTAGGCATGAATTATCTAAAGAACTAATAATCTCTATTCTACCTGCCATGAGAAAATTTGAAAATTAGTTCTTATATGGGATTTTGTAAAGTCACATAGAATTTACAATTAAAAATGACATAAATCATGATGAAAAAATATATACCCCAGAATAATAAGCAAATGAACTAGTGCTAATTATATGGCTTAATAGTTTATCTGATAATCTTGTGTGCAGGCTCCAAGTGATATCTTACTTTCTCCTCTTCTTCTTCTTCTTCTTCTTCTTCTTCTTCTTCTTCTTCTTCTTCTTCTTCTTCTTCTTCTTCTTCTTCTTCTTCTTCTTCTTCTTCTTCTTCTTCTTCTTCTTCTTCTTCTTCTTCTTCTTCTTCTTCTTCTTCTTCTTCTTCTTCTTCTTCTTCTTCTTCTTCTTCTTCTTCTTCTTCTTCTTCTTCTTCTTCTTCTTCTTCTTCTTCTTCTTCTTCTTCTTCTTCTTCTTCTTCTTCTTCTTCTTCTTCTTCTTCTTCTTCTTCTTCTTCTTCTTCTTCTTCTTCTTCTTCTTCTTCTTCTTCTTCTTCTTCTTCTTCTTCTTCTTCTTCTTCTTCTTCTTCTTCTTCTTCTTCTTCTTCTTCTTCTTCTTCTTCTTCTTCTTCTTCTTCTTCTTCTTCTTCTTCTTCTTCTTCTTCTTCTTCTTCTTCTTCTTCTTCTTCTTCTTCTTCTTCTTCTTCTTCTTCTTCTTCTTCTTCTTCTTCTTCTTCTTCTTCTTCTTCTTCTTCTTCTTCTTCTTCTTCTTCTTCTTCTTCTTCTTCTTCTTCTTCTTCTTCTTCTTCTTCTTCTTCTTCTTCTTCTTCTTCTTCTTCTTCTTCCTCTTCTTCTTCTTCTTCTTCTTCTTCTTCTTCTTCTTCTTCTTCTTCTTCTTCTTCTTCTTCTTCTTCTTCTTCCTTCTTCTTCTTCCTTCTTCTTCCTTCTTCCTTCTTCCTTCTTCTTTTCTCTTTCTTCTTCTTCTTTTTTTTTTTGTGGGTCTTGCTATGTTCCCAGGCTAGCCTTGAATTCCTAGGCTCGAGCAATCCTCCCGCCTCACCCTCCTAAGTAGCTGGGACTACCAGCTCTGTCTTACAGTTTTGGCTGGTTTTACTTCACATCGCAGGTTTGTGTATTTTTAGTAAATGTTGAAGTGGTTAAGAACACAATCTCTAGGTGACATTACAGAAAATGGCAGAGTAGGATGGTTTATTTTAAGGGTTAGTTCCTCCACTGAAACAAGCATAAGAGGGCAGAGTGACAGGATCAGCTCTTTTGCGATTCTAAAATCTGGTCTGACATTTACAGCAACTAGGAGAATGAATAATGAAGAAGAGGGCAGCTGAATTTCAGAGTGCTGTGGCATTTAATCCACTGGATCACCATCCTCTTTCACCACTGTGGCAATGGCAGCAGCTGTGGAGACTATGGCCCACATTCCTGGTGTGACTTGCTTGTATTTAGTATGGACTTTGTTCTTAAAATACTGTGGTTGTGCATTTTGACCTGTCTGGTGGTTTCCTGAGTGACCAATGTAGAGGCTGAATTTTGTCCCATCCTTATCCCCTGCAAAAATTACATGTGATGCATGCCCAGAAAGATCCTGAGAGGTCCCTAGGCTTCTACCTTTGGGAGATCTGTGAGCACTAGACAAGCAGAAGGTGAAGGCTAAGGCAGAAGTGTAGGTGGCCAAGCTTAGCATGAGAGTAGTTCAGCTGAGAGCTAGACTATAAAAACTTGGGAGAGTACTATTTGTTTTTGTTTTAGGCATTTAAGGAAATCTAAATCTGCCATTGACTGATCAGTAAGATAACAAAACACAGACTTTAATGACCATAAACAAAAGGAATAAAGTATTTGCAAAAATAGTTTGGAAAAGTTACTAAATGAAAGGCTGAACCCCTCAAAAATCAAAAGAAAATGCCAGAATTCTGGAATCTGATTTCTAGAATTACTGCATTATAATATTCGAAATATAAATTTCAATGGAAAGTTACAAAAAAGCATACAAAGTCTCAGGAAAGGATGGCATATTCACAGAAAAAAATAAATAAATTGATGGAAGCCACCCTTGAGGAAGTCCTGACATTGGACTTAGTAGACAAAGACGTTAATCATCTGTCTTAAATATGTCAAAATGCTGTGGGAAACCACAGACAAAGAACTAAAGGAAGTCAGGAAAGTGATGTATGAACAAGATAAGAGCATCAAAAGAGATAGAAATTATTAAACTGAACCAAATAGAAATACTGGAGCTTAACAGTACAATAATTGAAACAAAGCATTCACAAGAGGGATTCAGCAGCAATTTTTTTTGTTGTTGTTGTTAGTAAATAACTTCTCATACTTTATTGCGTTAAAATCCACTGGTCTACCTTGCACTTTGAAAGGATCTTTTAACCAGGCAGGATATTATAACATCATATATTTGTTATTTGGAAAAATATTGATTTCTTGGGTTACACATTTTCCGAATGTTGACAGCTTTTAATGTACAACATCAAAACAAGGCAGCCAATCACATTTGAAACATCATCACCTATCTTCTCGGAGAAGTCTTGAAGTGTTTGAAAGCTGCCAGGCTCCCCGTAGTAGATGCTACTGCCTACACATGTGCTAAGACACCAGTAGTATTAGCCACCATTCTTTTCACATCAACAGTGCAAATACCAACACAATGAAAAAGGCAAATATGTTCACATCTTAGTGATGTTATTTAAATAGTTTTGACCTCAGGAGTTTCTCAAAAGGGTATCCAGTATTTCTATTTGGTCTGTGCACCACACTTTAAAAAGTCCTATTCTAATTAAAAACCTTTCTTGAACCCTAGATCAATATATTCAGTGGTCTACTAGGTATGCTATACGCACTGCCAACTTAAGAATCTTTTTTTTTTTTTTTTTGAGATGGAGTCTCGCTCTGTCGCCCAGGCTGAAGTGCAGTGGCCAATCTCAGCTCACTGCAAGCTCCGCCTCCCGGGTTCACGCCATTCTCCTGCCTCAGCCTCCCGAGTAGCTGGGACTACAGGCGCCCGCCACCTCGCCCGGCTAATTTTTTTTTTTT
>NW_016804196.1:2610511-2656371 GCF_001698545.2 Rhinopithecus bieti | reverse complement strand
GATGGCTGGGTCATATGGTACATCTAGTTCTAGATCCTTGAGGAATTGCCATACTGTTTTCCATAATGGTTGAACTAGTTTACAATCCCACCAACAGTGTAAAAGTGTTCCTATTTCTCCACATCCTCTCCAGCACCTGTTGTTTCCTGACTTTTTAACGATTGCCATTCTAACTGGTGTGAGATGGTATCTCATTGTGGTTTTGATTTCCATTTCTCTGATGGCCAGTGATGATGAGCATTTTTTCATGTGTCTGTTGGCTGTATGAATGTCTTCTTTTGAGAAATGTCTGTTCATATCCTTTGCCCACTTTTTGATGGGATTGTTTGTTTTTTTCTTGTAAATTTGTTTGAGTTCTTTGTAGGTTCTGGGTATTAGCCCTTTGTCAGATGAGTAGACTGCAAAAATTTTCTCCCATTCTGTAGGTTGCCTGTTCACTCTGAAGGTAGTTTCTTTTGCTATGCAGAAGCTCTTTAGTTTAATTAGATCCCATTTGTCAATTTTGGCTTTTGTTGCCGTTGCTTTTGGTGTTTTAGACATGAAGTCCTTGCTCATCAGCAGCAAATTGGAACAGGTGGAAGAAAGAATCAGTGAACTTGAAGATGGGGCAATTGGAATTATAGAAGCAAAAAGAAAAAGGAATGAAGAAAAGTGAACAAAGCCAGAAGGACCTATGGGACACCATCTTTAATTCATAAGCTTTTTAGTATGGTTTATGCCAATGTGAACATTAAATCACTGATAGTCTATAAGTTTAGCAAGTAATGTTTGACAAGAACAAAGATTACGTGAAATCAGAGCTATCCATAAAACTTTTGGTGGTTTATAATTATAACAGTGTATCTTTTGAGTAAGATTCAGGCTCCAATTTTTTTTTTTTTTACTTTTATTTAAAATAATTTTTAGATCTGTTGAAAAGCTGCAAAAACAGTACAGAGTTCCAGTACACTCTTTACTCAACTTCATCTAATGTGAACATCTTACATAAATATCATATAATTATCAAAACCAGTATACTAGTATTTGTATAATACTAGTAACTACAGATCTTACTTGAACTTAACTAGTTTTCCCGCTATTGTCTATTTTCTCATCCAGTTTCCCTTGTTGTGTTTAGGTAAGTCTCTTGAACCTACTTAATTCTTTTACAGAGTACTTGTGCATTATTTTGTAGACTATCTCAATTTGGGTCTATCTGATATATTGCCATTATTAGATTGAGATTATGCATTTTTAACAAGAATACCACATGTTCTTTTGCCAAGACTACCATGTTTTGCCTTTCTCAGTGCATCTGGTCAGGGTTACATGATGTTAGTATGTTTTACTATTGGTTATGTTAACCATGACCACTTGGTTAAATGGTGTCTGACTATTTTCTCCATTGTTAGTATTTTTCCCTGTACAAGGAGTAAATATTTGGAGAAGTTTCTTTAACACTGCAAATATTGGCTGGACGTGGCGGCTCATGCCTGTAATCCCAGCACTCTGGGAGGCCGAGGCGGGTGGATCACCAGGTCAGGAGATCAAGACCATCCTGGCTAACACAGTGAAACCCCGTCTCTACTAAAAAATACAAAAAATTAGCTGGGCATAGTGGCGGGTGCCTGTAGTCCCAGCTACTCCAGAGGCTGAGGCGGGAGAATGGCTGTCTTCCTGCCATCTTCCCCAAAATAGGTAAAATTTCTCTTTGACTTGATGCTGCATTAACTATACTTTTCAGTGAACTGGGGGAAAATAAATAAATAAAGTTCAAATATACACTCGTTCCACCAATGAATCATAAAGTGACTGCACTATGCCATTAGGTGGTGAGCATGAGTGAACAGAAACACAGTCATTGCCTTCATTCTAGCTTATATTCTAGTCTGAGGATACATATTAGAAACATACATTTGGCCGGGTGTGGTGGCTTACACCTGTAATCCCAGCACTTTGGGAGCCCAAGGTGGAAGGTGATAGGATGCCATAATGAGGTGAGAGAGGTATGCAGGGCCATGGAGATAGTGGAAGAACATAGGACATTACTCTTGGAACAATGGAAAGCCACTCACAGATTTTAAGAAGGGAAAAGATGTAATCTAATTTACATTGAAAGGGAAGAAAGTGGAAATTTTATGGAGAATGGGTTAAAGAGTTTTAACCTTTAATCTGAGTTTTGGGGTCAGTACCTGTGTATAAAATTCCTGAAGGACAATTAGAATGAAGTATAGTGAACAAATGAAATGTACTACAATTTGTAAAGTGAAATATATAATTACTTTAGACGAAGGGAGAAACTTACATTGTGTAGTTTTCTGCAGTTTGGTAGGGAAACCATTTGTAAGTTGTTGGGGAGGTCCACGTGAAAAATAGTGGACTTATCTGATGGCAGTGAATGTGGAGAAGTGAAAACATGAGTTCTTTTGAAAGCAAAACTCAACTGGACACTAAGAAACATTAAATATATAATGTTTATGTCATTCATGTTTAGTAGTGAACACTGCGAGTCTGTAATCAAGAAAATATTATATTAATTTGATTAGGGAAGTTTTCAGACCCTCTTAAAAGTTTTTTTGAGGGGGAGGGGATTGAATTGCATGACAGTTTAAAATGGTCTCATTGTCTCATAGCCATGATTTTATAGGAACTAAGTAATTATATAGGACTTTCATTTTCTGTTCAGCTAGTTGCTATATATGTTTTAAAATATTGTGAATACTTACCTAAAGCGCTTTTAAAATAATGCGTTAGCATTAATTTAACTGATTTAATTAATAATATTGGGAATTTAATAGGATCAGAGAAAATATGAATAATATAAGCTTCTATTGCATAATACAATCGTTACAAGTAAATGTGTCTATGATGGTAGTTAAGTCTTTATAATTGTTTACTTGTTCATCTCCCCTAATTAGATTTTTACTGCTGCATATTAACTAACAGTATGAGCTGAGACCTCACTTCATGTCTCTGGCCTTCAGCTTGTTCTTTTGTGAAATCAAAGTTTGACTCAATTGCCTTTGTTTTCTAATATGCCATTTCTTCATATAGGCAGTAAACATTTACTAAGGAGCTATTAATGCGTCAGTCACAGGTGGAAGAATGTTGTGAATATAGAAGCAACTGGGAGTGTATCTAAAAGATCATATAATTTAGTATGTAAACTTGAAGAAGTAAATAATTACAGCAGTGAACTAGGAGCTGCTGTGGAAGTGTTTCTAAGGTAGATGATGAGAAGATGAGAAATGATCAGGTTTTTTTTTTTTTGAGATGGAGTCTTGCTCTGTTGCCCAGGCTGGAGTGCAGTGGCATGATCTTGGTTCACTGTAAACTCCGCCTCCCAGATTCAAGTGATTTTCCTGCCACAACCTCCTGAGTAGCTGGGATTACAGGTGCCCGCCACCACGCCCAGCCAATTTTTGTATTTTTAGTAGAGATGGGGTTTCACCACATTGGTCAGGCTGGTCTCGAACTCCTGACCTCGTGATCTGCCCGCCTCGGCCTCCCAAAGTGCTGGGATTACAGGCGTGAGCCACTGTGCCCGACCGAGAAATGATCAGTTTTAATAGTGAAAGTATGGAAGGCTTTTTAGCTTTTGCCCCCTATTTGTTGCTCTTCCTTGTGTTCCAGTTGGAAAGGATGAAGGGAGAGAATTAATTAGGTGGTTGAATTGGCAGAATTTAGCGACCATATGACTATTCTTATTTCATAATGTTTAGTTTATCTTTGTGAAGCAAAACTGAAGTGTTATCATTTACTGAGTGCCAAGTGTTGGGCTAGGTACTTGACATACATTTATTTTAATCCTCACTACCATTTTTATAATTCATTGGTATTATCTGCATTTTAAAAGGTGAGAAATACAAAGTTTGGGTAATTTTAGTAATGTACCTAATGGCTTACACATGTAATACCAGCACTTTTTGAGAGGCCGAGGTGAGAGGATTGCTTCAGCCCAGGAGTTCAAGACCAGCCTGGGTGACACCGTAAGACCCAGTCTCTACAAAAAGTAAAATAAAATTAGCCAGGTGTAGTGGCACACCCTGTGGTCCCAGCTACTTGGGAGGCTGAGGTGGAAGGATTGTCTGAGCCTCGGAAGTTGTACTGCTGCGCTGCAGCCTGGGTGGCAGAGTGAGACCACTGTCTCAAAAATAAATAAACAAAATAGACACCAAGTTGTCTTTTAAAATTTTGTAGACCATAACCTAATAAATGGCTGAATGGGGTTATTGTCAAAATCCTCATTATTTACAGAGTTTATTTGCATGATTTGGATCACCAATAAGAAGTCCCAATATTAATTACCAATTTGGCAGGAAAATATATCTTTGTCTCTTCTATTTCTTTCTTCAGCATAATGTAAATCAACTATTTACAGTTTGATTTTAAAAATGTGAGTTGGGGCCGGGCGCGGTGGCTCAAGCCTGTAATCCCAGCACTTTGGGAGGCCGAGACGGGCGGATCACGAGGTCAGGAGATCGAGACCATCCTGGCTAACACGGTGAAACCCCGTCTCTACTAAAAAAATACAAAAAACTAGCCGGGCGAGGTGGCGGGCGCTTGTAGTCCCAGCTACTCGGGAGGCTGAGGCAGGAGAATGGCGTGAACCCGGGAGGCGGAGCTTGCAGTGAGCCGAGATCACGCCACTGTACTCCAGCCTGGGCGACAGAGCGAGACTCCATCTCAAAAAAAAAAAAAAAAAAATGTGAGTTGGGTTGCTTCACAATCTAGTTATTTTTAGTATTGCTAATATTTTATGTTTGTATGGTGTCGTTGTGGAGTCTGCTTATTTCCCACAATACTTCTGTAATGGAGTAGGGCTCATGGTGTCTTTTTTATGGATAAGGAAACAGTAACAGGGACTTTACTAGAATCCACTCTTATTACATAACAGAGCTAGATTTTTATGTTGACTATTATAACTTTAAGATGGTCAAAGTTCTCAAATAAAATGTTTTGTTACTTCAATAAACTTTGGAAAATTTATATTATCTTTTAACACATAAACTTTGATCCTTACCTTAGCAAAGCAGTGCAGTGGCAAATGGGGCAAGAAAGAACATGAGCCCAGGGAGTTATTTGTAAATGCAAATATATATTTGTCATTGATAAATTAGCATTTATCAATGGATCTTGGTGGCAATAATTACTGTGGTGTTTGCCTAAATGCAAATATACATTTGCATTTACAAATACATCATAATGTACTTAACTTATAAGTACGTTAGGAAGAGTACTAAGATTTATTTCCATGATAAAGAGGAGGTATTTAAATCAAAGTGAACATCTGTAAATCTAAATATGCCATATGTACTTTAGCTCTGGATAGAATTTAAGATCTAACTGAAAGGAATTAAGTACTTGAAAAATGACTTATTTTGAATAAATAAATGTGATACTTGGCCTTAGACTGGATCCTGTACTGCAGGACAGGAAAAAGGGATAATAGGTTAATATTATGGACAATTTTAGTCAATAAATTTGACAATGAAGATGAAATGGACAGATGGATAAATTCCTTGAAAACTACAAAAGCTTACTTAAGAAGTAATATATAATCTGAATATCTATGTGTGTTTATATCTATATATATGAAAACATTGGATTTATGGTTAAAAACCTTGTCACAAAGAAAACCCCAAGCCAGTGGTTTCATTGGTGAATTTTGTTACTCAATAAAGGAAGAAATAATACAAATTTTACACAAACTCTTCCAAAAAGTACAAGAAGGAACAGCATTTCCCAACTCATTGTCTGATACCAAAACCACAGAAAAATATAAGAAAAGAAAATTACAGTCTCATATCTTTCATAAACTTTGCTGCAAAGAGTGGTAAAATTTTAACTAAGACCAACAATATATGGAAAGGATAATACTTAATGACTAAGTGGGATTTATTCTGGGAATGTAAGATGCGTTTAACATTTGAAATTTGATCAATAGTAATTCACCACATTAACAGGCCAAAATAGAAAAATCAGATGATCATAATTATCTCAGTAGATGCAACAAAAAGCATTTGACAAAATCCAACATCCATTCATAATTTGAAGCTGTCAGCATATTAGGAGTAAAAGGAAACTTTCTCAGCCTAATAGAGGGAATCTACAAAAACCTGGAAAACTGACAGCATTCATCCTAATATTGGAAACAAGGCAAGGATTTCTGCTGTAACCACTTCTATTCCACATCATACTGGAGGTTCTAGATAATACAAAAAGCATAAGATGTAAATACATAAAGATTGACAAAGAAGAAGTACAATTGTCTTTATTCATAGATAACCTGATTATCTCCAGAAAGTTGAAAAGCATTTACACAAAAGCCACCATAACAGTTGATCAGTGTTGCAAGGTACAGGGTCATTATATAAAAATCAATGTTGATTTAAGAATTAACAAGGAGAAATTAAAATAAAAAATAACAGTACAATAGTACCAAAAATATGAAATTTGTAAAGATAGGATTTAAAAATGATGTACAAGATCTATACATTTGAAACTACAGAACATTGCTGAGGGAAATTGAAGAAGACCTGAATAAATGGAGAGTTATACTGTATTCCTGGACAGAGAGACTAAATATTGTTATCAGTTCTTCCCCAGTTGGTCTATGGATTTAACTCCGTTCCAAACAGAATGTCATCATGCTTTTTTATAGATACTGACTTTGCTTCTGCAGCTTCCTTACCTCTCTCAGCCTTCATAGATTGAAGAGAGTTAGGGTCTTACTCTGAATTAGGCTTTGGCTTGAGGAAATGTTGTGGCTGGTTTGATCTTCTATCCAGACCACTCAAATTTTCTTCATATCAGCAATAAGACTGTTTCACTTTATTAGCATTCATGTATTCACTGGAGTAACACTTTTAATTTTCTTCAAGAGCTTTTCCTTTGCATCTATAAACTGGGTAACTGTTTAAAACCAGAGGCCTAGCTTTCAGCCTATCTTGGCTTTCAAAATGCCTTCTTCACTAAGCTTAATCATCTCTAACTTTTGAGTTAAAATGGGAGACACATGAGTATTCCTTTCACATGAACACTTAAGAGGCCATTGTAGGGTTATTAAGTGTCCTAATTTCAATTTAGTTGTGTTTTGGAATAGCAAGGCCCAAGGAGAGGGAGAGGGATGGAGGATGGCCAGTTGGTGGAACAGTCAGAACATACACAACATTTATTAAGTTTGCTGTCTTATATGTAATTGTCTCAAAACAGTTACAATCATAACATCAAAGATCACTGATCACAGGTCAACATAACTGACAATAGTAATGAAAATATTTGAAATAATTGCAAGAATTACAAAATATGACACAGAGACATGAAGTGAGCACATATTGTTGGAAAAATAGCACCAATATACTTGCTCAATGCTGGGTTGCCTCAAACTTGTCAATTTGCAAAAATAAATCTGCAAAGAGCAATCAAGTAAAGCACAATAAGATGTGATATGCCTGCATCTAGAATATATTAAGAACCATTATGATTCTGTAACAAGAAGACAGTCTAATTAAAAAATTAAATCCATACAAATGGTAGATCAGTAAGCCTATGGAAAGATACTCAATAACGTTAGTCATTAGGGAAATTGTATTAAAATCACAACAAGCTACCAGTACACACCCACTTCAGATGAAGTTTAAAAGATTGACAATGCCAGGTATTGCTGAGGATTAGAGCCACTGAAACTCTCATATGTTGCTGGTGGGAATGTAAAGTTGTACAATTTTGGAAAACAACTAGTTTGTCAGTTTCTGAAAAAGTTAAACATGGCTTTTTAACTTGGAGCCTGGGCAACAGAGCAAGACTTTGTCTCAAGGAAAAAAAAAAGTTAAACATGTATTTACAATTTGACCTAGCCGTTTTATTCCCAAGTGTTCACTGAAGAGAAATGAAAGCAGTGACTCATGCCTGTCTCCTCAACACTTTGGGAGGCCAAGGCAGGAGGATTGCTTGAGCCCAGGAGTTTCAAAAAAAAAAAAAGAAGAAATGAAAGCACATGCCCACACATAAGCTGTTACATGATTCTTCATAGCAGCTTTATTTGAAATAGCCAAAAACTTTTAGAAACAACGCAAGTGTCTGTTAACATGAGCATGAGTAAACAAATTGTGCTGTATCCATGCAATGGAATAATGCTCAATAATAAAAAGGAACAAACATGTATGATTCTAAAAGTATTTATGCTCAGTGGAAGAATTCAGATGGAAGAGAGTACATGATGCAGAAATAGATTTTTATAAAATTCAAAAATGTAAACAAATCTATAGTGGTAGAAAATACATTAGTGGGCTGGGCACGGTACACCTATAATTCCAGCACTTTGGGAGGCCAAGGTGGGCAGATCACTTGAAGTCAGGAGTTCCAAGACTAGCCTGGCCAACATGGCAAAATCCTATCTGTACTAAAAATACAAAAATTAGCTGAGCCTGGTGGTACATGCTTGTAGTCCCAGCTGCTCAGGTGGCTAAGGCATGAGAATTGCTTGAACCTGGGAGGTGGAGGTTGCAGTGAGCTGAGATCATACCACTGCACTCCAGCCTGGTTAGCAAGGTGAGACCCTGTCTCAAAAACAAACAAACAAAAAAATTAGTGGTTGTCTAGGAAATGGGGTGATGTTGGATTACAAAGACTCATAAGAAAACTTTCAGGGTTAATGAGTTTGTTCCTTATGATAGTGATTATTACACTTTATGTACAGTTTTTTGGTCAATTTTGTCTCTGTAAAGCTATAAAAATGCCATAAAGAACATTATTGGATCACTTCACACAATCGGAATATGAATGGTAGATTAAATATTACATTGATGCTGAATTTACTGAATTGATACCTATAACATAGGTATATAAGAGAGTATCATTATTCCTACGAAGTAATTTCTAGGTATTTGAGGTATTTAGGAATAAAGAGTCCTGGTGTATATACCTTATCCTCAAATGGTTCAGAAACAATGTTATGTGATCAGATATATACAGAGAAAAAGGATAAAGCACAGAGGCAAGGCTGGAATAGAGCAAAGCAGAGAAGGAGTGGGAAAAAAAGAACAAATAGGGAAAATGTTAACATTAGGTGAATATGCTAAGGGGTATGCAGGTGTTTGTACCATTCTCGTAACTTTAAGTTTGAAATTATTTTTAAATAAAAGATATTAAAAATGTGTAATAAAGAAAGCATGGTTACTTACAATGATTCCATAGTTGAGACATAAAATGTAATAACCAGAAAGAAAAGTTGGTAGATTGAACTTAATCAGATTTTTTTTTTTTTGAGACGGAGTTTCGCTCTTGTTGTCCAGGCTGGAGTGCAATGGTGCAATCTTGGTTCACCACAACCTCTGCCTCCCGGGTTCAAGCAATTCTCCTGCCTCAGACTCCCAAGTGGTTGAGATTACAGGCATGTGCCACCACGCCCGGCTAATTTTGTATTTTTAGTAGAGATGGGGTTTCTCCATTTTTGGTCAGGCTGGTCTTAAACTCCTGACCTCAGGTGATCCACCCACCTTGGCCTCCCAGAGCGCTGGGATTACAAGTGTGAACCACTGCACCTGACTGAACTTAATCAGAATTTAAAAGTACTGTTTTTTTATAGACACCGTTAAAAAAATGAGAAGGGATAATAAGATGAGATTAAAAGATGTCGATTAAACATGTGAAAAGTTGCTCATCATCATTGATCAGGGAAATGTAAATTTCACAATACATTATCTACAATAACTTATCACTACACTTCTAGTGTGTGTGTGTGTGTATATATATATATAGAGAGAGAGAGAGTGTGTGTGTTACGGAGACATATAACTTTGTTTTTTTTTTTTTGAGATGGAGTTTTACTCTGTCGCCCAGGCTGGAGTGCAGTGGTGCCATCTTGGCTCACTGCAGCCTCTGCCTCCCAGGTTCAAGCGATTCTCCTGCCTCAGCCTCCCGAGTAGCTGAGACCACAGGTGTGCACCACCATACCTGGCTAATATTTGTATTTTTAGTAGAGATAGGGTTTCACCACATTGGCTAGGCTGGTTTTGAACTCCTGACCTCAAGAGATCCACCCACCTCGGCCTCCCAAAGTGCTGGGATTACAGGCATGAGCCACCACGCCTGGCCAACTTTGAATACACACACACACACACACACACCTATATCTGTATATATGGATATATAGATAGATATATCTGTATATGTGTGTGTATATATATACAGAATATATCTCTATCTATCTATCTATCTATCTATCTATCTATCTATCGAGTGCTCCTGCTCTCTGTCAATAACAAGGCATACGGGAGAGAATAAGGTGTCAATCTGTGTTCTTAAGGAGCTTACATTCTAGTGGAAGAGATACACTACATATTTATTTTATTTTATTTTTTACTTGAAGTTCTGAGATTCATGTGCAGAATGTGCAGGTTTGTTACACAGGTATACATGTGCCATGTTGGTTTACTGCACCTATCAACCTGTCATCTAGGTTTCAAGCCCCGCATGCATTAGGTATTTGCCCTAATGCTGTTCCTTCTTTTGTCCCCCACCCCCCCGAGAGGCCCTGGTGTTTGTTGTTCCCTTCTCTGTGTCCATGTGTTCTCATTGTTTAACTCTCACGAGTGAGAACACGTGGTATTTGGTTTTGTGTTCCTGTGTTAGTTTGCTGAGAATGATGGCTTCTTGTTTCATCTATGTCCCTGCAAATGACATGATCTCATTCTTTTTTATGGCTGCATAATATTCCATGGTGTATATGTGCTACATTTTCTTTATCCAGTCTATCATTAATGGGTGTTTGGGTTGGTTCAAGTCTTTGCTGTTGTAAATAGTGCTGCAGTAAACATACGTGTGCATGTGTCTTTATATAGAATGATTTATAATCCTTTGGGCATATACCCAGTAATGGGATTGCTGGGTCAAATGGTATTTCTGGTTCTAGATCCTTGAGGAATTGCCACACTGTCTGCCACAATGGTTGAACTAATTTACACTCCCACCAACAGTGTAAAAAGTGTTCCTGTTTCTCCACAGCCTTGCCACTAAATGAATATTAACAATAGCTACAGAATGTATGATTGTTTGGATCAAAGAAGATTGAGGAGGGGCCTACTTCAGAGTGATCAGAGGAAACTTTAGTTGATGACATTTGAGAAGGTGCGTGAAAGACGAGAAGAAGCCTGCTGCAGGGTAGAGCCAACCAGAGCCCAATAATAGTTTGCCTGCAACCAATACGTTTCGTTTCCCTGGCTGCTAGACTTTCAGTGCTAAATGCAAGAAGGTCCTGCGCACACTCAGAGTAGCCCAGCTCCTCCACTTGTGCTTTCCATTCCATCCCCTCTTGCTATCCTGAGAATTTAACTCCAGCTTTCTACTGCATCATTCATATCCTTCTATATTCTAAATTATTCCTCGGCGCACACATCTTCTAGTCTCTAATAGCTTAGGAAAACCCTTTACTGACCCTACATCAATTTTTATTTTTCTTCTTTTCTTCAAAGTTAGTATTCTCCCGAAGAGTTGCGCTCATTCCACTCTCACTCCCTCACCTCCCATTTACTTTTCAAACAACCACTTTAATGGGACTCAGCTCACACGACTGTTTAAACTTCTCAGTAAAGTTAACAAGAACTCCAAGCTCCCAGATTACTCATTACTGTCCTTACTCCAGCCTTTAAGCGGATCTGACAGTTAACCACACCCTTCACACTTGAATCACTGTTCTTTTAACTTCAAGGGCCCCTCTTCTGGCTTTCCTTCTACTTCACTGGGTAATTTTTTTCTGTCTCTAGTAGTGGCTTTCTCTAGGTCATTCTTGTAGTTAAGAACTCCTCTCTTGAGTTTCACAGCAACTGTCTGCCTTTTTATTATGACATCTCAAGCTTAAATTTAATATATCAAAAAGAAAATGCTCAATACTTTCTTCCTCAGCTTTATGTCCCGCCATGTCATGTAAGGAAATCTTTTCCTTCTCTAAGTTAAAGACCATTCACATGCTCAAACCAGAAATCTGGAAGTCATTTTTTACCTCTTTACCCATATTCTTTTATTGAAGCCCCAGGTCTTTGTTTTGTGTTGCTATAACAGAATACCTGAAACTGGGTAATATATAAAGAAAAGAGGTTTATTTACTTCACAGTTCTATAGGCAAATAAGTTAAAGGGCATGGACCTGGCTTCTGGTGAGGGCTTCTGTGCTTTGTTATAACATTGCAGAGAAGAACAAAGGGGATGTGAACATGTGTGAAGAGGGACTGAGCAGGAGGAGGAACCTCACTTTACAACAACCCACTTGTGAGAACATGAGTTAATCCATTCCCGGAGAACTAATCCCTCTGCTCCAGAGTGGGAACTCAGTGCTGTGAGAATAGCACCAACCCATTCATGTGGGATCCAACCGTGTGACCTAAACACCTCTCACTAGGCCCCATCTCCCATCACAGCCACAATGGGGTCAAATATCAACATGCCTTTTGGTGGGGAAAAGCGCAAACCATAGCAGCCTTCCTCATCTCCCTCCAAAGTATAACTCAGTCATCAACTTCCTTCTATTAACTTCCACTACACTAATTTATACTAATCAACAATAATCTCTTTCTTGACCTATTTTACATACTAACTAGCTTTCCAACAGTCTCCTTGATTCATTTCTTTACCTACTACAATCTGCTCTCTACATTCGGCCAGTGTAATTAATATATGTATTAACATATACATAATAATGATTATATGTGATAATAATCAACATAATGTACGTGTTACTGTGTGATATGGTTTGGCTCTGCATTCCCACCCAAATCCCATCTCGAAATGTAATCCCCACGCGTTGGGGGAGGGACCTGGTGGGAAGCGATTGAATCATGGAGTGGATTTCCCCCTTGCTGTTCTCCTGACAGTGAGTTCTCATGAGATCTGGGTGTTTGAAAGTCTGTGGCACTTCCCACTTTGCTCACTCTCTCTTTTGCTCTGCCATGGTAAGGTGTACTTGCTTCTCCTTTGTCTTCTGCCATGATTGTAAGTTTCCTGAGGCCTCGAAGTCATGCTTCCTGTTAAGCCTGTGGAACTGTGAGTCAATTAAACCACTTTTCTTCATAAATTGCCCAGTTTCAGGTGGTTCTTCATAGCAATGTGAAAATGGACTAATACATTATGTTATATATTATAGTATTAAATATGTGTAAAAATATGTCTGCAGCAGAGACAGTGATATTTACTATATATTTCCTCAGTTTTCCATGTTTTCCAGCTTCTTGTAATTAAGTGATCTACATGACTGCCTCTGGTCAATATCCAATGTTTATTTTAAAACAAAACTGATTGTGTACCCATGTTCATAGTATCATTCACAGTCACCAAAAGGTGCAGGCAACTCAAATGTCTATGAATAAGTGACTAGATAACCAAAATGTGATATATACATGCAATGGTCTGATTTCAGTCTTAAAAAGGAAGGAAATTCTGATATGCTACAAGATGGATGAAACTTGAGGACATTATGCTAAGTAAAATAAGCTAATCAAAAAAGAACAAATACTGTATAATTTCACTTGTATGCAGTAGCAAGAATAGTTATACTCCTGGAAATAGAAAGTAGAACAGTGGTTCCCCAGCATTAGGGCAGGAGGGAATGGAGAGTTGTTTAATGGGTATAGAGTTGCAGTTTTGAAAGATGAAAAGTTCTGGAGATTGGTTGTACAACACTGTGAATATATTTAACACTACAGAACTCTGTGCTTTAAAATGTCTAAAATGGTAAATGTTATGTGAATTTTTAAACAATTTTTAAAAATATTTTATGTTCTAGAAACAGTATTATGTCTCAGTCCTGGGCAAAGTGAGGTGAGTTATAGCCTTTGGAGACCTATAATTTTGAACATGGATGTTCCTTAAAAGCTAAATCTTTTTAAACAGATGATGATAAACCTGGAGGGTAAATTTAGATATAGATACTTTTGCATTTCTTCTTCGTATTCTCTGAGGGAATTTTAAGCAGTTGGCTCAACAAAAGGCTCTTGAAACAAAATTGAAAACAAAAAGTACCATGTGCCACAAAGGTAACTACTCTAGGTTTCTTCAGGGACCAGAGCACCCTGCAAATATTAGCTTTGAAAATAACGCAGTAAAGTTTATCTCCAACAGGAAAATACAACTGGGTCAGGTTTATTATTAGGTGTACCATAGTCCTTTTTTCACTGGGACCTCTGTGTTGTCTCTAGAGTAGAAAAGGTCTAATGTCTAAAAGAACTCTACTATAATAATCAAAACAAAAGAGCAAGCCATGAAAAACTGTAACTAGGAAATCAGTACACACCCTTACTGGCTAGCAGGCAAGCAAATAAAACGGATGTAAATTTAAAGTACCGTAATATGACTGATGCACTAAAAGATTACTGTCAATGTTCAGAACTTTCAGATTTGGGTAAATAGTTATTTAACATGTCTTTAATGGAATTTTAAATCGGTTTGGTAATTTGAAGAATTTTTCACAATCATTGAATCTTTAATTCTACATTGAGAAGAATATATTTTAGAAAATAACACAAATATATTCAGAATTATTTTACATTCACATTGATAGTTTAGCATTTAATGTTCATTAGGTTGTTTAGTAAAATACATAAAGTTTACTTTTAAAAAAATTAAGTACAGTGATTATTATTCTAAACTGCCTCAGAAAATAGAAAGTTGATTTGTAGTAGCACGAAAGAGGGGAGGGAATATGCTATATAACACGTAAAGATTCTCTTTGTCGGTTAACTATGAGATGCAAAATAGCATCTACTCACTAAGGAACTTTTGTACTTTGTAGAATATCTTTGATATTTAGTTGACCCTTGGTTCTCAGAAAATAAGTGGCTTGTAATTTGACCTTTTGCTCTGTCATGTTTTCTTTTTTATAATCTGCTTGACTTTGATGAGTGTTTTTCCAATGTTTCATTTGTTTTTGCAAGGTATTTTGCCATCCTTTCCTTCCATGATATGATTCTTCAGGCCAAGAAGAAAAAGATGTGTCTGTAGTTAGAATTACCTCATCCTTGGTGTTTTTCACCCTAGGATCACTATATGTAACTAATGCCGTTACATTACGGGTAAGACAAGTTCCAATACTTCTTTTTTTTCTCCTTGACTTGCAGAGATTCACCAACAATAGCAAATTACAGACTGGCTTGGAAATCATGCCCATGTTCCATTTGATCTTGGCAGTTTAATGGTATCTTCTTTTACAGTATTATTTAAATGTTTCATATTGCTTCGTTTTTCTTCCTTAAGTATTTGTAAGTTCATCAGCTCTGTGATGAACTTACAGAGAACTCGATATTCTCTATGGTACCCCAGCATCCAATTATGCATGTGATGTATGCAGAAAACATTTTTTATTGAATGGATAAAATGTAACCTTTTTGATTGATTCAGGGAACTAAAATAAAATGTTTCTTTAATAAGTACAGATTTTCTGAAGCACAGATGAAATTTAACTTCATATGATTCTGTCAAATGTGATAGAATGCATATTTCCTGCTCAATGTGGTAATAGTCAAGAGAGCCAGAATACCCCTGAGCTGATTACCAAAGTAAGAAGAAAAAAAATCACAAATATTTGAATAATTTAAATCAATGCACAAACATCTAAATAGTTATAACTGATTTAAATAATTAAAAATCCCTTATTGGCAATGATTGTCATATGGACAACCAGGAGTTACACAAGTTATATTTTCTTTTTGTAGGATTTGACTTGGCTGAACGCTAACTCTTTTTAGGACTGATTTAATTATTTATTTGTTCTTTGGTCCTGTGTTAATTTTTATGAGCTTATTATGGACTTAAATTCATTATAGTTTATTTGTCCCAATTACTTATTATACTTGAACTTTTTCTTTTTGCTTGGATGTACTTTATTATGTATTTGATTTCAGTATTATGTCATATTATTAAATAGTGCTTATTGTTACCACCACAAATGAAAGTTGCGAGTTTTATAATAATTAAAATATATGTTTAATCTACTTGTAATCATCAAAATATGTGAAAATACATATGATTGCATTAAGATTTACCCCAATTTAATTTTGTTCCCTCTTTCAGCTGTTCTTGAAGACTAATTAGTTACACTGGATATGCTGCTGTTCTTTACTTTGGGATTGCTTATACATTTTGTGTTCTTCGCCTCCATCTTTGACATTTATTTTACATCTCCTTTGGTTCATGGAATGACTCCTCAGTTTACACCATTGCCTCCTCCAGCGAGAAGATTAGTGTTGTTTGTTGCTGATGGCCTTCGAGCAGACACACTTTACGAATTAGATGAAAATGGAACCTCTAGAGCACCGTTTATTAGGTAAGCATGTACACTCATAAGAGACATCTCTTAAAATATTATTCTGAGTTAAGTAAACTGCAAAATATCTTGCTGTTTATCACATACTGGGCACAGGGGTGATGATGAGAAAGAGAATAGGACACTTGTACATTTGCCTTTGTCTTATGGATCAGCACTAGATGCCACTTTATTTCCTCCTAGGTGTTATTTCTGGTATTGTTGAAGCTGATAACGGCGAATTGAAATGGATAGGCTTAGCTGCTTAACCTAACTTGTCCTAATTTCCCAAACGTGGCGCAGGACTCACTATATTATTTTTTTCTTCAAAAATAAATCTGCTGGCCGGGCATGGTGGCTCACGCCTATAATCCCAGCACTTTGGGAGACCAAGGCACGTGGATCACCTGAGGTCGGGAGTGTGAGACCAGCCTGACCAACATGGAGAAACCCCGTTTCTACTAAAAATACAAAAAATTAGCTGGGCGTGGTGGCGCATGGCTGTAATCCTAGCTATTCGGGAGGCTGAGGCAGGAGGACCTAGGAGGCAGAGATTGCAGTGAACCGAGATGGCGCCATTGCACTCCAGCTTGGCCAACAAGAGCTAAACTCCATCTCAAACAAACAAACAAACAAAAAAAACCAAAAAAAAAAAAAAAAAAATCTGCTGATTTTACAAAATAAAGACAAGCATAAATATTAATGAATTACTAATTTCAACGATGTTTAAGTAGAAAATATAGACTTCACATTAAAAACACAACCTTCCGTAAAAGAATATAGAGCCCTTTCATGTTTATATCACTGTTTAATGTAACTTTGGCTTCTATTAAGTCACTTTAAAAAGAAATATTTAATTTCTTGGACCTACAAAGGGCCTACAAACAATTGCTCTTTTTCTAATTAGTGGCAACTCCTGAAAGGCCTTCTAATGCTGTTGTGGAGAGATTAAAATCAAATTCGAGAGGAAATTTCTCTAACATGTTGTATCTTCCCCCCATCCTCATCTGTCATCATTACCTACTATCACTTTACTCTGTTTTCTTTCTCTTGTTTTTTGAGGCAGAGTCTCACTCTGTCAGCCAGCCTGGAGTGCAGTGGCGCAATCTCAGCTCACTGCCAGCTCAGCCTCCCGGGTTTCTGCCATTCTCCTGCCTCAGCCTCCGGAGTAGCTGGGACTACAGGTGCCCACCACCACGCCCAGCTAGTTTTTTGTATTTTTAGTAGAGATGGGGTTTCACCATGTTAGCCAGGATGGTCTCGATCTCCTGACCTCATGATCTGCCCGCCTCAGCCTCCCAAAGTGCTGGAATTACAGGTGTGAGCCACCGCACCTGCCCTGTTTTATTTTTCTTTATAGTACTTACAATCATGAAAGTTCCATGAGATTGGGAACTTATCCACTACTTTATCTCGAGTTCCTATAACATAATGGACAATTAACAAATATTTGTTGACAGCTAGAAGAATGGATGAACTCGAATGCTGTGTTGAATTTTCAGAACTAAATTTATGATAGCTCAAAGAGATGCATAACATATTGAGGGATAAAAATAAATAAAAGAGTGACTCAAGTCAATAGAGGAATATTGTGGGAAAATAAGATCAAACCAAAGTTAAGTACAGTACACAAAAATGTGTAACAAATTTCAGAAATAATTGAAGTATTTGGGTGAATTTCTTAGTTGCCAAAGGAAAGAGAGAAATATACTTCATTTCAAAATTAAGATGATGAAAATATACTGCTAAAATATAGTCAACTTTTTCTGGTGGCACTTGTTTCTCCTTTGGATCTTACGGAAACTCTGTGGGCTCAAACAGTTGATGTTTTGTGTTGTGTGCCATTGTATATTTACAATGTCAGGAATCTTCTAGCTTCTTCTAAGCCTGTTTTTGAAAGGTTTTTTTTGTTGTTGTTGTTTGTTTTGAGGCGGAGTCTCACTTTGTCACCCAGGCTGGAGTGCAATGGTGCGATCTTGGCTCACTGCAACCTCTGCCTCACAGGTTCAAGCCATTCTCCTGCCTCAGCCTCCTGAGTAGCTGGAATTACAGGTCCATGCCACCACACCCGGCTAATATTTGTATCTTTAGTAGAGATGGGGTTTCACCATGTTGGCCAGGCTGGTTTTGAACTCCTGACCTCCACCTGCCTTGGCTTCCCAAAGTGCTGGGATTACAGGTGTGAGCTACCACGCCTGGCTCAAAATTCGTTTTTTAAAACTGTGATCTAAACTAATGTTTTTAAATACGGTATCTAAACTAATGCTTTTAAATAGAGTATCCACATTTCTTTATACCTCCCCTTTCTGTTTAAGTCCAGTTTTCATTATATAACTCAAGAAGTTAAATAATATTTCTCTGTTAATATTTCGTCCAGTGGTTTTGAAACTGTTTACGTATTATGTATGTATTTCACCAAAACTGCTTTTATTATTAGGTAAGTCAGTAGTAAAAGAACTGACACCAGTAGTTATAAATATTTTACTTTAGAGTGTATTGAGAGGCAGATATTTATCTTGAAAAATGTTATTGATGAGTTTACTATTTTATAACTTATTACTCTGCTGGCCTTTCACCTGTAATAGCATCACTTGTAGTTTTGCTTTCTTCCCCAAATTTTGCAAATCACTGTGATACAACTTAAATAATCTTGACACCTTTTAGCAAAATAATCTTTCTGCCTGTTTTAGTCTCAAATTTGGGGATATAATTTAACTCCTAATTAGCAGTGTAGCCATTTTCCCTCCTCTTAGTTTTATTTTAAGAATTTTCAACTAAACAAAAGTTGAAAGGATTATGTGATGTACATCTGTATACCCTTTACCTGGTATGACAATTTTAACCTTTTTTCATAATTGCGTTCACCCTCTCCTGGACCCTCTGCCACTCCCACCATAGCGGTGCCCGTGTATATGTACCTAGTTTTAATTATTTTTTTCTTAACAATTTGAAAGCAAGAAACTTTACCCCAAACACTTCAGCCTATATCTCTTAAATAACCACAATACTATTATCACACCTAATGCAATTTAACATTGATATCATAATATATGTTTTATCTCTATATAACAAGCCATTTCTATTTTGTGGCTTAAAACAACAGTCATGTATTTTGTTTCATGATTCTGTGCAGTGGTTGAGTGTTTCTTCGTTTGGTCTTACATCAGCAAATTCATGCTGCTTCATTCAACTGGTAGATGCTTGGAATGAGCTCAGCTGGAATTTGAAGGATTCCTTCCTTTCCTTCTTAAATTTTGACTTACTTTTTTGCTTTTGATTCCTTCTCTAATAATCTTATGTTTCTAAAGCTTTATGTGAGAGTATCTAAGCATAGTCTGTGTTAACTATTTGTCTTTAATATCTTTTAGGAATATCATAATGCATGAAGGCAGCTGGGGCATATCCCATACACGTGTGCCGACAGAATCTCGGCCAGGTCACGTAGCTCTGATAGCTGGGTTTTATGAAGATGTCAGTGCAGTTGCCAAAGGTATTGTGTATTTGGACAATCTTATTAAATGAAACATTTGTCAAATAAATATTAGTCCTTTACCACTTAATCATGTCACAAAGTGAAGGTATGTTTGGAGATACTTTGGAAATGTTTTAGCATGCCTTACTGACATGAACACCCACTGGTATTGACTCCAGAATGAAGCTTTAGTATTTCATTATCCTGTGTTATTGAAAGAATTTGGGTTGGATGGAAGCATAATTTTCCTAGATATTATTCTTGAAAGTTCAAAAATAATTTTATATTTCATTAAGAAGTAAATTATCTATTGTTAGTTTTTTAAAAATAGTGGTATAATATATATAATATAAAATCTACTATTAGTTTTGCATTTGTTCACTGACTGTTATTATTTGAAGAATAGTTCTTCAGGGGCTTATTGTACCATGTATATATTACTATTACTGCTTGCTTGCTTTCTGAAGGATGGAAGGAAAATCCTGTAGAATTTGATTCTCTTTTTAATGAAAGTAAATACACATGGAGCTGGGGAAGCCCAGATATCCTGCCTATGTTTGCCAAAGGTAAGAGTCACTGATTATGTTTCCTCCAATAGTAAATAGGGAATAAGTCAATATGGTAGTTTTCTGTTTTTATATACATACTGTATTTGTTGATTTTACACAGATTTTACATTTTAACATTTCTGAAATAGGGATATTTAATTACAGTGATAGATGTGTCTGTTTAATTGGCATTGTTTTTTTCCTTCTTAGTTATACTTGAAATAGTGGTACATCATACAGTTAGATAGTATTTTGGATTCAATTAAATGGTATATGGCTCTATCACTTAACAGCTATATAATCTTGAGCAATTTATATAACCTCTCTGAGCTTCAATCTCCTTTTTATAAAATGTGATAATATTAGTTTCCGTCTCATAGGTTTATTTTTAGAATTAAATTATGTAATTCATGTGAAATATTTTGCATAGCACTTTTCACATAACTTCATTATAAATGGTGATGTTGAGGTGTGGTTCATTATACTTTGGTAAATCATTTTAAAAGTTAGTGGATATTCATATGAAGATTTAAACATTGGTTGGGCACAGTGGCTCACACCTGTAATCTCAGCACTTTGGGAGGCTAGGCAGGTGGATCACTTGAGCTCCAGAAGTTGGAGACCAGTCTGGGCAACAAGGTGAGACCCACATCTCTACAACAAACAAAAAATTGGCTGAGTGTGGTGGCATGTGCCTGTAGTCCCAACTACTCAGGTGGCTGAGGTGGGAAGAGTGCTTGAGAGCCTGGAATGTTGAGGCTGCAGTGAGCCATGATTATGCCACTGCACTGGGCAACAGAGCAACACCGTGTCTCAAAAAGAAAAAAAACAAAAGATTTAAGTGTTAAAATATATAGTTATAATTCCTATTTTAATATATTGAATATGCCATATATTTTGGCATTTAGTATAGATGGCATTTAACATATAATTTATTTAATTTGATATTTAATATATTGAATATAGCATTTAGATTTGTTGTTTGTTTATATGCATGATTCTGCAAACATTGGGACATCTCTTAAATAGAAAATTCATTTATATTCTAAAATCAGTTGGATGAATTTCATGTCATTAAATGCTTTTAAGTGGGAACAGAATGATTGATCATTTCACTTATCAGAAAGGATTTATAACATACTTAGTCATGAGTGTAATTAAAATAATGGGAACTATTGAAGATTATTACTTGTCCAGGAAGCAAAATATATATTGAGAATTTTACAGATGATAGTCATAGAACATTATTATACTGGGCGGACCAAAAAGCCCCAAACTGTTTGCCATTTATATATTGCCTTCTTTGGAAAGCAGTTTAGTTTTTTTGGGAGCTGGTGGTGGTAAGGATAGATTAAGTTGCTATGGCTTATCAAACTAACATTCTTGTTTCTGGCTACAATGGATGGGACAGGACCAATAATTGAATTAGAGATAGTCTAATAGGAATGTTCCCTATCTTATAGTGAGCAACAAACCCAGTCAGATCTTTTTATTTGGGATGTGGGAAGTAGAATGTTTGAGCTGTGGAATAGGGTCATTAGAGCTGAACTGGTGCTATAAAGATTGTATTATTTTATTATATCTCTTTCTTTTGTTTTGTTTTCTTTTTTTGAGACGGAGTTTTGCCCTTGTTGCCCAGGCTAGAGCACAGTGGAACAATCTCAGCTCACTGCAACCTCTCCGCCTCCTTGGTTCAAGTGATTCTCCTGCCTCAGTCCCCTGAGTAGCTGGGATTACAGGCGCACATATACCACACACCACATCTATTTTTAGTAGAGATGGGGTTTCATCATGTTGGCCAGGCTGGTCTTGAACTCCCAGCCTCAGGTGATCCACCTGCCTCGGCCTCCCAAGATACAGGAATTACAGGTGTGAGCCATCACGCTAGTCATATCTCTTTCTTATTACCTGCAAGAGCCTATCAAACTCAGAAATTCACTAAACTGATTAGATTCTTAATACAGTCTTGCAAATGTATGAGATTATTATATCTGTTGACCCCTTCAAACTCTTTGGCAATAAGCAATATTTATTCTCTTATAAGTTGAGAAAAATATGCATAGTTTATGAATAAGAGCAGTGAAATATTTGAATTTTCTTCTTATGTTAAGAAGGTTTGTACACCACACATCTTCATCTATTTTAGATTGTAGCATTCTAAGGGGTACACATGTTTTGAATGGTTTAATCCTTAAAGGGAGACAACTATTGTGCTTATTTTTGTTATATTGCTATTAGAGTTGTGATTTTGGTATGTTAATTAACATATAGTGAATCTGTGAAATTAAAATATGTTATTTTGAGGACAAAAGCAATAGAATACATTAAAGTATGTAGCATGGTCCATAGGACATAATATACATAAATGTTAATTATTCCTCCCATTTTTCTCTTCCCCATCATAATGAACAATGCTTTGTGAAAATTCTGGTTACTCACAAAAATCTGTGAATGACTATCTCATATTTTATGATAGTTTAAAAGATTTTGTAAAAAAATTATTTTTTCCAAATTTCCTTTTCAGGTGCTAGTGGAGACCATGTTTATACATACAGTTATGATGCTAAAAGAGAGGATTTTGGTGCTCAAGATGCAACAAAACTGGATACGTGGGTTTTTGATAATGTTAAGGTTTGTGCTATTGAGTGGTTAATATACAAAAGCATATTTTATCTGAAGTATTGGAGACTGTATTTCAAGTTTTTTCTGTTTGCATGAGCTTTAAAAGTTTTATATTGTAGCACACTGTTCTGAATTCTAAGATTTAATTATAAAAAATTACACATTCTCAATAAACAAGAGAAGTTTTAAACTTATTTGTTTCTATGAGTAAAATGAGCCCTAGATTAGGATTTAGGAAACCTGTTTTTCATTTCTAGTTTGTGATTCATCCTGGGTAAATTTTGATCTTTCATTGACCTTGGAATCAGTCTCTTGTAGTAATGGACCATGTGAGATATATGAAAGCCTTTGGGAAAATGCTGTTCAAATATAATACATTTATAATAACAAAGTATATGATTTTTTTAAAAAAATTATACTTTAAAGAAAATTAGATAAGCAGATTATATAGCCAAAACAAATTAGCAAATTGATCATAATAAAATCTATGGTTTCTTTAAGTACTAGAGTTTTTTGAACATTTTATAGTGATAATTATCATAGTTTCATGAGGAATACAATACAATTTATATTCTCAAAATTGTGTGAAAATCTCAATTGTGGACAATGTCTCTCTTCTTTTAACAGTGCATTATTCCTCATCTCCAAGTAACAACTCATAATTCATCCATTATAAGAAGCTTTGATTGACACTTCTTTTTTCTAATAGTGTCTTTTGAACTGACTTTGTGGACTTCTCCATGATATAGCCATTTTTGTTTGTAAATGTACTCCTCAGTATATATCTGCCTTTTTCTTTGTATTTGCTTAGCAGAAATTGAGTGCTCTAAAATTCATGACTAAACCCTATTTTTTTCCAAGGATCTTTTCCCTTGAAATTTTCTTTTTACTTTTAATATATACTTTTGTCAACAGGGAAAACTTTCACCTTAAATAAAATCTCTTTAAGAAAATGATTAGCAAATTATTTTGCTAATCATCACTTCTTAACATAATGTACTAATATTAATATCTGCATGAAAGCCTTTGGCTTCTAATTTCATATGTGTAGCTAAAATCCCTCCAAAATCATGGAATTGATTCTTTGCGAATGGACATATTTAGCTGGTAGCTGGCCTGATTTTCATGTCTTTCTTCCTTTCTTTATTTCAACACCACTAGTCTTGACACGGTAGTGAATAGAAAAAAAGATTTGCACATGACTTCTTCATAAAATATGGTAGATATATATTAACCAAGTTATAATGAAAATATGAAGTCATCAGCATTGGTAAGTGATGTGAAGGAAAAATACAGACCAAGAATGTATCTTCAGAAAAGGAAGGCTAAGAGGTTTGAGATAATCTCAGAAGAGGTATAGGAGACAAAGAAATGGATAGGGATGGATTGGTATGGAAAGGTATTGCAGGCCAGCAGCATTATGTAAATCTTGGTCAAGAGTCAGCATAATGGATTTGAGGAAGTGAAAGAAGGGAGGTTAGTGTGGCAGGAGGACTGCCTGGGAGCCAGGTCTCAGAAGAGGCTAGAGAGTGAGTTAAGGGTTTTACTTTTGAACTGCATATCCTGGCTAGAGACTCATGCTTAATTCAAGCCAAACAGTTTCCAGATCCATGCAGTTTTCTACTCACCTGTTTTTTGTAATTGTGGTAAAAAAAATACAAATGCAAAATACAAAATTTACTGTCTTAAGCATTTTAAATGTTTGCAGACAGTCCCCAGCTTAACAGTGATTTAACTTTTGATTCTTTTGACTTTCCGCCAGTGCAAAAGCCATACATATTTAGTATAAACCATACATTGAGTACACATACAACCATTTTGTTTTTTACTTTCAGTATAGTATTCAAAAATTACATGAAATAGTAATTATTATCTCACTTATCTCACATTATCAACACTATCAAAAAATGGGCTTTATGTTAGATGATTTTGCCCAATTGTAGGCTAATGTAAATGTTTTGAGTATGTTGAAGGTAGTGTAAACCAAAAATAAAATTCTAAACACCACCCCCCCAAGCATCTCAATGAACTTTCTCAGCCAGGGCGCTTTTAAAAGCTTTTAAAATGCAACCTGAGAGGCTGATTCAGGTCATGAGGGGAGGTGGGTGTCGGACATGCCTCATTATACCTCTCTGACATTAACCTCAACACAGACCTTAAAGTCTAATAAGAAACATTTTACAACCTATTCTCTCTGAAACCTACTATCTGAAGGGTCCCTCTGCAAATAAGAACTTTGGATTCCACAGTCTTTTATCTTAACCCAGACATTCCTTTGTTTTGATCTCAAGTCTTTAGAGAAACTCAACCAATTGCCAACCAGAAAGTTTTTAAATTTCCCCCCAATCCCCACTTTGAGTTGTCCCACCTTTCTGAACCAAACCAATGTATTTCTTAAATATATTTGGTTGAAGTCTCATGTCTCCCAAAAATGTATAAAACCAAGCTGCACCCCAACCATCTTGAGCACATATTCTCAGGATCTCCTGAGTGCTGTGTCATGGGCCATGGTCACTCATATTTGGCTCAGAATAAATCTCTTCAAGTATTTTATAGAGTTTGACTCTTTGTGGACAGTAGGCCAGACTAAGCTATGATGTTTGGTAGGTTAGGTATGTTACTGGCGGAAGGTATCTGAATTACTGGCAACAAATCCGTAAGGATCTGCAGCAACCTCAATTCTTACCTCCCCAGAAGAAAAACTTTGACTAGGGCCATAAGGTAGAAGAAGAGACCAAGGCAGGAGTGGAATTTTATTTACAAAAGCTTTAGAACAGGAGAGAATGGGAAGTATGCCTAGAAGTGAGCACCGAGGTCAAGTGCAGTGTTTAATCTTGATCCTAGGACATTATAGGCTGGCCCCTTTCCATGATTCTTCCCTTAGGGTGGGGCGCCTGCATGTGCAGTGCCTTCCTTAATGTTGGAAGGTGAGCATGCAGTGTGTTTAGAAAGTTGTACACACACCCATCCGAGGCTTTCTTTCCTTTTCTGGTGGAGTGCCCCCTGACAGGCATACTACACCATTTGGTCTCTTAATGCACATGCCTGAGAATGCATCTCTCTGGTGCTTGCATTCAGTTAACACTTTAGTGCGGCAAGTGTGGACCATCAGGAAATGGCCTCTCCCTGGTGCCAGCTGCCAATCTACTACTTTTAGAGAGGCAGTGTGATAATTGCTGAATCATCACCTGACATTCCTGGTGGGTTAGGGAAGACCTCTCTCTTGCCCCACTCATGCCTGTCTAACTACTGTAACAGGTATATTACATGCATTTTTGACTTACAATAGTTTCAATTTAGGATGGGTTTATTGGGATATAACCCCATTGTAAGTGAGGAGCATCTGTAATTTAGTAATGTTAAGTATATTCATATTGTTGTGCAACTAATCTCTAGAATATTTCATCTTGCAAAACAAACTCTGTACCCATTAAACAATAACTCTGGCCGGGTGCAGTGGCTCACGCCTGTAATCCCAGCACTTTGGGAGGCCGAGGTGGGTGAATCACGAGGTCAAGAGATGGAGACCATCCTGGCCAACATGGTAAAACTCCGTCTCTACCAAAAATATAAAAATTAGCCGGGCGTGGTGGCACATGCCTGTAGTCCCAGCTACTTGGGAGGCTGAGGCAGGAGACTCGCTTGAACCCGGGAGGCGGAGGTTGCAGTGAGCCGAGATCGTGCCACTGCACTCCAGCCTGGTGACAGAGTGAGACTCCGTCTCAAAACAAACAAACAAAACTATTCATTTCCCCCTCCCCCAACCCCTGGCAACCACCATTCTACTTTCTGTTTCTATGCATTTGACTACTCTAGGCACCTTATATCATAAGTGGCATCATACAGTCTATGTCTTTTTGTGATTGGCTTATTTCACTTAGTATAATGGCCTCAAAGATTCACCTGGGTTGAATCTATTCACTTTAAAAATCTTAGTTCGTGCATCATCTTCTCTATTATGTCTTCTGTGACTTCTCTTTGCTCTACCCTATTTCTACTTTGACTTAGATAACCCTCCTCTATGTTCCCTTAATACTTTATTGTGCTATACTGTAACTGTTCATACATTGACATATTCCCCTTCAATATACATCTTGTTGGCAGAGATACTGACTTTTTCACACTGTTAACTTTAAACCCCTATCAGAGGCTGGGCGCAGTGGCTCAAGCCTGTAATCCCAGCACTTCGGGAGGCCAAGGTGGATGGATCACTTGAGGCCAGGAGTTTGAGACCAGCCTAGCCAACATGGTGATACCCTGTCTCTACTAAAAATACAAAAAAAATAGCTGAGCATGGTGGTGCATGCCTGTAATCCCAGCTACTCGGGAGGCTGAGGCACAAGAATCACTTGAACCCAGAGGTAGAGGTTGCAGTGAGCCAAGATTGTGCCGCTGCACTCCAGCCTGGGCTGGGCGATAGAGACCCTGTCTCAAACAACAACAACAACAAAACAACAACAACAACAACAACAACAACAATTCCCCTATCAGAATTGTTTGGTACATGAATAAGTATACTAACTTAGATTAGATCATACCTGTGTAATAGGGAAGAAAATAAAAGTTTACTTCTATCTTAAGTAAAGATAATGTCAGCAGTAGGCAGCTGAGCATTGATGCAGTCCAGGGTGCTATATTGGCTCCACAGTGACATTGACACTCAGTCTCCTGAAGTTTTCCTCTAACCTCAGAGCGTGAGTTTTGTCTTCAAGGTTATGTCATGACTCAAGATACCCTTGGAGTTCCTGCCCTTATGTTAATGTTTTAGGTCAACAATATGAAGAAGAAAAAAGGATCTTCTTTCCTACTGAATTATATTTATTTCAAAGAGCCTTAGACCCACATAGCTTTAAGACTGAAATATTTGACTTAAATCTTATTGGCCAAAACCACAAAGGCACATCTAGCTGCAAGAAAGGATAGGATGAGCACATCTAGCTCCAAGAAAGGATTACGTAGCTGAATATATTGTACCAGCTATAGAAAAATTATAGATATAATTCAAGTCATTTGCTCAGTTTTTTGTTTTGTCAGCTTTCAATTATGTGTTTAACTTTTAATTCTTTTCTCTTAAAGAACTTATCATTTTCTCTAGTTTTAAATTTTCTTAGGGGTTAATTATAATGTATATGAAAGTTAGGGGCAATTTTATACTTTTGAGACAGATGATAGCAGGTTACATATTATATTAATTTATTTCTATTCTTGAATAGCTAGTTCTCTAATTGCACCATTTGTATTTTTTAACATAGTAATGAAGAATTATTTGAAAAAAATACTTAAATACTTCAGACTTTTGTTGAAAAATTAAATATCTCTTGTTAAAAGTTAACATCTTCTACAGTTAAAGGCATTTATGTGAACAACAAAGATGTATCTTAGATAGCCTGTTAACTTATTTTAAAATAATTTAAAAGTAGTCTTCATAGTTTTGAACCCATATTCATGCATATATGAATACAGGGTGAATCATTTGCCTTAGAAGGGTTTATGAATCTAGTTTATCATTATTAAATTAGCATAATAATCTTCAAATTTTATTTTAATTAATTATTCCCAGCCTCACCCTGCCAAGTGGTATTTTATGAATTTGATGCTTTTCTGTTACATGATTTGAAGAACACATTCTTGTTGGGGCAAAGGAAGTAATGAGGAGGCTATTTGCAATGTTCTAAAATTGGAGATTATGGTTGGACTAGGTTGGTAGTACACAGGACAATGAGAAGTGGTCCAGTTCTGAAATATTTAAAAATAATAAATGATTCTTAAACTGGTAACACTATTACTATTTTATTTTTGGCTCTTGCCAAAATATGTCTTCAATCTGCTGTGTTTTATTAAGTTAGATGTGAGATTAACAACATTATGAGATCTCTATGAAATTATGATCCCGATCCCCTTTGTAACACCTTTTTTTGGCCTTCTTATAACAAACAGCTAGCTCATTGAACATAGATGTCTGAGCTGATAGCAAAGACGTTGTGTTGGTAGGTCACAGATTTAAATAACGTGAGATAATTTAATTTTGTACTTATGCATAAATTTAAATGTTTTCATCAGTATTATTTTAAAATAAAACAAATGAACTAAATATTTTAACTCATTTGTTATATGTAGGACTTCTTTCATCATGCCAGGAACAACCAGTCTTTGTTTTCTAAAATAAATGAAGAGAAAATAGTTTTTTTCTTACATTTATTAGGAATAGATACAAATGGACATGCTCATCGACCATCCTCGAGGTAATTTAATGCATGCTATGTTTAATTGTATTTTTTAGGGGAAACATCTATTCTATTGAACTTTTAAATTATTATAATGTTTTCTTTGGAATTATAACAACAGAGCTAATATTTTAAATAACTACTGTAATGTATATTAAGTTCTTGATTATATGAGATTTCTGATGTAGTGGTTTAAATCATATGTGCTGTATCCAGATGACACGTCAATATAAGTAAAATATATCCTGTACATATTCCATAATCTTCATTTACTGAAGCAGAGAAAAAAAATATCTAAAATATCTATATATTTTAGAAATATTTTCAGTGAATCTTGAAAATAAAAGCATTCTATGGTATTAACTTTTATATCACCAAAAGATGTAATTATCTATTCCTTGTGTATTCCGTTTAATTAGTATTGTATCTAGCAAATAAATTGTATAAATTTTTGTATACCATAATTCAGTAACACTCCTTATATATAACAGCAAATATTTTTCTCACTTTTGAAGACCATAAGTAAAAGGAAGATACCATGTTATTCTCTTATTTCTTATTTTGCATTTGGTTTAGATTAGCCTAACAGCAGCTGTAAAACCTATTGGGTTAGCTACCAGTAATGAATACCTCACAATCCCCTTCTTAAACGTGAGGCACTGTTGTAATTGATGGAATATTCGTATCGAAAGAACCTTGTTCAGTTGTATGGCAATCTCAAATATAATGTGTTCAAAGCGTGCTATTATATTTTATATCACAAGCACTTTAGGGAATGAAAATATTCTATACTTGAAATGATACTTTTAATTTGGCCAGAAGAGTATAGTTTATGTAGTGAGAGTGAGAGACATGAAAGTCATCAATCTCATTTAGGACTTAAAAGGGTTTATTAAAATATATTTGTTAATCAGTCCCCTCCTTTTAAGTCATTTTTGAAAACTATTTTGGGTTATTTTGCTTCATTAAAAGGAGAAAAAAATTATTTCAACAATCTAGAGTGCTCTGATTTTAAAATATTTAAGATGAAATCTAAAAGCATTTCAGAAGTTACTGATTTTGAATGTAATAAATCCACATTGAATACATTTGATTTCTCCAAATTAATTTAATTTGTTCCTCTGTTTCTTTATACATAGAGACTACAAGGATAATATTAAAAAAGTTGATGATGGAGTTAAAGAAATCGTGTCTATGTTTAACCATTTCTATGGAAATGATGGGAAAACAACATTTATCTTTACCTCTGACCATGGAATGACAGACTGGGGTTAGTGTGTCTTTAATTGATATGTACCTTACAATTAAAGTAGTGATAAATGTAGCTGGCAAATATTTTATGATATTGAGAGGATTAGATGTTTTGGTATATACAAAGTGTCTAGCACATAATTTTGTGCTTAAAATGTTAGCCTAAAAAACAACTGATCTTATATTAAAAATATTTTCTCTAACTAAAAAATGAATATATTCTCATTTACAAATGAGAAACTAGAGGAAAATGGAGAAGAAAATAAAAAGTAACTATTATTTATCTACAGAGAATTAAGTGTATATGTTGGCAGAGGGAGTGGTGTTAAGATGGTATTACTGAGGGACTGATGGCTGCTGAAATTCTGTCCCGGATAAGCCTGTGCACCCTGTGAGATTCCCAAGGCAAATGCAATGTGTGCACAGAGAACAAAATAAAGCAAAGATGAAATTTTTTTTTTCAAAAGCAAATCACAATATGAATTTCTAGTGATTTGAATTCCACTTTATAAAGGACTTCTTTTGGCTCTACCTGCCAGAGTGGCCTGGAAGAAAAAGACCCGGAGACCTTGCCATCTTCTCCAGAACAGACTAAGTCTCTACTGCTTGCCCCAAGCTTGGGTGGTTACTGCCCAAGGGAGCTCTCTGTTCTTCCTGTCTGCAGTGCTACTCTGGCAGCAGCAACATTTCTTCCATGTCTTATTGTTATTATTTCTATTCTTTCAAACATAGTTACTCAGCAGGCATTCTGGTTTTTTTGTTTTAGTTTTTGCCTGTTTGTTGTTGTTTCTCTAACTTGCTTTATAGGAATATTGCCAAACTAATTGTCATAAAAGATTGTAACCATTTGGTAATGTAGTCACTATAATTAACAATATATGGATCAACTCTTCAAAACAAACTATTTAAAAAATATTTAGTTGTAAGTTAGTTCTTCTATATTTGTCTTATTATTCTTGGTATCTTGTTTGTAGGTTCCCATGGGGCTGGCCATCCCTCAGAGACTTTAACTCCTTTAGTCACTTGGGGAGCCGGAATCAATTATCCCCAAAGAGTATCAGCTCAGCAATTTGATGATTCATTTTTGAAAGGTACAAGCATTTCTTTACTGTGTTTATAAATACAGCCTCTTAAAATAAGAACAAAGTTTAATTTTTTAAGAAATCACTTTTCAAATTTTAGTTGTAAATCCCTCATTTTGTCATTTGTGCCGTTACTGTTTCTATGCAAACACTACAAGGGATTGTTGGTTTTTCTCTTCTCAAAGAGCCATTTGTTGAACCCTTCCCAGCACACCACTGCTAATAACTAGACCTTTCTGAATGTCTCAGCCGATACACTGAACTTTCAATGTTCTTTTATTCATTTATTAATTAATTTGAATGTGAGGTAGAGTAAATAAAAATTAAATAAGAGGAAATTTAAGGTTTCATAGAGGTAAATTATCAGTTTGATTGAGATTTTTCAACTCAAGCAAAGTACATACTATCAGTTATAAAATCACACTATCTACAAGATATCTCTATTAGATAAAAAGCAAGAGGTAGTACTGAGCTATTTCAACCCTAGGCCCTAATGAAGTCAGAAGAGCACAGTGAATAATGCACTCAATAGCATGTCTTCAGTAAGTAATGGTGCATTTTTCAGAGGGCGATTTCTTATATGTTTGTAAGTGCTGATGGAGAGCATCATGCCAACATTCCAGTTTGCCATAGGAGCTACCTTTCTGACTGCTCTGTGATAAATGGATTAGATTGGATCAAAATAGAAAGTAGGATAAATAGTATGTTTGTATTTATGAGATTTAACTTTATTTTGGCATTTGATTTCTCACTGAATTGGTGTTTTAGAATCACATGATTTCAAGAATTGTCACAAAATAAATGCATTTTTTCTCATATGAATATTAACTATACATTTTAGAGAAAAGGAATGTGCACTTTTTCATCAACTGATTATTGTGAATTTTTGGCAGTTGACTAGTAGAGTCAGAAACACATTTTAAACTTTAATTAGCTTATTGAATGAAATTTTATTATACAATATCTTATAACTCTTTTGGCAGTATATCCTAAAGCCATTAAATCAAAACTTGGTCTCTCATAATCACTTGTTTCGATTTCTGTTTGATGCAATTTCTGAATTTATGTGTAGCAAAATGGAAGAATGAGCCTATCTTTGAAGGCAATTTTAATAATAACTCAATATACTATGTTAACATTTGTGATTAGTGACTACAGGAATATCACAACTACAGTTTTAAGTGTTTTGGGAGCAACTGCCATCACAGAAAAAAAGAGAAGCTTGAATTAATTAACTTCCTATCAATTGCCTTCATAACTCTCTCGAACAGGATTGTAATGAGTTGTCAATGCTGACAGTTGTTACCATTGTGCTTTTTCTCTTCCATCTTTCCTTCCTCAGCCTCTGATATTTTGAAACAATTATCTCCCAAAGAGCATTTAAGAAGCTTAATAAATCATCACAGGAAACACCAAATATTTACTTTTAAAAAATTATTTAAAAAAATATACCTTTGCCTTTAAGCATGATTTTTATTCATACTTGGCTTAAAATAGACATTTCTAATACCTATGTTTTCCGTAAGTATTGGGCACTCCTAAAATCAAATGATTTATTCTTTTTTAAATCTTAACATCAGATCTTGTGTCTGATTTTATCTTTCAGAGTGGAGATTGGAGAACTGGAAGAGGCTAGATGTCAATCAGGTATCCATTTCGATTTTATTACATTCAAATTTAATTTTATCTTCTATAAGGAGGTTAGTCAAAGACTATAAAAAATACATAATATTGACAAATTCTTTTCAAAACATTTCAGTTACTAAGGGGAATTCTTTTAGTGCAAATATTTTAGCTCAACTAATCTCTCTTGTGGCAAAACAAACAAAACTTCAAGTGAAAATAAAAGACTTCTTCCAAATAACATTGGATAGTTATTTGTTATGTAAATTGAAGTTTGCATGCCTGTTAAATTTCTGTGATTGCTTTTCATGATTGTATTGCTTAATTTAAGCACAGATCTATTAAAATTCCGGTTATGGATTTCTTTCCTATAGTATGTCAGTTACATTTTCTTTTTGTTAACACATATTTTACCTTTACTTCTAACCAGCAACCTTACAAATGCAATGGGAAAAAAGTGATGAGATTATAAATTACTCAGCTAGAAACCTTCTGTTAGAGGAAAATGTATAGCCACTCTGATAAAGTTAGACTAGTAGCATTGTCTGTAAATATGAAGCACAGAATTGTCATTGTTAAAAACATGCTACTTTAATAGCCATTTTCGCTATTTATAGAAGGTATAGCATCATTGGGATATGGCTTCCAAAGTGGCAGGAGCATCTTGCCTTCCAGGTCACCACACAAGCTGAGCTTACTTACTGTGGTGGACAAACCAAGGTCTAGGGTCTCACTTTCAGACCTGTGGTTGTAGAAACGTGTTTCTTCCCAGCATAATAAGAATGGTCTTCTCCCAGGATAGATGCATACTACCCAAGTAAATGAACATGAACATATTAAGTCAGAATAGCAATTTATTAATTTGCAATTAAAATCACTGTCAAAAGACAGGAATGACTTGAAGATCACAAAACAAGAACATCTCTTATTCATAGCCAGACCAGATCATAATCAGCAATTGAACATAGATTCAGTTACTGCTCTCTGAATTGTCAGTCTGTTGGCGAACATTCCTGCTTCAGATCTCCATCAAATGAGAATCTCTTCTTCTATTCATTCGTTCTACTAACACTGTGATGTGTCTGTGGTGTGTTTCAACTTTGTACTAAGTGTAAGTATTTAGTGGTGAGTAAGGGCAGACTTAATCCCTGTCCTGGGAAATTTATACCTTAGGGGTAAGAACAGATACTCATCAGTCTGTTGTACAAGTACATGTAAACTTGAAGCTGTGGTAACTACTACAAAAGAGATTTGTGCAGCAGTGAGACTGTAGAGTGGATGTGTGTGATATACTGTGGTCAGCAAAGTCTTCCTGAGGAGTTGAGGATTGAGCTAAGATTCATGAATAAATAGGAATTAGCAGGCCAAGGCAGTAAGAGGAGGGCTTTTCAGGCAGAGGAAATGCATACACTAAGTTCTGGTGAGAGGTTACATGGTGTATTAAAGGGTCTTGAAGAAAGCCGTTATACAGCAATAGAAGCCATGGGGTGATGTGAGGCAGAAGAAGGGAGGCACAGACCCTTCAGGGTCTCATGGGCCTTGTGAACTTAATTCTGAAAGTTCTAAGAATCCTTGAAGAGTTTGAAGCCTAGAGAGTGACATGATGTGGTTTTTTGTGTGTGTGAGAATTTCCCTGGCTGCAGCGTGGAGAAGAGATCAGAGGTGGCTGACAGTGGATTCTGAGGGAAAAGGAAAAGGTGACTAGAAAGACTTTGGAGATTTCCAGTTTTCTGCAGGATGGTACCTGGAGGACAGTCTAAATAGTAGGAAGTGAGAAAGATTGAGAGCCTGGGAACAAACTTGATGAATTCCAACTTTAAGTGAGAGAGTAGTGAAGGTATCTGAAAAGGAGGAGCCAGTGAGATAGAAGAAACTCTGCTGTGTGGTGTTGAGGCCAAGAAAGGAGTGGCCTATGCCATACTGCTGAAAGGTCTAGTAATGCCAGCAGCACTTGTAGCTATCATTATCACAGGCTTATTATGTGCCAAGTACTTTATAAGTTTTATCTCATTTAATCCTGTCATACCTCCTGTCATAAATACAAGGGAAAAACTTGTATTTATTTTTTTAACTCATAAAGAAATCGAGCAATTGGAGGGTTAAAAAACCTGCCTGAAAATTTGGAGCTGGGCATTCTCAATTCCGAGTACTTCACTGCCTGGAAAATTATAAGGACTTATATAAACATAGTCAATCAGATTTAGAAAATGGGTGGTTAGCTCTCTTAGAGAGAGCAGTCTATGGAATGATAAAAGGTCAGAGTGAGCCACAGTGGGCAGAAGAGTGATGGGAAGGTGAGGAAGTGAAGATAGAAAAAAGATGAACAAGTCTTCCGAGAAAATGACCTTGAAGAGGAGATATCCAAAATGGTATTTGGGATCTTTTGACTAAAGAGCCTCTTCTCTGGTTTATGTCTTTTTTGGACATCACTGGCTGGTCAAACCTCCTTCTGATACTTTGTTTTTCTAGTTAATATATACATTTCTCCAGTTAAAGTCTACTCTTGATATTCATTTTATGTCTAAATAAGGCATCCTTGTATAATACTGAAAAACTGTTACATAAAATGGTCAAATTCTTAGCTAATAGGATAAGTAATTTTTTGTTTTAGTATGTTTTACATTTAGGGCTTTTACTGGTTTCTTTTCAAATTTTTTTTGTAGATTCATATACGTCTAGCAAATGACACTTTTAGAGATTAATATCTTTTTATATTAAATACATGTTTGAAGGTAACTGATTATAACAAATATCATGGTTATATTCCAAAATATGGTTGTATTACATTATTTAATTTCTTTGTTGATGTCCATAGACTTCTTAGAATTGAGCTTTTTTATTTGTAGGCTGATATTGCACCATTGATGACTTCCCTTATTGGAGTTCCCTTTCCTCTTAACTCAGTGGTAAGGAATAAAATTTTATTATCAACTCTCAGTATAAAAAAAAACTATTGCACAGTAAAATTTACTTTTTTATGTGTTTCTGAATAATCTGGGAGTCTTTTTTTTTGTTTGTTTGTTTTTTTAGACGGGGTCTTGCTGTGTTGCCCAGGCTGGTCTTGAACTTCTGGGCTCAAGCAGTCCTCCCATCTCAGCCTCCCAAGTGTCTGGGATTACAGGCATGCACCACTGCTTCCAGCTTATATGATCTTTGATTACATTTAAAACTATATATTCCTGTATATTTATTTCTAAATATGCAGTACCTCATAATTGCTTGTGTATTACATTCTGTAGCATGGAACATGAGCCAAATAGCTTTTCTTTAAATACTTTAATTTTCTAAAATGTGTATGATTTATATCTTTGTATTCTGGTTGTAAGTGGTAGAAATGTGTAAGTAATTTTTTTATTACAAGGAGCAAAAACTGACTTCGTTTAAAGGGAAGTTATTGAAAAGATATTGGTGATTTGCTGAAACAAAGTGGTGCTTGAAAACCAGGCTTGGAATAACCTGGAACCAGGATATCTGGAGACTTGGAAGAAGGAACCACAGCCATGATCCCATGGCAGAGCTGTTCTCAGGGCACTGACATAGAGTAGCATTATACCTTAGTTTCTATCCCTTGACTATCAGGAGTCAAATTCCAGATGGTCTAGCCTGGATTGTAATCAGCAGGTCCCTGGATTATAAACCTAACATGCTGTATCTAATTGGCAAGATTTCTCAACAGAAAATAGTAATGCTGTTAAGAATGGGCCCTGCATACTGAAATGCCGAAAATAACTATTTCAACCAGCCACTCTTATTAGCTCTTCAAAATCAAATGTACTCTTTAAAAATAATGTTATTTAACCCAGAATGCTGAGTAATATGACCCCAACAGTCATAGTGTTTGTGTATATGTATAATGAAACAAAAGTTTAACAGAATAGTCCTTACTCTTATTATGTACAGTACAGTCTGATATGTCTGAAGTCTTTCATTTTAAGTAGGCTGGCTGTGGCCTACCATAGTAATTGTTTTTTGTGTGTGAAGCACTCAGTTCACTGCCTAGAACATAGTTATCTCTCAGCCAATGCCAGGTGTTAGTGAATTTAATTCATCTCTTGCTTTGCTTATCTTAATACATCTACTTTATGAGAAAATAATAGAACATTTTCAGTTATAGTTTTAAAAGATTTTCATTTAACTATTTCAATTATTTATTTGTCCATATGCCTTATCTTTATTGCTTTTCAGTCTGTTTTGTTTTATAAGAATAGCCTGAGCTGTCTGAATACTATCAATAAGCTGGTGTTTGTTATTTGCAGGGAATCCTTCCTGTGGATTATCTTAACAACACTGATCTCTTCAAAGCAGAGAGCATGTTTACAAATGCAGTACAGATTCTTGAACAGTTCAAGGTAAAAAAAATTTAAAAGGCACACACAAAATGGACAGTACTACAATTTAAATATTGAATATATTAAGGGAAAATACTTGATTTTGTTTTTTAACTATTTCCCTGTAAATTTACCCTTAAATTTTACGTATTTGACTTATGTTTCACATTTCTGAAGTGTAGGTTCTATGGCTTAGTCTGAGGGCATCAAATTGTCTTTGAGGAGTATGACTGAATGTAAGATTACCACGTATGCTTACAACGACTGCAAGTCAATTCTTTAACTATTAGAATTTGCCCCATAGAAGTCTTATTAGAGATTGCAACATTTCTTGTCATTCCATGTACGTTGTGAGATTCCTTAAGAGTTAAAAGAGGTGACTCTTTGACTGAAACCTTCTGTTATTCTTAACGCTTTTAAGAATAAGCGGTTTGGCTTGTTTTATTTTCAGAGTTAAGGAAGTACAGTTTTAATTACAGTATGTTATTTTGCAAGATTGATATGTTTAATTCTCAGCTTATTGAGATAGTAAGAAAATGTTAAATTTTTCTTTAAATATTTATGAAACAATATAGTAACATAAAATTTCATTTATTTTCAAAGTGGTTAACCATCCCTAAAGAATCATTTTAATGGATGTTTATATTTCAAAATGAAATTCATTTTTTTCTCATTTGTAATATTTTCATACTTGGTTCCCAGGTGAAAATGACTCAGAAAAAAGAAGTTACTTTACCATTTTTGTTTACACCATTTAAGTAAGTCCCTTACATTTTTTTTATTAACTTGAAGGAAAGAATTTTCCACTGAGTTTGCAGTTTTTCACTGAGTGATAGGATTAGTTTACTTACACAGTTTGCCATTTTATATACATTAGTGTAAACTCCAAATTGAAATCCTCTTCTATTACTGTTGTTAAATAGTGAGCCAGGTGCTAGATAACTTTGAATGGCTGGAAGAGGGATGGGGGAATGGAGAGATACATGAAAAATATTAAGGAGATGGACTCCACAGGGCTTGACTAGTTGACTAGGAAGGTGTGGGGGCAGGAAAGAGTGTGACTTCCTGGCACTTGGCTTGGTTGATTAGGAAGATGCTGGTTCCATATGGCTTATTGAAAGAAGAACTAGTTTGGGAGACAAAGATGAATGTTACTAAGTTCAACTTACATTTGAAGATATCAGTTAATTAATTAGAAAGAGGGGCTTGGATCTCAGAAGATGTATGTTGCTTGTGAAGATTTTGAAGCCATAAGAAAAAGATAGGCTGGGCGCAGTGGCTCTTGCCTGTAGTCCCAGCACTTTGGGAGGCTGAGGTGGGCAGATTTCTGGAGCTCAGGAGATCGAGACCAGCCTGGGCAACATGGTGAAACCCTGTGTCTACTAAAAATACAAAAATTAGCCGTGCATAGTGGCGCATGCCTGTAGTCCCAGCTACTTGGGTTGCTGAGCCTGGATAATTGCTACACATGTAGGAGGCTCTAGAATTCTCGGAGACATCAGCTCCTACTGGGTGAATGTATTAGGGTTCTCTAGAGGGACAGAACTGATAGGATAGATGTATATCTGAAGGGGAGTTTATTAAGGGGTATCGACTCACATAATCACAAGGTGATATCCAGAATAGGCCATCTGCAATATGAGGAGCAAGGAAGCCAGTCTGAGTCCCAAAACCTCAAAAGTAGGGAAGCTGACAGTGTAGCCTTCAGTCTGTGGCCAAAGACCAGAGAACCCCTAGCAAACCACTGGTGTAAGTCCAAGAGTCCAAAAGCTGAGGAATTCCGAGTTTCATGTTCAAGGGCAGGCAGCATCCAACACAGGAGAAATATGAGATTGGAAAACTCAGCAAGTCTGCTCATTCCACGTTCTTCTGCCTGCTTTATTCTAGCTGTGCTGACAGCTGATTAGATGATGCCTACCCAGATTGAGGGTGGGTCTGCTTCTCCCACTCCACTGACTCACAAGGTTAATCTCCTTTGGCAGCAATGTCACAGACACACCCAAGAACAATACTTTACAACCTTCAATCAAGTTGACACTCAATATTAACCATCACAGTAGGCAAAGAGGAGAGCCGACTTTGGTGAGCAGCAGATTTTTGCTATCCCAGGTCCAGGAAGATGTGTTTTCCTTGAATCAGGAAAGGGAAGATTTAGATTACAGACCTGGCTCTGCACTACTGACTGTGTGGGGCTTGCATCTTTGAGGTTCACATTCAATTAGCAAGGATTTGCTGTTGACCAATTAAATAGAAATTGTTTTATCTATGAATCTTAAAGATGTGATTGAATGACTTCACTGGAATTATTTGTGACAACTTCTGTTGCACTAGTGTGATATTCATAAATTAGAAAAGCGGCCAGGCGCTGTGGCTCACGCCTATAATCCCAGCACTTTGGGAGGCCGAGGCGGGTGGATCACAAGGCCAGGAATTTGAGACCAGCCTGGCCAACATGGTGATACCCTGTCTCTACTGAAAATACGAAAATTAGCTGGGCGTGGTGGCGCATGCTTGTAATCCCAGCTACTCAGGAGGCTGAGGCAGGAGAATCACTTGAACCCAGGAGGCCGAGGTTGCAGTGAGCTGAGATCATGCCACTGTACTCCAGCCTGGGCAACAGAGCGAGACTCCATCTCAAAAACAAAAAAGAAAGGCATAAATATTGTATTACCCTCTGAATAATGTGGTTGTATACTTGACTTTGTTTGTGTGTATATATGTGTGTATAGGACAGTAAAAATAAAATGAAATTAGCATTTTGCAAGTTACAATCATATAAGATTGATTACCCTAAATATATCATTAGGATATTATGTTATTTACATCTCTTATGCTTTGAGATTTGTTAGTGGAATTGGTTCTGAGGAATATGTAAGTGTTCATACCTTTTTCAAGAAATATTGATTGACTAGTATGTGTTTTGTGGATATAGCAGTGAACAGGATAGACAAAGGCTTTGCATTCATAGAGTTTATTTGTACAGTAGTGTCACAGGCAAACTATAACCAAATGAAGAAGCGAATAAGAAACACATTATCAATTCCTTTTATGAAGAAAATACAAGGGCTGTTGAGAGTGAGAATAAGTGAAGGTTACTTTAGACCAGCCACTTCAGAAAGGCTGGTTAGGAGCCTGGCCAATGTGGTGAAACCCTGTCTCTACCAAAAAATATAAAAATGAGCCAGGCATGGTGACGCCTGCCTGTAATCCCAGTTACTCGGGAGGCTGAGGCATGAGACTCACTTGAACCCGGGAGGCGGAGGTTGCAGCAGTGAGCCAAGATCCCACCACTACACTCCAGCCTGGGCAACAGAGTGAGACCCTGTCTGGAAAAAAAAAGAAAAGAAAAGAAAGACAGGCTGGTTAGGGAAGGACTCTTCAGCAAGGGTTCAGGTGCACACTGCGCCCCCTTTTTCTATGTGACATGGTAACTGATCAGAGACTTCCCCTACTTTGATGTTCAGTGTCTACCTACACATACATATTTAGAGCCACTACTACCTTTGTGTCCTCTGGGGGCCTGGCAAGATGGCTGATTCCCATGTACTGGCTTACCCATCCTGGAGTGTAGTGACCAGTCCTGCCTGTAGACCTGTCTGGCTAAAAATCACCACTTGCTAAAAGCCTGCAATATGACCAAAAAGATCTAAGATAACATGAGAAATAGACTCTTGAGGTTGTATGAAATTCAAGGAACAGAACCAAACCTAAAAACATTAAAATTCTCAGAAATATTTAAGAAACTATCGCATCCATAAAACAAAAGCAGCATTAACTTTGCAAAATGTAGGTAGGTACTAGATGCATTAAAAATAACTCTTACATTTAATAAAATAAATATTTCATAAGAAGAATGCAACAAAAAACTTAAAGAAAGATAAATTGCATAAGAATGGTCCAAATGAGAGGCAGATCCTCCAAATTAGAAAAGGAAGTGTGTAGACCTCAAACTAAATGAAATGAATTTTAAGTAATAGATGGATAGAGTAAGAAGCTGGCAGAAATTAAGGACATGATGTATACATAGAAAACATACATTTCTTCATCTGCACCACCCCCCCACCAAAAAAAAAAAAAAATAACAATCAGAAAAGGGAAAAAGAAACATTTCAAACTTTACAAGAAAGCATGCTTCAAATATAAAGCACCCTCAGATGTGGCATGATTTTGAACAGTTGCTAGGACTGTGAGAAAGGGAATTCCTTTGAACATTGTCATGTGGGTCAAGGCTTTAAAGAAATGGATGAGAAAATCTAATTGTAGCATAAAACTTTGTTTTTCAGTGGATAGTATTTAAATAGTCATGATGATGTAAATATTGGTTTTCAGCTTTTAGAGTCAATCCTTGGACAAAGCAGAGAAGAATGAATTATGATTACCAAATAGAATGCAAATGTTAGCAGCCTTGAAAATGTACAAGTACAGTTAACAGGTTGGAAGGCAAAGAGGGAAGGAAATGTACATGGAATAGTGCCAGTTCTATTGTCTTCATGAAATAGAATATGGAGAATTTTATCTTTAGTTTAATTAGTCAGAGGTTTAGGTATTAGTTTTTGTTTTGTTTTGTATTGTTTTGAGACTGAGTCTCGTTCTGTTGCCCAGGCTGGAGTGCAGTAGCTCAATCTCAGCTTACTGCAACCTCCGCCTCCCAGGTTCAAGCGATTCTCCTTCCTCAGCCTCTGGAGTAGCTGGGATTACAAGCGTGTACCACCACGCCCAGCTAATTTTTGTATTTTTAGTAGAGATGGGGTTTCACCATGTTGGCTAGGCTGGTCTTGAACTCCTGACCTCGTGATCCACCCGCCTTGGCCTCCCAAAGTGCTGGGATTATAGGCATGAGCCACTAGGCCCAGCCTTAGGTATTAGATTATGAAAGTAACCAAGGTCACCAAAAGAGGAGGTAAAAATGTGATACAGCCAAATTGAGTGGGGAGGAAAGCCAGAGACAAGAGGGAATCAACAAAAAGTACCCCAGTCATCAAGTCAAGAAAAGTAAGAAAACATGTTTTTTTGTAGGCAACTACCGGAATAACTAAAACAAACACATGTAAAATTTTGGGTCTGGGTTGGTGAACTGAGAAATGAAAAGAATTATTATGCCCTTGTGTACTGTTTGATTTTTTAAAAATATGTGCATATCTTGCTTTGATAAAATATATTTTTAAAAGTATGTTTATCAAAATAAATAGATATTCTAGTCATTGGCACAAATTCAGTAGAATATGTAATTGGAAAAGGATTCATAATAGAAATAAAATACCCAGCAATAAAGTGATGAGAAATGTATATTGTAAAGAAAACTATCAAATTTTATTAAGGACATAACAGACAATATAAATAAACAAATGTTGGATACTGCTGTTCAATATTGTAAAAATGTCAGTCCTCTCCAAATTACTTACTGAATATGGTATTATAACAAACGGATTTTGTATAACTCAAAACATAATTTTAAAATTTATAACAAAAATAAATTCTCAAGAATAGCTTAATTAGTTTTGAGAAAGAAGAACAAGAGATTTGCTCTGCTAGATACCAAAACACATTCTAAAACTATTATAACTCTAAAAAATGTGATATTGATGCAGGCTAAACATATAGATTTAGTGGAACTGATTTGTGAGTACATAAAAGACAAGATTCACTTGTCTACAACATGCACCTTGACTTATGATGGGGTTACATCCCTAAGTTGAAAATATTGTAAGTGCAAAATGGATTTAATACACCTAACCTACTGAACATCATGGTTTAGTCTAGCCTACCTTAAATGTGCTGAGAACACTTACATTAGCCTACAGTTGGTCAGAATCATCTAAGATAAAGCCGATTGTATAATAAGGTATTGAATATCTCATGTAATTTATTGAATACTGTATTGAAAGTGAAACACAAAATCATTGTATAGGTACTCAAAGTATGCTTTCTACTGAATGAATATCACTTCCATGCTAGCTGAAAAATCCTAAGTCAAACTCTCATAAGTTTGGTACTGTCTTAAGTATATGGGATTTGGTTTTGACTAAAGGTGGTGTTTCAAATCAGTAGGAGAAAGATTTGTACTAAGAAAATTAACTATTCATTTGGAAAAAATAAGGCTAGCTCTTGTAACTTCATTTTATTCACAAAACAAAATTCTACATTGATTAAAGAACTAAATATTGAAAAATAATTAAAAGTGTGAGGTCTATAAAACATAAAATTTAACAGTCATATGGAAAAGATATTAGCTAGCATCATAATCAGAATTTTATTTTATCATTATTAATATTTTTTATAGAGATGGGATCTCCCTATGTTGCCCAAGCTTATCTTGAACTCCTGGGCTCAAGTGATCCGCCTGCCTTGGCCTCCCAAAGTGATGGGATTGCAGGCTTGAGCTACTGTGCCTGACTGTAATCAGAATTTATTAATTATATTAGTTATATAAAATTGGAAAATATACCAGAACCAGGTGGAATACTAAATTGAAAATTATTTTTTAATCATTTAGAGAGATGTGAACCACAGAAACTATGTGTTAAATTTTTTTAAGGGTATTTACTTTTACCCATTAAAAATTTTCATTCCTCCTTTGAGGTATTTTGAAATAGATATATTTGAGGGCATTGACTAATTGTTAGCTCTGCGTTACAAGTCTTTCGTGTTTGGTGTTATCAGAAAAAACAGTTATCACCATTTACTGAGTACCATCGACCCTTTATTTCTTTAGTCCAGTGAGTTTTTTTCACTGTTTCATATGTTTCTTTTTAATCACTTTTATATATGCACATAATGTCAGCATGTCTTCTTAGAAACCATATCAAGTAAATGTTGTCCTATAAACATAAAAGATCAAAGAATACTGTTGTCACATATGCTTTTAGCAAAAAAGGTAACCCAGGTTCTTTTCACAAACTATTGTGTAATAAAGTCTTTCTTTTTGTATAAGTATCATTTTTTGTTCTTAGAAATATATTGTTCACTTGTCTGTTCTTAATTTGAGAAAATTCATCTAGGACATTGGCATCTGAAAATTCATAATATTGAAATTTTCCTGACATGATTAATTTCACCATCATCATTAGATTTTGTAGTATCTTCACCATTTTTCCATTGTCTTGTTCAGCCTTTTCCAGCATAGTTATGAGTAATTGGTGAATAATAAAATAATTCCTAGGATAATGAAATAGCAAATGTTTCAGAACATAGGAAAAATAAAATTGCCAAGATTCTTAGGCTTGTGAAGGGTCTAAAAGGGCCATGTGGTAATTGCATATACTATTTTTTTGCAAAAATAAGTAAATTTTCTCTTTGATATTTTAAAGACCTCTAAAAAGAATAAAAGTAATAAAACATCCATTCTGAGAAATAGAATTGCTAAAAAAAAAAAAAAAAACCAAAACCAAAAAAACCCTAAAGCTGAAATTGGGTCCACTAGTCCCTGGTGATGGTATATTGAAGGATGACCAGCAGGTGGAGCTACATGACCAGGCGAAGCATATAAGGCTCGCCCAACTGCAAAAGGCGGAAAAACACTTTACGTTTAAAACTGTGTATTGTAGAGGCTGGAGTACGACAAGAAATAATTTAAAAGAAAAAATGCCACAGAATAAGAAGAAAGCAGAAAAGATCTCTTAAGAGATGTCTTAGGGGGAAAAACATGGAATTGGGAAGGAGATACGTACCTTGCCAATAGAAGCAAAAATATCTGTTACTTTTCATTTGAAAATTATTATACAAATTTGAGAAACTTAAAGAAATTTCAACAAAAAATTGTATTTTCTACTGAAATGAGAACAAATACTTGGTTTCTCTAATAAAATTTGTTTCTTTTAGCTGATAAAGGCCCTTCTCTTAGACCATTTTAAATACTAGCTTGTATGTGAACCTTTCTACCAGTTTACCTACCTGATTTACTAATTATTTATAAGAAAAGTAATTTTATGCTTCAAAACTGAAATTTGTCTTTAAAAAATCTTCTGTGCATCACATACCTCCATAGAAAAATATTATTCACTTATTCACTTATGACATGAAGGATGATATGATTCTATATCATTGATCATGCTAAAGGAATGAAAATTATTCTAGAAATAAATTTTTATCCTGCTTTCTCTGTCTTTATACTCTTAAAAATGTTTTTCCCTTTAAATAGACATTCTAAAAAGGAGTAGATAAGTATCACTAAAATATTAGGTCATATGTAGATGAAAATAAAAAAATTTTGTAACAAAAATCAGAGTAAGTAAAGGGCAGCATTTTAGGAGATCTTGTCTTCTAAACACTAGTTGACCCTGAATAATTGATAAAATTCTTGATAATCCTAAAATGTGGTTTACTTTATTCTATAGTATTCAAGTAACCATGAAGAAAATGAATAGTAATAATTACAGCAAAGTAAAGTGCACAGATTAAGACAACTCATTTTTCTCTTTAACTTAAACATAACATGTTTATAG